>NW_027187380.1:29496308-29581361 GCF_028583685.1 Petaurus breviceps papuanus | reverse complement strand
TATATATATATATATATATATATATATATATATATATATATATATATTCATCTTATCCTCTGCCATCCCCTTTTTCTTTTGACTTCAATTTTTCCCATATCAGGATCTTTTCCAAGAAGAATCCTGTCTTCTCATCTTGTGGTCAAAGTATTTAAGCTTCTGCTTCAGTATTTGACCTTCTAAAAATAGTATGAATTAATTTAAGTATTAACTAATTTGAGCTCATTGCTGTCCAAGGGAATCTCAAAAGCCTTTTCCACCACAATTCAAAAGCATTTGATTCTGTGGTGCTCAGCTTTCCATAGAGTCTAACTCTCAAATCCATGCATTACTTCTGGAAAAACCATAGCTTTGACTATATGGATCTTTGATATTTTTCTAGAACTCCCTTGCTTTCTCCATAATCCAGCAAATGTCAGTAATTTGGTGTCTAGTTCCTCTGTCTCTTCAAAAACAAGCCCACTCTCCTGGTAATTCTTGGTTCAAGTATTGCTGAAGTCTAACTTGCAGAATCTTAAGTATAATCTTTTTTTTTTTAAGCAATAGGGGTTAAGTAACTTGCCCAAGGTTACATGGCCAGTTATTTCTGGGTGTGGTGCTGAGTATCTGACCCGGATTTGATCCAGGTCATCTCAACACTGGAGCCGGTGCTCTTACTCGCTGAGCCACCTGGCTCTTAAGTATAATCTTGCCAGCATGAGAAATGAGTGCAATTGTTTGGTAATTTGAACATTCTTTGTTTAGCATTGCTCTTTTTTAGGACTGGGATATAAACCAATCTTTTCCAATCTAGTAATGGAGTTCTTTGCATTTCTCACTTAAGAAAACCTTAACCCTCTTAGCTTTTCTCTGGAATTCTTCAGTCAGTTAGATGTATAGTGCCTTTTCTTCTTTGCCTTTTGCTTTCCTTCTTTCCTTGGTTATATGTAAAGCCTTATCAGACAGGCATTTTGCTTTCTTGTTCTTCTTTTTCTTTGGATTTTTTTTGTGACATCCTATACAATATTGTGGAATCTTTGTCCATAGTTCTATAGGCATTCCAGTAGATCTAGTCCTTTATTTCTATTCATCAGTTCCACTTCATATTCATAAGGGATGTTTTTTAGGTTGAATAGTTTTCCCTACTTTCTTTAAGTCAGAATTCTGCAATAAGAAGCTCATGAGCTGAGCCATTGTTTTAACTGATTGCATTGAAATTCTCCACCTTTGGCTGCAAATCAATAAGATTTTTATGTCTTGTAATCTTGTAATTTCCATGTGTAGAGTTGCCTTTTGGGTTATTGAAAAAGAGAGTTTGCTATGACCAGTGAGTTATCTTTTCTTTTTTTTTTAACAGACAAGTCCAAACTTTAAATAAAACTACATTTTAAGTTTAAAGTTACTGAATATATTGCAATGAAAAAATAAAAAAGAGACAATGAAGCAAAGCTCAAATCTTTATTTATTTATTTGCTTTTTGGAGGGCAATTGGGGTTAAATGACTTGCCCAAAGTCACATGGCTACTAAGTGTGTCAAGTATCTGAGGCCAAAAGCTCAAATCTTAATAACCAGCAAGTTATCTTGACAAAACTCTGTTAGTCTCTGCTATAGGTTCCCAAAGTCGGTGATACCACCCCCTGAGGGGCACTGGAATGATCCTAGGGGACAGTAATAGCCTCAGGTGCAATTGGAGGATGTGTTGAATGAAATAAGGGGGCAGTGGAGGCCTAAGGAAAGAAGAGAAGAAAATTTTGAAAATTCATTTGTACATTTTCATCTGCTGTGTTACAGAGTTAAGGCCATAGTGATTACTTTACAAATAAACACACAAAACACAAGTATCAAGTGGTCGAGTCCACTGACAGGTCTTAATAAGCAAATGTTAGCAGGTGAACAAGTCACACATTGTCAGGAAGTCCAACTTGCACTAACAGGAATATGTGCATGTAATGACTTATTTACAATACAATACTATATAATTACATGATGCAATATTGCATCATCAAAATTTCAATGCATGAAAAGCCCCCCACAAATTTACAATGAATTATTAAATTTAAGATGTCATTAAAAAAAATTTTTTTAATGATGCAACTGGTTTTTTTTAAAGCCTGTTAGGGGCAGCTAGGTGGCACCAGCCCTGGAGTCAGGAGGACTTGAGTTCAAATCCGGCCTCAGACACTTAACACAAAAACTAGCTGTGTGACCCTGGGCAAGTCACTTAACCCCAATTGCCCTCCGAAAATAAAAAAAAAAAACCTGTTAAAAGGTAAAAAAGTAGATTTCTTGGGGGGGGGGGAGTGAACTGAGTAATTGTTTTTTTATAGGGACAAAATGCTAAATAAGTTTGGGAACTTCTCTGGTTTCTGCCCAGCCTCATTTTGTACACCAAGGCCAAATTTTCCTGTTATTCCAGTTATCTTTTGATTTTCCCCTTTTAGCATTCCAAACCCCTGTGATGAATGTGACATCTTTTTTTGGTGTTATTTCTAGAAGGTGTAGGTGTTTGTAGAACTTCAGCATTGGCCTCTTCAGCATCAGGTTGAAGCATAGACTTACCTTACTATAATGTTGAATGGTGGGCCTTGTATTGAAATAGATATCATTCTATCATTTTTAATATTTGAGCCTACTACTGCTTTTCTTACCTTTTTATTGGCTATAAGGGCTACTATATATTTTTTTCTTATTTTTTAAGAGTACAGGGGTTCTTTTTATCTTTTTTTCTTTTATTTATTTTTAAATTAAATTTTATGTTAATTTTTAGTTTACATCATTCATTTCCACAAGATTTTGAGTTATAAATTTTCTTCCTGTCTCTCCCCCACCCACCACACCAAAACAGCGATCCCAATGTATACCCCCTCCCCCAATCTGCTCTCTCATATATCTTCCCCCATTTCCCCTCTGACTTTCCAGTAGGGCAAGATGGATGTCTATGTCCCAGTGCCTGTAAATCTTATTTCCCAGTTGCAGGTAAATAATAATAATAATAATAATAATAATATATATTAAACATTTGATTTTAAAATTTTGAATTCCAGATACTTTCTCTTCCACTGTCATCACCCACCCTTCCTGGGAAGATAAGAAGTTCAATGTACATTGTACATGTGTAGCTATGCAAAACATTTCCTTAGTGGATATATGTGAAAGACTGACTATATTTCCATCCATCCTATCCTGCCCCCCCCACTTGTTCTATTCTCTAATTTTACCCTGTCCCTTTTCAAAAGTTTGTGCTTCCAACTCCCTCCCCCCAATCTGCCCTCCTTTCTACCATCTCCCCTCTCATCCCCTTCCCCCCTACTCTCCTGTAGGCTGATACCCTATTTAGTGTGTATGTCATTCCCTCCCTAAGCCAAATTCAATGAGAGTAAGGTTGACTCATTCCCCTTTACCTTCCTGTTCTTCCCCTCCATTGTAACAGTTTTCCCTTGCTTCTTCTATATAAGATAATTTACACCATTCTGTCTCTCCCCATCTCCTCTCATTATATTCTTCTCTCACCTCTCAATTACACCTTTTAATTATCATCCCTTACTATTCAATTGGTCCTGTGCCCTCTATGTATACTTGTATACATATATACACACACTTACATATGTATTCATATACCCATATACCCTCCTATATAGACATATATGTATGTATACATATATATATATACACACACACATTTCTTTTCCCTTCAACTATTCTCCTGCTGAGAAAAGTTTCACAAGTTACAATTATTGTGCATGTAAGTAGTTCAACTTTAATAAGTTCCTTATGATTTCTTTTCCTTGCTTACCTTCTCATGTTTCTCTTGCTTCTTGTGTCTTAATGTCAGATTTTCTATTCAACTCTGGTTTTTTCATCAAGAATGCTTTAAAGTCCTCTATTCCATTGAATAACCATATTTTCCCCTGAAACATGATACTCAGTTTTTCTGGGTAAGTGATTCTTGGTTTTAATCTCAGCTCCTTTGACCTCATATTCCAAGATCCCTCAGTATAAAAGCTGCCAGATCCTGTGTTATCCTGATTGTGTTTCCACAGTATTCAAATTGTTTCTTCCTGGCTGCTTGTAATATTTTCTCTTTGATCTGGGAACTCCAGAACCTGGCTATAATCTTCCTAGGAGTTTTCTTTTTGGGATGTTTTTCAGAAGGTGATCAATGGATTCTTTCAACCTCTATTTTGCCCTCCGGTTCTAGAACATCAGGGCAATTTTCCTTTAGAATTTCTTGGAGGATAATTTCTAGGTTCTTTTTTTGATCATGGCTTTTGGGTAGTCCAATAACTTTTAAATTATCTCTCCTGGTCTATTTTCCAGGTTAGTGGTTTTTCCAATGAGATATTTCACATTGCCTTCTATTTTTTCATTTGTTTGGATCTGTTTAATAATATCTTGATTTCTCATAAAGTCACTAGCTTCCATTTGCTTCAATCTAATTCTGAAGGAGTGATTCTCTTCAGTGACCTTTTGAGATTCTTTTTCCATCTGGCAAACTTGGCTTTTTCAGGCATTCTTCTCATTGGCTTTTTGAGCCTCCTTTGCCATTTGAGTTAGTCTATTTTTAAGGTGTTATTTTCTTCAGTCAGGTTGTTGACTCTATTTTCATGATTTTCTTGCATCATTCTCATTTCTCTTCCCAATTTTTCCTCCACTTCTCTTATTTGGTTTTCAAAATCCTTCTTAAGCTCCTCTGTGGCCAGTAACTAGTTCATATTTTTCTTGCAAGCTTTTGGTGCAGGAGTTCTGACTTTGCTGTCTTCCTCTTGTTCCATGCTTTGATCCTTTTTGTCCCCAAAAAAGAAATCCAAAGTTGTATTGCTGTGCTTGCTTTGCTTCCTTTGCTTGCTCATGTTGCCACTCAATTACTTGACTTTTGAGCTTTTTGCCACAGTAGAACTGTGCTTCCAGAGAAGGGAGCTTTGTCCCATATCACTGGAATTTTCTCAGCTGCTGGAGCTATTAGTTGGCTGCCCTCTCTGAAGCCTACACATTCTCTGGCACACTGGTCATGCACTCCAGGACCTCCACCCTAGACAGCGATCCACATCCAAGAAGATTAAAGCAAGAGTGATTACCTCTCAGACTGGTTTCTTGGTCTCCTTATAATCTATAGTCCAGGAGCTCTGAAGCAGCCATGCTGTGGCAACTGCTGCACCTCAGCCACTTCTTCTGGTGGCAGAGGCTGGACCACATTCCCAGACTCCCTGTTCCCAAAGTCCACTGACCTCTCACTTTGTCTTTGGCATTTATGGGTTGATAATTCTGGAAACTGCCGGAGCTAGTGGTGGTCCACTCTCCCTACATCTGTCTAGCCACGGCTGCTCAGGCCACCCTGAGGCTAAAACCTCAGACTCACTTATGGACAGGCTCGGCTTCCAGCAAGTTAACATGGCTCCTTCCTGGCAGACTGCCAGACTATCTTCAGTGGGAGGTTAGTTTCTCTCTGTCACTTTGTGGGCTCTGTAGTTCTAAAATTTGTTTAGAGTAATTTTTTACATGTACTGGAGGAGGTGGGAATGGGAGCCACATGGAAGTCCTGTTTCTACTCTGTCATCTTGGCTCTGCTGAGTACAGGGGTACTACATTTCTTCTAAAGGACTCTTGCCCACAGTATATAAAATGATCATCTGAATTAAATCCACCCATTCCCATCCATTTAAGTTTATTGATACCCAAGATGTCAATGTTTGATCTTTCAATCTCCTGTTTGACTGCATTTAGATTTCTTGGGTTTATACATCTTACATTGAGGTTCCTATGCAATATTGATCTTTACAGCATCAGACTTTCCTTTCCTCACCAGACACATCTGCAGCTGATCTTCCTTTTGGCTTTGTTCCAGCTGCTTGATCGGTACTAGAGCTACTTTTAGTTGTTCTACACTCTTCTCCTCTAATGTGTTGGACACCTTCCAATTTGAGGGGCTCATATTCAAGTATTATATCTTTTATCATTTTAATACTGTCCATAGGGTTTTCTTGGCAAAGGTAATAGAGTGTTTTGCCAATTCTTTCTCCAGTGGATCATCACCCATAGAGAAGGCAAGAAATACAAAATCCATTACAAATATGAAATTGTACAAAACAAATGTTATCTTTAACCTTCTTTTAAAAAGAAAAAAAATGTTTCAGTCTGCACTCTAAGGCCATCAGTTATCTATCTAGATGTGGAGAGCATTTTTCATCAAGAGTCTTTTGGAATTGTGGTGGACAATTTTGTTGATTAGATTTATTAAATCTTTCACAGGTGATTATCTTTACAGTATTGCTGTGTAAATTGTTCTCCTAATTCTACTCACTTCACTTTGCGTAATGTTCGTGAGTCCCAAGTTTTTCTGAAAGCATCTCCATTCATCATTTCTTTCTTTCTTTCTTTTTTGCTTTTTGGAGGGGAGAGGGCAGGGCAATTGGGGTTAAGTGACTTTCCCAGGGTCACATGGCTAGTATGTGTTAAGTGTCTGATGCTGGATTTGATCTCAGGTCCTCCTGTGAATCCACCGACCCATCCAGGACCAGTGTTCCATTCACTGCACCACTTAGCCACCCCAATTCATCATTTCCTACAGCATAATACTATTCCATCACATTTAATTACCACAACTTGTTCAGCTATCTCCCAATTGACAGCCATTCCTTCATTTTCCAATTTTTTGCCAAACCAAAAAGATCTACTATAAATATTTTTGTAATATGAGTCTTTTTCCCTTTGATTTCTTTGGGGCTCATAGCAATATTGCTGGGTCAAAGGAGATGCACAGTTTAATAGATTTGGGGCAGATTCCAAATTGCTTTCCAGAATGACTGGAATAGTTCACATACCTGTAGGGCATTAATGTGCCTATTTTCCCAGATCTCTAGCATTTGTTACTTTCCTTTTATGACATCTTAGGAAATCTTATGAATGTGAGCTGGTATCTCAGACTTCTTTTAATTTGTATTTCTCTAGTAATTTAGAGCATTTTTGGCATGCAATAATTGATGGCTTTGATTTTTTCCTTTGAAAACTGCCTGTTGTTTTCAGATGAAGTATATGAAAAAATGCTCTAAATCACTATTGATTAGAGAAATGCAAATTAAAACAACCCTGAAGTATCATCTCACACCTATCAGATTGGCTAAAATGACAAAACAGGAAAATGATAAACGTTGGAGAAGATGTGGAGAAATTGGAACACTAGGGCATTTTGGGTGACGTTGTGAACTGATCTAACCATTCTGGAGAGCAATTTGGAACTATGCCCAAAGGGTTATAAAAATTTTGACCCAGCAATACCTTTCCTGGTCTGTATCCCAAAGAGATCATAAAAATGGGAAAAGGATCCACATGCACAAAAAATATTTATAGCAGCTCTTTTTGTGGTGTTCAACAATTGGAAATTGAGGGGATGCCCATCAGTTAGGGAGTGGCTGAACAAGTTGTGGTATATATATGTAATGAAATACTATTGTTCCCTGAGAAATGATGACCAGGTAGACTTCAGAAAAACCTGGAAACACTTCCATAAACTGACTCTTAGTGAAGCAAGCAGAACCAAGAAAACATTGTACACAGTAGCAGAATTATTGTGAGATGACCACCTTTGATAGACTTAACTCTTCTCAGCAATAGAAGGATCTAAGACAATTCCAAAAGACACATGATATGGAATGCTCTCCACAGCCAGAGAAAGAACTATGCTGTCTGAATGCAAATTGAAGTATACTGTTTTCTCTCTCTCTTTTGTTTCTTCTTTCTCATAGTTTTTCCCTTTGGTTTTAATTCTTCTTTACAAAATGACTAATGTTAAAAATGTTTAATATGATTGTAAATGTATAGTCTATATCATATTGCTTGTCATCTTGGGGAGAATGGAGCAGAAAGAGAGAAAAAAAATTTAGACTTAAAAATCTTATAGAAGTGAATGTAAAAACTAAAAGCAAATATATAACAAAAATTTGTTTTAACCTGCCTGTTCATATTCTTTTATTATCAATTGGAGAAAGGTTCTCATTTATCAGAAAAACTTGCTGGAAAGATTCTTCCCACCCTACCCAGTGTCCTATTTTTCTTCTAATTTTGACTGCATTGGCTTTGTTTAATTGGTCATGAACTTTTCCTTTATCCATGGATCTGACATATAATTTATTCCATGCTCCCCTAATTTGCTTATGATATCACCCTTTATGTTTAAATCATGTGCCCATTTGGATCTTATCTTGCTATAGGGTGGAAGATGTTGGTTTTGCAGTTTCTGCCAGACTACTTTCCAGTTTTCTCAGCAGTTTTTGTCTTGCACTAGTACCTGGGATATTTGGGTTTATCTAATCTTAGGTTATGGGGCTCATTTGCTTCTGTATACTGTTTCCAACAAAGACAACACAATCAAAGGCACATATCAAAGGTACTTGAACAGCTGAAACAAGCAGCAAAGTACTACTTTGCTTGCCATTACAGCATTCTGTTGTTTGTTTTTTAAACAGGAATGGGTGTTTCATTTTACTTAAAATTTTTACATCAACATTTATTAGGTAAATTGGTCTAAAATTTTCTTTCTCTGTTTCAGTTCTGTCTGATTTAGCTTTCAAGACTATATTTGTGTCATGGATGGAGTTTAGTAAGACTACTTTTTTTCCTAGTTTTTCAAACAGTTTATATAGTAGTGGAATTAATTGTTCCTTAGATGTTTGGTAAAAGTCAATTTTAAAGCCATCTAATCTTGAGGATTTATTTTTTTGTCTTAGGAATTTATTTTATGACTTGCTCAGTTTCTTTTTCTATAATAGAGTTATTTAAGGATTCTATTTCCTCTTCTGTTAATCTGGGTAATTTGTATTTTTGCAGATAATCACACTTTTCATTTAGATTATTAGTTTTATTTATATATATGGCTGGGCAAAATAACTACTAATAATTAATTGAGATTCTGCTTCAAACCCTTATTTTAGCTCTGTGTGTATCTTTCTGCTTCAGGTGTATTTCTTGTAAACAACATGTTGTAGGATTCCATTTTTTAATCTGCTCTGCTCTCCTCTACTGTTTTATGGATGAGTTCATCCCATCCACACCCATAGTTGTGATTGCTGTGTATTTCCTGCCATACTTTTCTCATATATATAAAATTTTCTTTTTTTTATCATCACCTCCTCAAGAGTCTATTTAGTTTCCAACAACTACTTCCCTTAATCTACTCTCCCTCTTATCTACTTCCTTTTGGGTAAAGTGAATATCTGTACGCAATCTGTAGACCATTCTGTGTTTTTATCTTCCTTGAACAAGGTCAGATAGAGTGGTTCAAGTGTTGCTGATTCTCCCTCCCACCAAATTATTCCCTCCACTGTATAAATTCTTCCTTTTGTGCCCCATTTATGTGAAGTAATTTCCCCATTATTCCTCTTCCTTCTGCCTTGTCGCAGTGCATTCATATTTTTTAACCTTCCAATGGTCTTTTAAGATCATCTTAACATAATAGAATTACACCTATGCCCTCCTGTCTAAGCAGATGCCTTCTAACAGCCCTACAAAAGTTCTGAGGAGTTAGATGTATGCATCATCTTGCCATATAGGAATGTAAACATTTTAACCTTATTCCTTATGATTTCTGATTCATGTTTACTTTTTTTATGCTTTTCTTGAGTCTTATGTATGAATGACAGTTTTTCTTTTATCCAATTGGTCTTTCATCAGGAATGCTTAAAAGTCCTCTATTTTAATAAATATCTATTTTACCCCTATAGTATTATACTCAATTTTTCTGGGTAGGTTATTCTTGAATGTAATCCTAGCTCATTTGCCTTCCAGAATATCATATTCCAAGCTCTCTATTCCTTTATATGATGATTGCTAAATCTTGTGTCATCCTGATTGTGGTTCCATGGTATTTGAATTCTTTCTTTCTGCCACCTTTTAGTATTTTCTCCTTGACCTAGGGGTTCTGGATTTGGGCTTACTATTTCTTGTCGTTTTCATTTTGTGATTTATTTCAGGAGGTGGCAGTAGATACTTTCTCTTTCTACTTTGCCCTTGGGTTTCAAGATATCTGGGAAGTTTTCTGCATAATTTCTTGAAATAGGATGTTGAAGCTCTGTTTTTTCCATGGCTTTCAAGTAGTACAAAGATTCTTAAATTATCTCCTCAATCTATCTTCCAGGTCATTTGCTCCTTCTATGAGATATTTCACATTTTCCTCTATTTTTTTCACCTTTTTTTACTTTGTTTAGTTTCTTGAAGTATTATGGAGCCATTAGTTTCAATTTGGCCAATTCTAATTTTCAAGGAGTTATTTTCCCTAGTAAAGTTTTGTACCTCTTTTACCACTGGATCAATTCTAATATTTAAGGAGTTGTTTTTTTCAGTATTTTTTGTATTTCATTCTCTTTTCATAATTTTCTTTCACAGCTCTCAAGAATGGCAAATCTTTTCCCAATTTGTCTTTGCCATTCTTGCTTTTTAGTCATTTTTTGATCTTTAAAAACTCTACAGGGGCAGACAGGTGGCTCATCAAGTAAGATCACCGGCCCCAGTGTCGGGATGACCTGGGAATCAAATCCAGGCTCAAATACTTAGCACCACACCAAGAAATAACTGGCTGTGTAACCTTGAGCAAGTTACTTAACCCCGATTGCTTTAAAAAAAACTCTACAATATGCAATTAAATTCATTAAAAATTTTTTTTAATGTTTCTACTTTTCTAGGAATTGTTTCTTTGGCCTCTTTTTGAAAGTCAGATTTTCTGCTCAGTTCTTGTCTTTTCATCAAGAATTCTTGAAAGTGTGCCATACCAATTAATCTACCAAAAAATTACTTTATAGAGCTAGAAAAAATAGTAACAAAATTCATTTGGAAGAACAAAGTCCCAAATATCAAAGGAATTAATGAAAAGAAATGCTAGGGAAGGTGGCCTACGTATACCAGATTTTAATCTATTTTATGAGGAATAGAGTAGTGGATCAGTGGAATGTCAGGTACATGAGACACAGAAGTCAATAACTATAATAATCTACTGTTTGATAAACACAGAGACCCCAGCTTTTGGGATAAGAACTCACTATTTGACAAAAAATTCTGGGAAAACTAGAAAATAGTATGGCAGAAATTGGGCATAGACGAATATCACACCATATACCAAAATACTCTCTAAATGGGTACACAATCTAGCTATAATAAAGGCTGATACTGTACGCAATCTGGGAGAGCAAGGAATAGTATACGTGTCAGATTTATGGAGAAGGGAAGATTATATGACCAAATAAGAATTAGAGAGCATTATGAAATGCAAAATGGATAATTTCTGATTACAATAAATTGAAAAGTTTCTGTACAAATAAAGCCAATCTAACCAAGATTAAGAGGGAAGTGGAAAATTGGGAAAAATTTTTACAACCAGTATCTCTGATTAAGGCTTCTTTCTAAATTAAACAGAGAACTAAGTAAAATCTATAAGAATACAAGTCACTCCCCAATTGATAAATTGTCAAAGGATATGAACAGGCAGTTTTCAGAGGAAGAAATTAAAGATACCTATAAGCATTTGAAAAAATAGTTTAAATCACTGTTTATTAGAGAAATGCAAATCAAAACAACTCTGAGGTACCACATCTCACTAGCCAGATTGGCTAAGATCACATAACAGGCAAATGATAAAAACTGGAGAGGATGTGGAAAAATTGGAACACTAATGCATTGTTGGTGGGATTGTGAACTGATTCAACCATTCTGGAGAGAAATCTGGAACTATGCCCAAAGGGCTATAAAAAGTTATATGCCCTTTAACCTAACAATACCACTTCTAGGGCTGTATCCCAATGAGATCATAGAAGTGGGAAAAGGATCCATATGTACAACAATATTTATAGCACAAAAACTAGCTGTGTGACCTTGGGCAAGTCACTTAACCTCAGATGCCCTACCTTCCTTCCTCCAAAAAGCCAAAAAACATTTATAACAGCTCTTTTTGTAGTGGCAAGGGATTGGAAATCTAAAGGGATGCCCATCAATTGGGGAATGGCTGAACAAGTTGTGGTGTACTAATGTAATGGAATACTAGTGTGCTATAAGGAATGAGGAGCAGACATAACACCATAATAACCTGGAGAGACATATAAACTAATGTTGAGTGAGAAGAGCAGAAACTGGAGAAATTTGTACACAATTACAGACATAATGTATGTGTGACAACTAACTTTGATAGACTGGGATCCTCTCAGCAACACAAGGTTATAGGACAACTCCAAAAGACTCATGATGGAAAGAGATATCCACAGAAAGAACTACAGAGTCTGAATGCAGATTGAAGCAAGCTATTTGCTCTCTCTCTTTTTATTGTTTTGTTTCCTCTTTCTCATTGTTCAATCCACTGGTTATAATCCTTTTTTACAACCTGACTAATGTTTAACGTGAAGGTATTTGTAGATTCTATATTTGATTGCATTCTGCCATGGCAGGGGGAAGGGCAGGGCAGATAGGAGAGAGAGGGAGAGAAAATTTGAAACTCAAGGGATTGTGGAACTAAATGTTGTAGACTAAAATTAAATAAATACATTTTTTAAAAGCTTGAAAGTCCTCTATTTCATTGAATATCCATATTTTCTCCTGATTATTATACTCAGTTTTTCTGGGTAGATGATTCTTGCTTTTAATCCTAGCTCCTTTGACCTTCAGAATATGATATTCCAAGCCCTTCGATTCCTTCGTGTAGATGGTGCTGAGATCTTGTGTTATCCTGAATGTGCTTCCATAATACTTAAATTGTTTCTTGCTGATTGCTTGTAATATTTTCTCGTTGACTTGGGAACTCTGAAAATTGGCTCTAATATTCATAAGAGTTTTCTTTTGAGGATCTTTTTCAAGAGGTCATCCATGAATTCTTTCAATTTCAATTTTGCCCTCTGGTTCTAAAATATCTGGGCAATTTTCCTTGATAATTTCTTGGAAGATGATGTCTAGGCTCTTTTTTTAATTATGGCTTTCAGGTGGTCCAATAATTTTAAATGATCTCTCCTGAATCTATTTTCCAGGTCAGTGATTTTTCCAATGAGATATTTCACATTGCCTTCTATTTTTTTTATTCTTTTGGATCTCTTTTATAATATCTTGATTTCTCATAAAGTCATTAGCTTCTATTTGCTCCAAACTAATTCTGAAGGAATTATTTTCTTCAGTGACCTTTTGAAGTTCCTTTTCCATTTGGTGAATTTGGCTTTTTAAGGTATTCTTCTCCTTATTGGTTTTTTTTTGGACCTCTTTTGCCATTTGAGTTAATCTATTTTTTAAGTTTTCTCCTTTAGCAAGCTGTTGACTCATTTTTCATGATTTTCTTGCAACACTTTCATGTGTCTTCCCAATTTTTCCTTTACTTCTCTTACTTGATTTTCAAAATCCTTCTTGAGCTCCTCCATGACCTGTGACCAATTCATTTTTTTTTTGGAGATTTTTAATGGAGGAGTTTTGATTGTGTTGTCTCCTTCAGGTTCTATGTTTTAATTGTCTTTGTCACCAAAAAAAAAGATTTTATACTCTCATTTCTCTTCCTCTGTTTGCTCATCTTTTTTTTCATTTTTCAAATGCCTTATTAATTTCTGATTTACATTATTCATTTCTTCCATATTTTGAGTTACAAATTTTCTCCCCATTTTTCCCCTAACCACTGCCCCAAAATAGCAGTCCCACAGGATATCCCCTTCTCCAATCTGCTCTCTCCCATATTTTCTCCGATACCACTTTCAAATTTTCCAGTGGATCTCTATGCCCCAGGCCCTGTATAACTTATTTCCCAATTACATGCAAAATAGTATTAATATATATATACATATATATTTAAATATTTGATTTTAAAACTATGAATTCCAGATTCATTCCCTTCCTCCCTTGTCACCCACCATTACTGGGAAGATTAGCACTTCAGTATAAGTTGTACATGTGGGGCTAATGCAAAATGATAACATAGTAGATATATTGTAAAAGACTGACTATATTTCCCTCCCTCCTATCCCACCTCCCACTTGTTCTATTCTCTACTTTGATCCTGTCCCTTTTCAAAAGTGGGTGCTTCCGACTTCCCCCCCCCAGCCTGCCCTCCCTTCCATCATCCCCCTCTCATCCCCTTGCCCCCCTACTCTCCTGTAGGGTGAGATACCCTATTTAGTGTGTATTTCATTCCCTCCTCAAGCCAAATGCAATGGGGATAAGGTTGACCCATTCCGTTTTGCCTTCCTATTCTTCCCCTTCATTGTAACCATTTCCCCTTGCCTCATCTGTATGAGATAGTTTACCCCATTCTGTCTCTCCCCATCTCCTCTGATTATATTCCTCTCTCACCTCTTAATTTCACCTTTTAAGTATCATACCTTCCTGTTAAATTGGTCCTGTATCTATGTATACCTGTAAACATATATACACACGTTCACATGTGTATTCATATGCCCATATACCTTCATATATAGACATATATATATATTCCCTTCAACTATTTTCATACTGACAAAAGTTTTATCAGTTACAATTATTGTTTTTCCATGTAGGAATGTTAATAGTTCAACTTTGATAAGTTCCTTAGGATTTCTTTCCCTGTTTACCTTCTCATGCTTCTCTTGCTTCTTGTATCTGAATGTGAAATTTTCTATTCAACTCTGGTTTTTTTGTCAAGAATGCTTGAAAGTCCTCTATTCCCCTCAATAGCCATATTTTCCCCTGAAACATGATACTCAGTTTTGCTGGGTAGGTGACTCTTGGTTTTAATCCCAGCTCCTTTGACCTCTGGAGTATCATATTCCAAGCCCTTCAATCCCTCAGCGTAGAAGCTGCCAGATCCTGGCTTATCCTGATTGTGTTTCCACAATATTCAAATTGTTTCATCCTGGCTGCTTGTAATATTCTCCCCCTTATCTGGGAATTCTGGATCCTGGCTATAATATTCCTAGGAGTTTTCTTTTTGGAATCTTTTTCAGTAGGTGATTGGTGGATTCTTTCAACCTCTATTTTGCCCTCTGGTTCTAAAACATCAGGGCAGTCTTCTTTGAGAACTTCCTGGAGGATGATTTCTAGGTTCTTACTTTGATCATGGCTTTCAGGTAGTCCAATAATTTTTAAATTCTTTCTCCTGGATCTATTTTCCAGGTCAGTGGTTTTTCCCATGAGATATTTCACATTGCCTTCTATTCTTTCTTTTGTTTGGATCTGTTTAACAGCATCTTGATTTCTCATAAAGTCATTAGCTTCCATTTGTTCCAATCTAATTCTGAAGCAATGATTCTCCTCAGTGAGCTTTTGGCAAATTCAGCTTTTTAAGGCATTCTTCTCCTCATTGCCTTTTTGAGCCTCTTTTTCCATTTGAGTTAGTCTATTTTTTAAGGTAGTATTTTCCTCAGTCAGGCTGTCGACTATCATTTCATAATTTTCTTGCATTATTCTCATTTCTCTTCCCAATTTTTCCTCCACTTCCCTTATCTGCTTCTTAAGGTCCTCTATGGCCTATAACCAGCTCTTATTTTCCTTTGAAGCTTTTGGTTCAGGAGTTCTGACTTCACTGTCTTCCTCCTGTTCCATGCTTTGCTCCTTTTTGTCCCCAAAAAAGGAGTGTAATGTTGGAATCTTCTGTCTGCTTTGTTTCCTTTGCCTGGTCATGTCTCCCCTCAGTCACTTGACCCCTGGGCTTTTTGCCACAGTAGGACTCTGCCACCAGACAGGGGAGCTTTCATCCCAATAGTGGGGGTTTTCTCACCTGCTCGAGGTATTAGATGGGTGCCCTCTCTGAGGCCTCCACACACTCTGGCAAGCTGGACACACACCCTATGACCTCCACCCTAGACTGCAATCCAGATACAAGAAGGTTAAAGCAAGAGCAATTACCCCTCAGACTGGTGCTTGGTCCCCCAACACTCTGCAGGCCAGGAGCTGAAGCTGCCATGTGGTGCTGGCTGGCTGTGCCTGTGTCTCAGAGAAGCTGATGCACTCCCACTTACTGGGTCCCAAAGTCCAGACTGCACTGACCTCAGACTTTGTCCTTTGCATCTATGTGTTGATAATTCTGGAAACAGCCACAGCTGCTGCTGATCTGGAGTCCCTCTAGATGGTGGCTGGTCAGGCCTGTCCTGGGACTAAAGCCTCGTCATGGGGCTGGGCTTGGCTCCTAGAGTGCTGAGCTGGCCGATTCCTGCTGGCCTGCCAGGCTGTCCTCAGAGGGAGGTTAGGTTCTCTGTGTCATTTTGTGGGTTCTGCAGCTCCAAAGTTTGTTTAGATTCCCCTTTTTACATGGATTGGGGAAGGTGGAAGCCGGAGCAGTGGGGAGGTTCTGCTTCTACTCTGCCATCTTGACTACGCCCCCCCCCCCTCTGTTTGCTCATCTTTCCAGCCAATTACTTGACTTTTGAGCTCCTTGCCGTGGTACAACTCTGCTTCCATAGTGGAGAGTACTCTGTCCAAAATTTCTGGGGTTTTGCACAGCTATTATCAGAGCTTCTCCTAGGCACCTGCCTCAGAACTGTGAGGAGGACTGCCTCTCCACAGCCTCAATAAGCTCTGCCATCCAGCTCTCCTCCTCACCCCTGGACTTCCAACCAAGATTGCGACCCAGATCCAAGCAGGGCAAAACAAGAGAATCCTTCCTCAGTGCCAGAAAAGAGAGTCCTGCAATTTACCTATGGTCAGATACTTGGTCCCCAAACCATCTGTGGGCCTGGAGCTCTGGAAGCAGTGGCAATTGTAGCACCTGTAGATACTGCCACCTCTACCCCTGGGGCAGGGGCTGGACCACACTGTTCTCTCACCCAGGATCAACAGAGTTTCCCACTGACCTTTTACTTTCTTTTTGGTGTTTATGGGTTGAGAAGTCTGGAAACCACCACAGCTGCCAGTAATTTGGTCTACTGAGGTCTGCTCTGGCCTGGTCTGTGACACAAGTCTGTGTTGGTATGGCCCATATGGTACTGCACTCTGCTCCCAGCCTGGTGTGATTGACCCTTACTGTCAGTTTCCCAGGCTGTCCTCTTCTGTAAACATATTTCACTCTGTCATTCTGTGGGTTCTGTAGCTTTAAAATTTATTTAGAATCATTTTTATAGGTATTTGAGATAATTGGGGACAAGCTCAAGTAAGTTCCAGCTTTTACTCCACCATCTTGGCTTTTCCCCCTCTTTGGCTTCTATCCAATCTTTTTTTAGATGTTTTTCAAGTCATTATCATCTGTATTAGTGTAGCGGCAAGCACCCCAAGCATCCTCAGGGTTTGCTGCCAATACAGGTTCTGGGATCTGCTTTACTAAAGGAAAGCAACTCAAAATGGGTTAACAAGCTTACTTTAATCAGTCAGACCATATATCGTTTACCTTGTTCAGGGGAAAAAGGTCAGCACCCTGAACTTCAAAGTATACAGGCAGAATTATCAAGACAGAAACAGATCAAGTAGACAGCTTTGCAAACTGTCCAGCCATTACATCCATACCCAATCAACATCTGGGTTTCAACATCTGGGTTTTTCAAAGCCGGGGGGCCTCTGGACAACGGCTTCCCAGAATCCAGATCAAATCACAGAACACTTCTCAAAGTGAGCCCCCAAAACAAAGCCTCACATCAGGGCTTATATAGCCTTCTCCTGGCTCAGAGAATGTAACAACCTTATTGACCCACTGGCCAATCAAAAAGTATCTACTGAAAAACAAGCCTCCCACCCCAGGCTTCAGGTGCACTTTAGCCTAGGGGCAGGGAAGATCTTCCAAATTTTCATTCCCATTACAATTAGTGTCTTCAGTTTCCCTGTAACCAAAGTAGTTATTTATGTTCATGTTCTTTTTTCATTGTTTGCTAATTTTTCTAGCCTCCGTATTGACTTTGGACTTTAAGTTATATTAAGCTCTTCTTACCTCTGGTGGGGATGTCTGGCCTGAACTTCTCTCTTATATGTTTTTCTGCTGCTTTCACAGCAGTATCTGGGGGCCTATGAATTTGTTGGTGTCTATAAACTGGTGTGAGGCAGGAAGAGAACTATTCAGTACCCTACTGGTTTGCTCTCTGCAGATGTCTGACCAAGTTTGGGTTTGCATTGACTTTTCATAGACTGCTGTTGAACTCAGTCATACTTATCCCACTGGGAAATTCTATGGGTTCCAAGTGACTGAACTGCTGGCTCCCCTTGATCTCCTGCCTGGTTTATTCCACTGTAGGAATACATGCAGGGCTAAAGGTTAGGCTTAAGGCCTCACTCTTTTCTTGGGCTCAAAGTCACATAACTATGTTCCTGGAACTTGTTCTCTGCTCCTTACAGGTGGTCTCCTTATTTGCCAAGACTGTGACTACCCTTCTTTGTCCTGGTACTGTGACTTGGAACAGGAAATAGGTGACAAAAGTGTCAGATAGTACCTGTTCAAAGGTGTCCCTGGGATCTTTCTGCCCAGGTGTTCAGTCCTTTGGTGCTAGAGTGTTCCTCACTGCTTCTTTCACCTAATGTAGGGGTGCTGCTGCTCTAATGTGCTCTTGGCAAGTCGCTATCCCAGTGTTCAAAGATCTCTCTGTCTTTCTAAGCTATTTCTAAGCTATGTAACCCCTTCCTGCCCAGTCTTCTTATACTTTACTTCCTGCCACATCCTTTTTAATCCAGTGACACTAGCTTCTTGGCTGTTCCACAAACAAGACACTCCATCTCTTGGCTCTGGGCATTTTCTCTGTCTGTCCCCGATTCCTGGAATGTTCTGCCTCCTCCACTCTACCTTCTGACCTCTCTTGCTTCCTTTAAGTCCCACCTAAAACCTCTTCTTTTACTAGCTTTTCCCTACCCCCTCTTAAATTTAGTGCTTTACTTCTGTTAATTATTTCCAATTTATCCTATATTTAGTCTTGGGTTGTGCGTGTACATTTGCATGCTGTCTTCCTCTTCAGACTGTAAGCTCCCGAAGGGGAAGAACCATCTTTTGTATATCCAGTGCTTAGCACAGTGCCTGGCACATAGCAGGCACTTAATAAATATTGATTTGATTGGTTGATTTCAGACATGAGGAAATTTGTTTTGTCATAATGCATAGCCACATATTGAGTGATTTGTTTAGATTTGTTTTAGTTTTGTCAGTTGAGAGGTAGGATGCAGTAGTGGGAGGAATGGATAAATTTTTTTTCAAACTTGTTACTTGAAAAATAAAAATAAAAAGCTATTAAAATGGGGGGAGGGGGATGGTGCATATCCTTTGACCCATACTACCAGTTGATTTGAAAAGAGCAAAATGCATGAAAATATAACAGCATGTTTTGTTGTAGCAAAGGATTAGAAATTAAGTGCATCCCCATAAACTAGGGAATGGGTAAACAGAAATCTTTTCATTGCTAAGAGCAAAGCCAAATGTGGCAACCAGTTTTAGTAGTTTCATAGCCCAGCAGCCTTAGTCCTAAAACAATAGTTGTAGCACCAGTACCTTGGGATAAAATAGTAGAAAGCCCCAGCATTTTCAGTGTTCCAGGCCTCTCCTTGACTAGCCACACTGTGGCTCATTTTTCCTTAACGGAGTTTCTGAGTTTCGGTCTAGGATGATAATTATGACATACACACTTCTACTTCTCCATCTCACTCTCCGCCCCCCTCCCTTCTTCCCGCCTCCTGTGGGGATTCAAAATCTGCTTTCTACAATCTCACCTCAGATTCCACTGAAGAATAAAATTTGCCCCCCCCCAACTTTTTAAGGACAAAATCTCTTCCTTCTGTGCCAGAAAAATAGAAGTACATTGGCTACTCAGAATTTGGTGACCACCAGGTTATTTTTTATATAGCAATGGGAATAAATTTATTAGAAATTAAAGAACAGTAAACAACAGGAATAAATTGTTTGGAATGCCAGTCATTTGGCCCTGTAGCCAGTAGAGAAAAGATTAGACTTCTTCTCCTTAATTCCTTGTGGGATGAGGGAGGCAGGCAGGGAGTGAACCATTTGTGCAGTTATAGAGCCTTCCCTAAAGGGACAGAGGAAAGAGGGGAAGGAAATTATTGAGGTCTTGGTGTGTGCTTGGCTCAGAAATTTCTCTCTTAACCTCATCAGCCCTACCACACCAGTTCCAGGCAATCTCTTTGGATCAGTACCTCAAATGAGATCACCATCACCTGTGACAACAACCTGTCCTCTAACAAGAGTCTCGGAATCAAGAACAGAATACCTGGGAAGAGACGTATCAGTCTGCCTTCCTAAACCCCACCCCAGTCTGCCTTGCTGCTCTGTGTGGTTTTATCAAAATGGATTCTTTGCATTCTTATTCCCACAGTTCTCAATACCAAGTTGAAAATGTCACATTTGCTCTGTATTCTGGGTAAAAGTCTACTCCGTTGCCATAGATACATTTGGCACCAGTGAATCTCATTGGCAACCTTCCCAGAAAGAAGGCTACATTAGCAAAGCATTTGATAAAATATCTCATACTATTCTTGGCAAGAAGATGGTGAAATGTAGAATTGATGATCATACAATTAAATGGATTAAGAACTGAATGTGTTGTCAGACTTAGAGAAGAGCTAATGGTTCAATGACAACATGGCAGGCAGGAAGTCTCCAATGAAATGATCCAGGGATATGTGCTTAGTTCTATGCTATTTGAAATTTTTATCAATCGCTCGTTTATAAAGAAATAAATGTCATGATCATCAGATTTGCAGAAGTTACCAAACTAGGAAGAGTAATTAAAACCCAGGATCTAAAAAGATCTTGCCATACTAGAGCAAGGTTTCTGTTTAAAAATATTTTGATAATTCTATTTTAATATAGTTCCTTTGTAATTCTATGTGTTTTATTCTGAGATGGGGTCTAGAGGCTTTATGAATTGCCAGAGGAGTCTCCCTGACACTTAAAAGGATAAGAACCCCTGGTGTAAAGTATTGAGATGAATCTGATAAGAGGAAATTCAACAGAGGTAAATGTAAACACTTATACTTGCATTAAAAAAAATAAGCTTCATAAATAATGAGGAAGGCATTGTTTGACTGCAGTTTGAAAGAGATCTGGGCATTTTAATGAATGGCAAGCTCAATGTGAGTTATTAGTATTATGTGGCAGGCAAAAAAAAACTTATGAAATTTGGACCTGCATTAAGAGAGTCATAGTTTCAAAAAATAAGGGGGTGACCATTCCTCATTGGATGTTTTGAGAATATTGTGTTCAATTCTGACTACAGTTTTAAGAAGGATATTGGTAAGCTAGAGATGTTCAGGAGAAGACAACCAGGATGATGAAACACCTCAAGATCATGTTCTGTGATGATTGGTTGAAGAAATTATTTAGGTTGGAGAAGTTAGGGGAAATAGCATGTGGAAAAGGAAGTAGACTTTGAGCCAGAAATAACTCAATTTTAATCTTGCCTCTGATGCTTACATTGTTGTTTGACCTTGAGGGCAAGTTCTTTTACCCACCATAGCTTCATTTCTTATCTATAAGATGAAGAAAATAACAGCACCTACCACACAGGATTGTTACAAGGATCAAATGAGATGTTATATAAAAATGTTTTGTAAACCTTAAAGTGCTATTTAAATGTCAGCCATGAGAGTAAAAAAGAACTTGATAAATATCTTCAAAGGCTGTCATATGTAAAAATAATTAGGTTTATTTTGTTAGGCCCCAGTGGGCAGAACTGGCAGCAATTGGAAGTTGCAAACAGGGCAAACCTAGGTCTTATGTCAGGAAAAACTTTTGAACAATTAGAGACATCCAGAAACAGAATGTTCAGCTTTGAGAGGTTCCTCTTTCTTGGAGGTCTTCATACAGAGGTTTGATAACCACTTGCTTGAAGTAATAATAGAGATTCTTTTGGATATAGGTTGAATTAATAGCTACTTAGGTCTCTTCCACCTCTCAAATTCTGTGCTTCTGGAGATGAAGATGGTGATGAACCAGAAAAGGGAATGGAGAAGAAATGATCAGAGAGGGTGGAGTGAAAGATCACAACTGCCAAACCTCCTCAAAAGTTCTTCTACCACAGAAAATGTACCAAACTAAATTCTGAATGGCAAAGTCAAGAAAAAGTCACAGCATGTCCAGGGCAGCTTAGGAAGACAGAAAGAGAGGTCTGTGGACACTGGTGTGGAGGCTGGCCAAAAGCACAACACAGCAGAAGTAGCACCTTTCTGTGGCAGGCTGCACTGGGTTGTGATAAAAGTAGTGGCAGGAAACAGCTCAGCACCCAGAGATAGTAAGAGGACTGACAATATAGGCAGAAAGAACTCCCAGGATGCTCTCATTCTAGCACTGGGAACAGGAATGGGTGCCATTTGGCAGCTCAGTCACCATTCTGGGTCACAGTTCCGGGGTAGAGAAAGCAAATACCAGTCACAAGGGAACAGGACTCCTCTATAAGGACCAGAGAGCAGACCAGGAGGGCAGTGAATGGACTTCCTAGATCACACCTCATTGTAAGGGTATAACACTTAACTGCCCCCATAGCTGTCTGTGAAAGCAGCAGACAGAATCTGAGGATACTCATACCCCCATTCACAAAGGTGAGAAGAACCCAACTCTAGAATAAAACCCAAAGCCACGAAGCAGACTGGAAAAGTGAGTAAACAACAACAACAACAACAAAGAACCTGGCCTTCTAAAGCTTCTATGATGACAGGGGAACTCACGACACAAACTCAGAAGAAGAAAATTACTTTGAAAATATCTATAAGCAAAGCCCCAAGATTGATTGTACACAAGTACAACAAGAATTTCTGCAAGAGCTAAAGAAGATAAAAATAGGGGTGGCCAGGTAGCACAGTGAGTAAGAGCACCAGCTCCAGTGTTGGGATGACCTGGAGATTGAATCCCGGGCTCAGATACTTAGCACCCACCCAGAAACACCTGGACATGTAACCTTGAGCAAGTTACTTAACCCCGATTGCTTAAAAAAAAAAATTAAGATAAAAATAGCCAAAGAATGATTTTTAAACTCACATGAGAGTGGTAGAGGACAAGATAAGAAAAGAAATGAGAGCTGTGAAAGAAAATTATGAACAGAGAACTAACAGCTTGGTAAAACACAAAAAATGCAGAAGAAAATAATTCCTTACAATTCAGAATTGGCCAAATGATAAGAGGGACACAAATTCTCACTGAAGGAAATACTTCCCTGAAAATTAGAATTAAGCAAGTGGAAGCTAATGACTCCATGAGATATCAAGAAACTATAAAACAAGTAAAAAAAAGAATGAAAAAATACAAGAAAATGTAAAATATATCATAGGGAAAATACTGACCTGGAAAAATAGCAAGAACAGATAATTTAATAATTATTGGGTTGCCCAAAAAAACATGAACAAAAAAGAGCTTTGACAGCATATTTCGAGAAATCTTAAAGGAAAACTGCCCAGATGTCTTGGAACCCAAAGGCAAAATAGAAAGTGAAATAATCCAATGGTCATCTCCTGAAAGAAATCACAGAAGGGAAACTCCCAGAAATATTATAGCCAAAATCCAGAACTCTCAGGTGAAGGAGAAAATACTAAAGTTTGCTAGAAGGAATTCAAATACCATGGAACCACAGTCAGGATGACACAAGATTTAGCAGCTACCATATAAAGGAATGGAAAGCTTGGAATATGATGTTCTGGAAGGCAAAGGAGCTAGGATTACAAACAAGAATCATCCAGCAAAACCAAATGTAATCCTATAAAAGTAAAAAAAAAGAAAAGAAAAATGATATTCAGTCAAATAGAGGACTTGTAACTACTTCTGATGAAAAGTCCAAATTTGACAAATATAAGATTCAAGAGAAGCACAAAAAGGTAAATATGAGTCAGAAATCATAAAAAGGAAACATGGTTGAACTGTTTACATTCTTATATGGGAAGATGATATATCTAATCTCTCTAAACTTTATCAGTAGGGCTATTAGAGGGAGTCTACTTAGACAGAGGGCATAAATTAAACAAGAAGTTAAGGAGATGAATAGAATTTTATGAAAGTTACATGTAATAGACCACTAGAAAATACTGAATGAGAATTGAAAGAAGTATACCTATTCTCAGCTGTACATGACACCTTCACAAAAAAGATCATGTATTAGGGCATAAAAATCATAGAATCACAGTTATAGAAAAGTAGACATATTAAATATGTTCTTTATGGTCCATAATGCAACAAAAATTACATTCAGTTTAGAGTTTTTGAAGCATAAATATTAGTTCAACACTAGATAATCTAATCCTAAAGAATAAGTAAGTAAAAGAACAAATCATATAAAAATGATAATTTCATGAAAGATAATGGCAACAACGAGACAACATAATGAAATTTGGAGATGCAACCCAAACAGTACTTTGTGGAAAATGTTTATCTCTAAACATTTATCTCAATAAAAAAGAGAAAGAGAAGATCAATGAATTTGGCATGTAACTAATAACACTAGAAAAACAAATTAAAACACCTCAATTACAAAAGTAGGAATTCTAGAATCAAAAGAGATTTATAAAATTTGTAAAAATCATTGACATGAAACTCAGAGCTCTTAAAAACATAACATAAACCACTGACTAGTTTTAAAAAGAAAGAAAAAAGTCAAATTACATCATCAAACATGAAAAGGATGGATGCACAATCAATGAAAATAAAATAAAAGCAGTTATTAGGAGCCATTTTGCCAAACCATGTGCCAATAAAACCAAAAATCTAAATGAAATTAATAAATACTTATAAAAATAAAAATTGTCCAGATTAGGAAAAGAAATAGTATTCTAGAGAAAGAAATTGAATATACCATAAAAAGACTCTCTAAGGAAAAAATTCCAGAAGTATATGGATTTACAAGCAAATCTAACTAATATTTAAAGAACAATTAATTCAAATACTATGTAAACTTTTTTTAAAATAGGTAAAGAATGAGTCCTACCAAATTCCTCCTATGACACAAATACAGTTTTGATGCCTAAATCAGGAAGAACTAAAATAGAAAAAGAAAATTTTAGACCAATTTCCCTAATAAATGTAAATGCAAAAAAATAAAAAAAATACTAGTGATAAAATATGTAGGGGGTGGCACCAAGATGGCAGAGTAAAAGCAGGAACTTGCTTGAGCTCCGGATCCAACCACCTCCAGTACCTGTAAAAAATGGCTCTAAACAAATTTTAGTGCTACAAAACCCACAAAGTGATGGAGAGAAACAAATTTCCCACTGAAGGCAGCCTGGAAAGCCAAGAGGAAGGGTCTCTCACACTGGGTATGGAGTGAAGCGCATTCCCACGTAGGCTGCACTGGCCCAGACCAGTAACACAGATCAACCAAAGCAGACTTCAGGAGAGAGAATCACTGGCAGCTGGGGTGGTTTCCAGACTTCTCAACCCATATACACCAAAGAGAAAGTAAAAGACAAGTGTTGGGGAGCTCTGTTGGACCTGGGTGAGAGAAGAACATGATCCAGCCCCTACTCCTCTGGGGCAGTGGAGGTGGCTGCCTTCTGAGCTCCAGGAACACAGATGGTGGGGGGACCAAGCAGTTATCCAGAGAGTAATTGCAGGACTCTCTTTGCTGGTATGCAGGCAGGGTTCTCTTACTTTGAACTGCTAGGATCCCAGTAGCAGTCTTCAGTGGTGGTCCTTGAGTGAGGAGTGCTTGCATGGCAGAGCTTGTTGAGACTGTTGCAAGGGAATCCTCCTCACAGTTCTGAGGCAGGTGCTTAGAAGAAGCTCTGACAAGAGCTGCTCAAAACTCAAAAGTCAAGTAATTGACTGGCAAGATAAGCAAACATAGGAAGAGAAATCAAACTATAGAATAGTTTTGTTTGTTTGTTTGTTTTTTGGTGACAAAGACAATTAAAACAGAACCAGAAGACAACAAAGTCAAAACTGCATCAACAGCCTCCAAGAAAAATATGAACTGCTAACAAGCCATGGAGGAGGTCAAAGAAGGATTTTGAAAATCAAGTAAGAAAAATTGGAAAGAGAAATGAGAATGATGCAAGAAAATCATGAAAAATCAGTCAATAGCTTTCTAAAAGAGATTCAAAAAATACTGAAGAAAATAACACCTTAAAACACTTTTTTTAAAGAAGAAAATGGAACTTGCCCCTCTACGGGAAGCTGTGTGCCAAAGAACCAGTGTCATAATCCTCCCTCCTTTTCCTCCCCCTCCCACTGAGCCGATGTTGCATTGTTGTGTATCCCAGCTGCTCTGTGTGGGTTTTTGTGAATCTGTGTGTGAAGTCCCTACCTCATTGTAGTATATGCAGGCAAGACTGCATTCTCCTGCAGATGTGTGGAGTAAGCTGTGATGTAGTTTTTTTAACTACCTGAGGAACAGTTTGTTACTTTTCCAGTTGACACATATGACATTCCTCTGCTGTCTGTTTTAACAATGAATGAGAGATACTAATACCCCAATCTCTTGCCCACTGTTGTGTGGCTTTGACTCCTAAATGTCTGGCCATTTGATGGACCCATTTTGCTAGTATCAGATCATCAGTTGGTGTCACAGTAGGGACAATATGTTGAGTAGTAGTCTTTTCTAGTCAATCAGCATGTGGGTTGTACTCATGTTCTGGCATGGTGAAGGCTATGTGAGCATCTACATGAAAAACTGACAAATAAGTAACCAAAGACATGTCCCACATATCTTCCCATAATTCTTTGCCCCAGACAGTATCATGAATTTCCCAATTTTGATTTTTCCACACTGGAATCTATGAAAGCTAACCCATTAGCTAATGCCCAAGAGTCAGTAAATATATGACACTGTCCTCCTGTTCTGTTTTAATGGCCTTAAGTTCAGCATATTGACTGCTTCCACCTATTCCAGTACTTTCCAAAGTCTGCCTAGTATATGGGTTATAGTCTATTGCTTTCCAATATCTTTTATGGCTCAAATATTTTGCTGTCCCATCAGTAAACCATGCATGTTTCTTCTTTTCTTCAGTTAATCCATCATATCCATCATTCCATTTTACCAAAGACTTTACCAACTGTTGTTTTGGTTCAGGGGATGTATCATTTCCATTTATATCAATGTTTTCAATAGATTCATGTAGAGCAGAAACTCTTCTTTTGCCTATTTTAGCTCTATTTTGAATATATCATTTCCATTTAATTATGCTGGCCTCCTTGGCATGTCCAATTCTGTGAAAAGTTTGGGTACTCATTGCCCAGTTCACAATTGGAATTCCAGGCCTTAATATCATTTCATGACATTTCATGTCAGTTGTTCAGTCTCTACCAAAGCCCAATATGCAGCTAACAACTGCTTTTCAAAAGGTGTATATTGAATTCCAGATGAAGGAAGTTTCCTATACCAAAATCCCAAAGGTATATTTTGTCTTTGTTGTTTCTGCCATAAACTCCAGTTTGCATAATCATCCTGCACAGTAACTTTTAATTCCACCAAGCCATTTTGCATAGGCCATAAATCTAGGTCCAGCTGTATAGCAACTTTGGCTTCTTCAAAAGCTTTACTCTCCTCAAGTCCCCAGTCAAATTCATATTTCTTCCTTGTAACTTTATGTAAGGGTTTCAAAATCTGTCCCAGATGCAAAAGGTGATGTTGTCAATATCCAAATAATCCTATAAACTTTTAGGCCTCTTTCTTACTGGTAAGGATAGGAAAATCCTGAATCTTTTGTTGGGCTTGCAGAAGAATCTCTCAGTCCCTTATTCCATTGTATACCCCAAAATTTTATGGTTTGAACTGGCCCTTGAATTTTTGGTGGGTTAACTTTTCACCCTTTGCTTTTCATATGCTCAATTAAAAGCATCAAACTCTTCTCCACTTTTTACATTTTTTCCCTGTATCATCATATCATCTATGTATTGGGTAAGCTGTACACCTTGTAGCTTTAATTCATCCAAATGTTCAGTCACAATCAAATAGTGGGACTATGCAGATATCCCTGTGGCAAGTGTGTGAAAGTATATTGTCTGCCCTTCTCTATTGGGATGGTAAATTGGCTAAATCAGTAACTGTGTATCAAGTCTCATCATGTTTCTGGATTCTTTCTATAAAGGTGATGGTGTCTGGAACAGCAGCATACAAGGAGGAGTCACCTTATTCAGTTGTCTATAGTCTACTGTCATTCTCCACGTCCCATTTGATTTTTGCACTGGCCAGACAAGATTATCCCACTGTGTGGTTGTAGGGTCTAACACTTCTGCTTCAACATGTTCCTTTATAATGTTGGTAATTTCTTCTTTGCCACCTGGTATACGATAGTCCTTTAAAGTAATTACTTCAGAAGGTTCAGGTAAAGTGATTGGGTCTATTTTTATTTTTTCCACTACAACTGTATTAATTTCTATCTTTCTTACTGCAAATTGGTATGTTTATTCAAGGAAATTCAGTCATAACATCTCAATATATCTAGTCCAATGATGTATTCAGGAATGGGTACAATAACCACAGTGTATTCTTTCTTAGGTAATTGTCCAATTTTCATTGTTTGACTTGTCTGGCTGATATTTCAGCCCCTCCCAAGTCCTGTGATGGTAATGAGTGTCATGCTTGAACTTACTGGGGTTCCCATAAGAGACATCTTTGCCCCAGTACTGATCAATTCCCTGGTTACAATATTTGAACCATTTTCCTAATATCTAGTCAGAGGTCTGTAAACTCGTCTGTGTATTCTTTAATCTGAGCTGGGGCTTGGCCAATTTCCCATTCTCCCTGAAGGTGTGATGAACCCAGATACAATGGCTCAGGAGCATCTGTAGGGGCAGCCCTTACTTTTTTATTCTGTCTGACATTAAGCCCCTTATCTCAGTACATTTTATATAGTTCATTATTTGGAATACCATCAATTTTTCCAAAATCAACCCCTGCTCTCAATAGAGCGGTGAACAATTCTTTTCTTGTCAATCTATTCTGACTTTGAATTCACTGGTCATTTACTTTTCTCTCTTGAGGCATTTTATCTTTTCTCCATTCTCCTACAGTCACTTAGCTGTGAAATCTTATGCAGCACTTCTGAAAAAGGGTGCCCTATTTCACCAATTAGTAGAGTCAGAAGTAAGTGCATATAAGCAGGAAGAGCCATCACCATGATATTTCTATGTGGAACTGCTAAGGGGATATCATGATACATATCTCCATCTCCAACTATGATAGCAAGTTTCATTACTTCTTTCAACTTTCTCATGTAATCTCTAAGGGGATTCTCCCAAACTTAGGGTGAATCTGATTAATATATCAGTAATCTCCTGCTGAGTGAAATCCTCAATTATCTTCCTGAACTGTCTTTGGCCTGCCTGATACTTTCTTCTCAGTATGGGGCAAGCTTCTGCTCTTGTAAAAACTTCATCATGAAACATTGTATCACTCTGTAACATTTTATCACTTGCTTCCAGTGCACTTTCCTGGGAGTCCTTATCAGAGCAACTAGGCTCAGCCTCTACTAAAACTGTCTGAACTTTCCTACTATTACTTTTTTGCCTCTTCTTCTGTGCCAAATTCATAACAGCCCTCCAGTTCTCTCTTTCAAAGGAGAGCTCGAATGTGATGGCTACAACATAGCCAACTCTTATAACAACAGCTTGTCTCTGTTTTTACACATAATATTACCTGTTAGTAAAACCCAGCCCCATCTGCACATTGCCTGCAACTCTCCCAAGTTTTATTGGTATTCTTTGCAAGCATGTTTCTAAATCTCTAGGTTCTCCTTGTTGTAACCTCTGTTCCCAGTTTTCACAGAGCCCTGTACTTTTAGACCACTCCCTTGATAGAGAGGTATAAGGTAAGTCCTCCCATCCTGGGATAGCCTTTTCTTCTTCTAAATCCCTTCTGCCTCCAGATAGAGGTCTGATACCTTGTGATCCCATCCTCACCACCACATGTAGCACCAATGCAGTATTCACAATGCCCACAATGACTATATATACCTGCATGGTGCTAGATCACAAAATATAACAGACTCTCCATACAGAAGACAGAATTGAAACATTTATTCTGACACCAGAAAACCAAATCCCAAAACCAGTAAGCCAGTTGCATCATAGTAGCAAAGAAGTTAATAAGCCATAACAGCACAGAGGGCCACAGCATCCTTTAACCTTCCCACAAACCAATATTTTTACTCACATGCTTGACTGACTCCATGGGTTGCATGCTCTCCTCCTCCCAGTCTAGCTAGCTCTGACTCCCAGCTTCCTCTGGGCTCTGCTCCACCATTCAGCAAACTCCTCCCACAACAGACTCCGTGTGACTGCATTCAGCCTATTGGGGGAGGGGGGGCAGAGTATATTTTCAAAACAAGGAAGGTCTTCAAATTCCATTATTCTTATTAAGGAGCATGTAAGATCTTCAAATTACCATTACCATTACACTGGGATAATTGTTTGTTTTCCCAGTTGTGGTAGCTGTGATTCTATGGAGTCATGGAGCAGAAGTGTAGAACTGCCTATGTCAACTTTGGTGAGGTGTTTTTTTGTTTTGTTTTTTACAAACAAAACCAATTCAGCTAAAATCAGATGGGAAAGTTAACTTAGGGAAAAAATCTTTAGAGCAAAATTTCACTGATAAGGATCTCAGTGCCAAGGTATATAAGGAACTGATATCAATTTATAAAAAGAAAATAAATTACCCAGTTGATTAATTGTTGAATACAAGAATAGGCAGTTCTCAAAGGAAGAAATCCAACTTTTAAAGAGCTGTATGCTCTGAACCACTAATAACTAAAGAAATTCAAATTAAAGGAGCTCTGAGGTTCTACTTCACACCCATTAAATTGTCAAAGTTGACAAAAAAGGAAAAATGACTAATGTTGGAGAGACTGTGTGAAACCAGACACACTTCTTCCAGTCAGGGGGAAAATTTTATTGTTGCACCAATAGAAGCAGGCAGAGTTCCTAGTGAACCTGCAACTTAATGGGGCTGAGACTGACTAACTCATGTACAAAAGGAACAATGAAAGGATCTGAATGGAATTAAGGAATGATGAGTAGTCTGGGGTAGGCCAAGTGCAACAGTGAAAGGAATATCAAGTAGGCTAATTAGATGATCTAGGCAGGATTAAGGATGATCAGTAAATCCAAGTAGTCTGGAGTGAGCCAAGTATGACTGTGAAAAGAACGTCAAGTAAGCTAATTAGGTGATCAAATAGTCTGGGGTGGGCCAGTGATCTGGGCTGCTAGAATGTATGGGAAAATTCTGGAACTGGGTTGCTTTGAAAGACATAGTCATTTCCTTGTAGGAGTCCAAATCCCATCACCCCATCAGGCAGGGTACTAGATTTAGAAGTCCTGAGTTTAAGTCCCAACTCTGCAACTTATTAACCATGTGACTTTATTTAACTTCTCTGTGAGCCTCAATTTCTTCATCTATAAAATTGGGATAATAATGTTTTCATTACCTACCTCACAAGGTTGTTATAAGGAAGACAGTTTGCAAATTAGCTTCCAAGTCAAGAAGACCTAAGTTAAAGGCCTACTTCTGACATACACACACTGACTGTGTTACTCTTACTTAACTTTGCAACTCTCTAAGACAGAGGTTCTTAACCTTTTTTTGTGGGTCATTAATCTTTTTGGCAGAACTATAAAGTCTAGATATCCTATCATTTATACAGTAATCTTTTTAAATACATAAAATAAAACACATAAGATTAACAAAAAAGAACCAATTATATTGAAATGTAGTAATTAAAATATTTTTAAAACATGGTTAATACTGTCTGCTCTCAGAATCTCAGAATCTAAGTTGCAGAACAGTTGTTAATCTGCATTAGTAAAGGGAGTTTCCTAATTGGGAGTTCCCTATACTAATGAAATTACAGGTCCATCCCACTTACCCAAATATAAATATTAGCTATTATCTTCCTTTTTTTCTTTCTTACTCTTAACAAATGCAAGTATTTAACAGCAGTCTTGATAGTGATCTTGTCCTAGCTACAGAACATATAGATCCTTGTTATATTCCCACATTTCAATACCACACCACTCTCCTCTACCCATAAGATATCCTTGGATCTTTCTTCTGTCAAGGGGATATATATATATATATATATATTACTACTGCCCTATAGACATACAAATGGTTTCCAAAATGACATAACAACAGAAAAAACAATAATAATAACAGCTGCTAGCAATTCCGTAGCACTTTAAGGTTTGCAAATGTGTCATTTTATCCTTGGACAATAATTATGGGAAGTCAGTGCCCTAATGTGCATTTTACTGGCAAGGAAACTGAAATAGACCTGTTAACTGATTTGCCCTAGGACACACATTGTCTAACACTGGATTTGAATTCAAGTTTTCCTAATTCCAAGTTCAGTGCTCTATCCATTGTGCAACCTAAGTAATTTTTAAGGAGGTCAACATATCACTAATTTAGAGTGCCAGTTCTTTCATGGTAACTGAGCTTCTTTATATGCAAATAACTAATACAGAGAAAAAATTAGAAGCATATATATAAATATATATTTATATTTAATAATTATTTTCTTCACTCCAAGACCCTCATTGAAGTCTTATTTCTGTAAGATAGTCAGGAGTTCTCAGTATGTGCCATATGCATACACTACAATCCAAATAAAAACCAGACTAACATAAACAAAAATTATGCTGTAGGATACACAAATCCCATCAGAATTGGACAATCATAAACTGAGTCACAAGAAAGACTATGATTATAAATTACAACTGTCCTTGCAAGGGTGAGGGCTAGAAGGAAGGAATCAACACATTTACTTCAGCATCGGATAGGGAGGAAGTAGAACTTTCCTGAAGTTTAGCCCTTATGTATTGAAATATAATAATGGTGTGTGCTATATGTTAAATATTGTGGTACCCATCACACCAACATCCTTAAAAGTTCCTAATCACTGCTCTCAGGCTATGGAAATGATAGAGAAAATTTTCCTTCTCATAACTCAAAAATGGTTGAATGAATTTAAACTTCACTTTCATGTTATTTTCTCAACCTGTTTCTTGTCTATCCACCAACCCCACCAACCAAAATTCAGATCCATGTCTTTTTTCTAAAAACACCAGGTTTTATTTTTTCTTTTTTGGGCTTAAGGGGACAATTCCAGGAAAATATAGGTGAAAGAAAAGAAGAGATTATGAATTAAATTTTAGCTATACTTAACATAACATGGCTAAACATAACTATACTAAGCTATACTTAGTAGAATTATCATTTTCATCTTCTACCTATTTGGAATAATAGGCATAATAATGTTCCCTGCTCCTACTTAGTTCCAGCCCTAATAGCAGGATTCAGAAAAGGGGACAGCAGTGGATTATATAACTTGTACCATGGTTTCTTTGAAGACCAAAGGGACTATTTCAGAAGAGTGTGAACAAATTGAAGGAGGAGGTTATAAACTAAATTTTTGACATGATAACTACTTGTATTTAACTAGCTGCTGAAATCAAATGAATTTCTTCTTTTTTATCACTGATGTTTAAGTAAATAATTTTCAATAATATCTAAATTGATAATAGAAAGCATTAATGACATTTTTCTTTCAATTGAGTAGGAAGTTGATATTATTAAATGTTGTCAAGAAAGAATGAGGCAACATCTGGACAAGGCTATTGCTCAACTTGCGTAAGAAAGAATTTTATCTTTGCTTTTATTGGTGGGTTTTAAAATTTGTAATCTATATATTTTCTTATAACTTTCTATCCTGCTTTCTTTTAGACTTTAATACAAAAATATAATAAAATCCTACAAGAAGCTAAAATATCCACTATAGTTGTAAAAAGCTTGTTGCTTTCAAACAAATTAGAATCAACTTTCTTTTTTTTTTTTTACGCAATCAGGGTTAAGTAACTTGCTCAAGGTTACATGGCCAGTTATTTCTGGGTGTGGTGCTGAGTATCTGAGCCCGGATTCAATCCAGGTCATCCCCACTCTGGAGCCGGTGCTCTTACTTGCTGAGCCACCTGGCCACCCCTAAGCAATTGGGGTTAAGTAACTTGCTCAAGTTTACACAGCCAGGTGTTTCTGGGTGGGTGCTAAGTGTCTGAGCCCGGGATTCAATCTCCAGGTCATCCTGACACTGGAACCGGTGCTCTTACTTGCTGTGCTACCTGGCCACCCCCAGAATCAACTTTCATAAGAGGGGATACTGTCAGGGATGCCATTCAAGGGATTTATGCACTGTGCAGAAGGTTACAGAAGATCTCTAAGGATTTGTTAATATGGATTCCATAACATCAAACTGAGTTGTGTATGTTATTGGTAAAAATCAGAGATGTTTTAGAACAAAGAAAAAGAATTTAAGCAATCTTATTCCTTGATAACAAGTATTAGCATATAAAGTTTAAGTGAAGCCTAAGGAGGCTTCCTTTAAGTGTAAAGTCCAAATGCATTTTCATTTCTTTTTTGGATATAGAGGAAATTAATGCTGAATAACTCATGAAAGTAGAAATATAAATAGAAACCAAATTAACAAATTTATGCTTTTGCCTTTCCTGATGTGCACATTAGAGTTTTTTAGTCTTTAATTCTGTGTTTTGTATGTTTGTGTCTATATCCATATCTATATAGATAAAATATCTATACAGATAAAAATATAAATCTTTATAGATAAAATATAAACTGTACCACTGTCTTAAAACTCTAAGAAGCTGTAAATGAAAGACTTTCTCAGTCACTCTCTAAGACAAAAACTGACTTCTCCCAGACTTGGATATCACTGGATCTCACAATTGCAAGGGATCTCAGAAGTCATCTTTTTAAACAAACCAAGAAGCCTATTTCAGAGTAGTCATCCAATCTTTGATCAAAGACTATTGGTGAGAGGAGAACCTACTTCCTGCTTTGTACTGAAGCAGATTATTCCAATTTTGGATTTATCTGTTAGGAAGCTCTTTCTTTTATGGCATTTTTATATCTGCTTCTTTACAATTGCCACCTGTTGTTTCAAGTTCTGCCCTATCAAATGAATAAAACTAATCCCTTTTCCACAAGACAAACTTGATTTGAACACATCTCTTTTAAATTTTCTCTTTTCCAGATTAGACTTACCCAGGTGTTTCAACTGATCCTGATATGACATGGTCTTTAGGCCATTTTCCACCTTCTTGATTGCTCTTTTCTGAATATTCTCCAATTTATTAGTATACTTCCTAAAAGGGAACTGATTAGAAGCAGAGCATAAGAGGACTGTCATGTCCCTTAATCCTAAATATTATGCCTCTCTTAATGCAGCCTAAGGTTTCATAAATTTTTGTTATTGTCGTTCATATATAACACCATTGATTTATTATGAGTTTGTATTACACTAAAGTCTTCAGAGCATTTTTTGGTTGAACTACTATTCATCCCACTATCTTGTACTTGCAAAATTAATAATTTTTAATTCAAGTGTAAAACAACAGTATTTCAGTTCTTCCAAGGTGGTATGATCTAAGGAGATGTGTTTACTACATTTCTGGCCTGTGAATGACCACAAGCACTCTTTTCTGCCCTGGAACTGTGAGGAGGCTCACCTTACCATTGTAGCTGCAAGTTCTGCTATGCTAGTGCTCCTTTTCACCCTAAGACTATCACCCAGAACTACAACCTAGATCCAAGTATGGGCAAAGCAACAGAGTCCTGCCTCAGTACATGCAGAAAGAGCCCTGTAATCTCCTTCTGACTAGTTGTTCACCCCTTGCAATCTGTGGACTGAAAGCTCTGGAAGCAGCCACTGTCCCTGAAGCTGCTGGTGACTGAAACAGCAAGGCCTGCTTCTGGTTTGCTTGAGCCCACTCTGTGCTGGCATGGCCTGTGCTGGACTGTACTCTTTCTCACCCTGATGCAAGAGACCTTTCCTGCCAAACTTCCAAGTTGTCTTGGGCTAGAAATTTGTTTCCCTCCATCTTTTTGTGGGGTGTTCTTCTCTAGAATTTGTTTAAAGTCATTTTTTAAAAGTATTTGGAGGGGGAGACCTTCAGGAAGAACTCAGGTGAGTCCCTGTCCCTGCCTTTACTCCACCATCTTTGCAATGTTAATTATTACCAATAATTATCTTGAAAATCAGAAGAATCAAAAAATCCACAGCTAGAAAGGGCCTTAGAGATCATATAGTCCCACCTCCTACCTAATATAGAAATTTCTTCTACAACATTTCTTCTCTTTAACTGATTCTAGCTCACAGTAGAAATGTTGAACTTTTCCTATTGGTCTTGCCTTCTAACTTTGGCCAATTCCTGGACTCAGGGGAATGAGGTATTAGAAATAAAAAGTGAACTATACTCAAGTATGAGAGGAAGAAAAGGGACAAGTAGTAAGAAAAGAAGAACAAAACAAGTAAAGAGAAGGAACAGAATGCATAATATTCTGGTTTTAATTACTGTGTCTTCTGGAACATGGCAAATTGTGGGAAGGTGCTTCTCTACTTCAACAAGTTGCCAAAGTAGGTGGAGGAGGTAGGATTGGTAGGAGATAAATAGATTCTGTATATGTAAATAAATGTTTACAAAAATAGTTCCAAATAGGACTACTGTTCTGCTAAAAGGCAAATTGCATTCAAGCAGTGAGATCCTGTGACAGCAAATTTCATTGTAATGTTTTTATAATCACATTTAATTGTATTAATTTTAACATAAATCCAAAAGTTTTCCTCCTTTTTCTTCAGAGCTGACAGAGCCTCTCAACATGAGCTTGAGAAGGATCTAAGTGATAAACAGACAGCCTTTCGGATTGATGATAAGTGTCACCACCTGCGAAACACCTCAGATGGTATAAGTTACTATAGAGGTGTGGAACGTGTCGATGCTACGTAAGTCAAATATATTTTTGAAGTGTCTATGCTTGATTGTTAAACAAGGATTTTGTGTGGCTACTGCTTTAGTAGTCTTCAGGAATATTAATTATCACAGTCAAATGATTTATAGAACAATCTACATTTCCAGTAAAATGGTCAAATTATGCTCTCTCATATATGCCATTTCCATAAACCTGATTTTTAGAAAGATTTAATGTCACCTGACCTTAATGTAAACCCATAACTATAAGAATGGTGGTCTAGTAGTATGATGATTCTATTACCCAGACCATTGGAGAATAATCAATTATTTTGTGGCAACTAGAAGGCATAGTGGATAGAGCAGTGACCCGGAGTCAGGAAGACCTGAGTTCAAATGCAACCTCAAATACTTACTAGTTATGTGACCACAGGCAAGTCACTTAACCTTTCTCAACCCATTTTCTCATCTGTAAAAATAGGGATAATAATAGCACCTCCCAGGATTGCTGTGAGGATAAAATGAAATCATAATATGTATAGTGCTTTATAAATGATATAGTATCATGTAAATTCTTGCTATTATTATTGCTACTAATAAATACTCTTTATGTATAATTTGGGGTCTGCCCTTTTCTCTGACCCCACACTTCCCACTCCAGCCAGGTTAAACCCCTTACCCTCTTCCTTAGAACTAGTTTACCTCTTTCTGTACTTGCCATCTCTGGTTTGATTGAGCCTTGATGTTGACACCTTTTCCAATCTGAGGCTTCTAATTGCCTCATTTTAAGCTCTTTTTTTCATTGTTTGCCTGATTTTTTACTTGTTCTTTTGCCTTGATCTCTAGCACCTACATGCCCCTTCTCTCCTAAGTACTTGCTGATCACCACCATGCTATCTTACTGAAAATTTTATCTTTTTACTATTCTTTAGCTCAAGACTGCTTGCTTGATTTATAAGCCACTGCCTAATCTTGACCTAATTTTTACCAATACCTGATGTTTGTTTCACAAAGCAACCTCAGAGACCATTTATTTCAAATCTTATTTTACAGATGAGAAAATTGAGACCCAGAGAGATTAAGTGACCTGTCCAAGGAGTCACAAAGATAGTAAGCATCAGAGATAGGGTTTCAACCCAGATCCTCTCATTACAGAGCAAATAATGTTTCCTAGAATCTTTGACTTCATTTTCAAATACCTCATATGTGTATTTCTAACTACTCAACTTGTTCTTGAACTTAACCAATTCTGACCTCATATACTTATGTGTCCCATGGCCTGTGACAGCTTTTTGGTTCCCCCCCCCCAATATTCTTTGCCTTAGCCCTTCAGTACATGTGTGTTTCCTGGATTATAATGATTTACTTTGTTTCTGTTCTCTAGTTTTATCTTTACTGTGAGCTTTCAGGAACTCCCCAGTGTCCACTCCTGGGTTTGTCCCTCACCCTTCACTTCCAGTCTCACTTCTGCTATCCTAGCTCTGGATAGATTTAAACTAAATTATTTAAGATCAGTTATATTATGATATAATTGATAACAAAAATATTAAGAGCAATTAAAACCTAAATCTGAATTCCTTATTAATACACCATATTAGGCCTATAGCCTATCTGGACTATTTCACCATTGAATTTGTTTCATTTTCATAGGATCTCAGTGCCAGAATCATGGGCCAAGTTTACTGATGACAACATTCTGCGTTCTCAGAGTGAAAGGGCAGCTTCTGCCAAAATGAGAAATGATATTGAAAACCTATTGATTGTGACTGCAAATGAGATGTGGAATCAGTTCAATGCAGTCAATGTTGCTTTCACCACTCGTATTTCTGAGACAGGAGATGCCAAAAATAAGATTCAGATGCATTTAGCAAAGGTAAACCAGTTCTTTTTAGTATTTCATTATTCATTTGGCCACAACATGAAACAACAAAGCCAAGATCCTGGGTTTTATCATCATATGGCTCAATTATCTTCACTCTATCCAGACTGTAGCCTAACCAAAGCCAACCCTCGTAGAAACACATGCTGTTTTTCACAAAGAGGTTTATGAAAAAGTACAAATCCAGGATGAAAAAAAAAACTTCCACTAATTATATGAGCAAGAGAGATAAAAAATTACACTGTCTTTAGTTAAGTAGATCAAAATACCTCAAAAATTTAAGTATTATAATCATTTATTATAACTAGGAAGTATATAAAGGAAATACTTTTGCACCTGCCTTCTATATACAGCAGGCCTTACAGAATATAGCAGCAGCATCTACCAGACCTGAAACAGTCTTAATCTTCTGCTTCCAAGAACAGAACTTCAATAGAACTCTTTCCCAACTGGTGATACTCTATCTGGATTTATTTCTGAGTAGTTAACATATTCTGTCATTATTCTTTCCCAATCCTATTGATTCTGTCTCAGTTGCCAATGTACAAATGGTGTTCCCCATCCATCATGCCTCTTCCTTTATACCATCACCCTCTACCTTATGCACCTTCTGTTGTGGTTCCTGGAACACTTGCTCCATAATTAACACACTTCCTTTGCTCTTAAACCTTTTCCATTTTCTCTCCTTCCATCTTCTAGAACTCACTGAGGCCTGGATTCTTCCTAAATAAGCTACATCCCTGGCTACTCTTTCTATTATGGATTGTACTTTCACTCATAGATCTCTGCCTCACTGGTGGTAGAGGACTAGCAAGGAGGATTCACAATACTCCTCGCCACTTTCATACTCTCTTTCTACTACCATTATTTAGCAACACTCCCTCTTTTGAAATTCGTGCTATATAAATTTATCATCCAACCCAGGCCCTGGGGACCATTGTTGATTGACCTCCACAATATTACCTTTCCTAACTCAGTCCTTGTTTCTACCCCAACTCCTGCCCTCATACTAAAAGGGATTCAACATACATATTGATGAGCCCTCAAATGCCCTAATTTCCTAGTTCCTCATTCTGCTCAGTTCCCATGATTTTATCTACCACTTCAACTCAACTACTAAGAGATAATCATACCCTATATGTTTATGAATGTCCAGATTCCCATATCTGATCAGAATCTTTTATCATTTCATTTTTCCTTATATCTTATGATCTCTAGCCCTGTTCTTCAGCCTCATTGTGACTTCTATTCCTTCAAGCCCTCTGTTTTTTCTTTTAAAAAGTTTTATGATGGGGTGGCTAGGTGGTGCAGTGAATAGAGCAATGGCCCTGGGGTCAGGAGGACCTGAGTTCAAATCTGGCCTCACTTATCTTGACACACTTACTAGCCATGTGACTTTGGGCAAGTCACTTAACCCCAATTGGCCTCCAAAAAGCAAAAAAAAAAGTTTTATGAAATTTATATTTTTTCACATAAATCTATTTTCTTTCCCAACTCCCATCCCCCATTGAAAAAAAATATAAACCTTTGTAAACAAATATTTATAGTCAAGCAAAACAAATTTCCACATTGGGAATATAAATATGACATTGGCCATGGTGTGTGTGTGTGTGTGTGTGTACACATACACATATATATATATACACACATATACATATATATGTATACAGTCAGCATGCTGGATCTATCAACTCTCTGTCAAGAGACAGATAGCAATTTGTAATCATCTCTCCTCCATGATTGGTTATTGCGTTGATCACATTTCTTAAGTCTTTCAAAGTTATTTGTCTTTACAATGTTGTTTCTATCATATAAATTTTTCTCTTGCTTCTGCTTATTTCACTTATTATTATTACCTGTATTATTATTTCTGCTTATTTTCATCATACAAATTTTCCCAGATCCCTTTAAAATTATTTCCATCATTTCTTACAGCACAATAGTATTCCATTACATTCATATATGTGCCATTTGTTTAGCCAATTGATGGGCACCCTCTTAGTTTCCAGTTCTTTGCCATTGCGAAAAAGATTTGCTATAGACATTTTTATAACATATGGGTCATTTTCCTCTTTCTTTAGTGGTATTGCTGGATCAAAGGGTATGTAGTTATTCAGAAACTTTTTGCTTTTCAGAATGGCGACCAATTGACAGCTCCATTAACAGTAAACTAAAGTGCCTATTTTCCCACCACCCTTTTTTCTTTGTCAAACCATTACTCTTGCTCTGCTTATACTCTCTTTTCCCTATCTCAAACTCTTGGTGAACCAGTTCAGTTCTAAACTCTGATCTATTCTTGAATCCCTTGCCCCTTTATTATATCACCAATCACACCTGACCAAATCCCAACCCTGGCATACTCTCACCATCTACTTATTTAACTCCTATTTATATGCATAACTGAGATGAAGAAAATCACAAAATTTTATTGATTGAATCACCAAAAAAATTTGTTACATAAACTCAATTGGTACCTCACTGGAGCAAGACAATCTTTTCACACCTCCCAATCTGATTAACTATCCCACTAATTCTTCCACTTTTCACCTTCTTCCACCCTCTCAGCTCAACTCATACTCAACTCAAAAAAAAAAAAAAAACAGGCATATCATATCACTCAGGCACACCCAACTATTTCCTCCTTCACTCCTATTTCTAATGAAGTTGTGACCCTTTTCCATCTGTTCCAAGGTAGCTAAGAGGTCATTATCTTTTTGCAGACTTTCCTCAGTATCAAATGTCTATACTGAGACTTTCCTTGCACTGTATCTATTCCCTAGTTCTCATGCCAAGATTGTCACCTTCTTGGGTGCCCCATGGATGGAGGGGAAAGAGGTATATCAAATATTTGCTCCTTCAGAGTTCTTTGCTGAGGGACTTCTCCCTTCTTTGTGGCATCTGGAGAATAATGCAGGGCTTTATTATTTATGATTTATCTCTTATTTTCCCTTTTATTAGAAGACAAGATACTTCTCCACCAGGGCCACCTCTTGATTCTCCAAGAATCCCTGTAAAAGAGTTGTCTGTTGACCACTAGGTATTATACTGATAGCTTTGTGGAGTGAGCATATCAGTTCTGGAGAAAAGTAAGCAAAGACTATGATGCCAGCTTTCCAGCACTATTGCCAGCACTGCCCTTTGGTAAACTCTCTAACTCTGCTTCTTCTGCCATGGCCAAATTCCTCTGAAGTGCTACCTTCTTTGCCAGGGCTGAGCAATTCCTTGGACTCTACCATTGTCCCCCTCTGCCAGATCCTTGGGCATAAATGCAGCTTTGGCCCCTGTGTGACCCCTGTTGATGCTTATAAGGAAACATTTTATTCCTCCTGCGAAGTGCACCCAACTGATAAGGTCAGAAATGAGTCACAAAGGAAATTTCATGGATGGGGACAGCATGGTCAGAGCTGGGTCTATTTCTGTCAGTGATTATCCTCTCCAATTTAGAAATTCTTCTGACCTCGTCATTCAGTTGAAACTACTTTCTCCCAAGTTACCAATGATCTCTTAATTTCCAAATCTAATGAATTTTACTGAATCTAATGAATATTCTCTTTCTCTCCCCTCTCTCTCTCACTCTCTCTGTCTCTATCTCTGTCTCTATGTCTGTCTGTCTCTTTCCCTTCTCCCTCTCTCTCTCTCTCTTTCTCTGTCTCTCTCTCTCTCTCTTCACACCCCCTCCAGTGAATGGTAGTTAGAGGGCCCCTGTGGACCACAGGCTCAAAACACCTTCCTTCATATTGCAAAAATGATGACTACTTACATATAACAATTGGAAGACATGTTGTAGCTTAGAGGAGCCTTCTTTTGCTTTATGTCTTTCCATGAGTATAGATTAGTCACTCAATCAAAAAGAATTTATTTAGCACTTACTGTATTCCAGGTGACGGCTAAGTGCTGGAGATAGTGGCAAAAGCATGGTGAGTTCCTCAGGAGCTCACATTGCAATGGCTTCTGAGCTGGATATTCCTAGTCTTTGTAACAGGCTTGTGAGCTCAGGATGTCAAGAACTCCTGTTAGGAATAATTGGCAGTAGAAGGAATTTTCTGATAAACATAAATCTAGACTGAGGGAATTCTGGAAGGTCTAGACCTAGGTCTGATTTAATTCAGTAAATATTGTGGCAAAAAGTGAAAACTATGGAAAGGCAAAAGCAATTTCAGATACTGGTAGTAAGATATAAGTGAAAGAATATTTGGAGGATCAAAAGAAATGAATTTATTATCTGTCGAATGAAGACAGCAATGCCAAGGCTATCTAATTCATTTATTTTCAGAGTCAGTTGAAATAACATATATGAATGTGCTTTGTAAAATCTTTATATATTATACAATATAAGCTATTTTATTATAATCACACACCTTTACAAAGTACATATCTTACAATAGCCCTGTCAGGTAAGTAATATAAATACTTTTTATTCCTGTTCTATACATGAGGAATTAAAGTTCAGAGTAGGTAAGTAATTTGTTAATTGTCACACACCAGTAGAGCTAATACTTGATGAAGTCATCTGTCAAGTTGTTATTTTGCTGACACCTAATGAAAGGGATTTGCTGATTTTTTTTTACATTTACCTTCCCACATTCAAAGCAAAATATCTCAAAAGTAATGGATTTCTCAAACTGTGAAAGAAAAATCAGATTCTGTCACACAGAATGGCCATAGAATAGCATCTTAGCTCCTTCTCAAATGAGATGGAGGAACAGTTTTGAAATGAGGATTATGGTGAAGAGGAAAAACACTGGTAGCACTTGACATGGAAAAGCAACAGCTTATAAGGAGAAAAAATCATCTGGGAGAAAACTCCCCAGTATAATTTAATATTTATTTATATTTTATAATCTTTTAGACACTACAAGAAATCTTCCAAACTGAAATGACCATACAAGCAATTCGAAAAGCCATTCGGGACAAAGGAGCACCTTTGAAGGTGGCACACACTAGACTGGATGAGCGTACAAGAAGACCAAATGTAGAACTGTGCCGAGACACAGCCCAACTACGGTAAGGCAGGAATTCGTGGTGCAAAGGGGCTACTAATGAATGAAGAAAGTACTTTTCATTCATATTTGACTTCAACAGCCATTGTTGATTATAGTTTTGTGCATGTGTTTTTTATATTTATAATGTTTATTTTTTTCCAAAGAAGAATTAATCATTTGGAAGAAGTTTGAAATGTTAGGTTTGAAACTTTTTTTTGAAGATAAAAAGGGTTTGACTTCATTTGATGAGGTCTTGATGTTACTGAAATGACTTAATCATAAATCTCAGTTGGAGTTTTTAGAATTATTTTAGGATTTCCCTAGAAGGAAATTAAATGTGGTTATTTTATGTGCATTTTCTAGTGCCATAAACTTTATGGTACTTCAGTGAAGGACATTCATTTCTATGACATACTAAACATTTCAGAATGATTTACAAAACTATCATCTCTTATCAGCTTTAGTAGTTAGCAAGTCTTACAGTCCTTTCTTATATCTAACTTAAATTCACTTGCACTTTAAACCTATTTGAATTAATCTGTCCTCAATGGAAATATAAAATAGTGAATGATTAATATACGTGACTCATATTTGCTCTCCCTCCCTCATCCCCCGGCTAGGGAAAAAAAAATCCTTGTACTAAATATTCAGTCAATCAAAATTACTTGCATTGGTCATGTCTAAAAAATGTATCTCATTCAACACTGAATCTATTACCTCTGCTTCATAATCAATTCCCTGGAGCATGGTTCCAATGATCAGAGTTCTTAAGTTTTTCTAACTTGTTTGTCTTTATGACATTGTAATAACAGTTGATGAATTGTTTTGGTTTTGCTTTATACAAGTCTTCCCAGGTTTCTCTGAAACTGTCTTTTGTTGTTGTTGCTGTTCAGTCATTCAATCATGTCCAACTCTTTGTGACTCCGTAAACCATAACAGCTTCTATCCTCCACTATCTCCCAGAGTCTGTCCAAACTCATGTTCCTTGCTTCCATGAAATGATCTATCCATTTCATCCTCTGCCATCCCCTTTTAATTTTGCTTTCAAATCTTTCCCAACATTGGTTCCTACCCCTTGTTTTAACTCTTTGCAAATATTTATGTTTCGAGTGTATTTCTTGTAGACAATATTTGTTGGATTCTGCTTTATAATCTAATATTCTATCCTCTTCCATTTTATGGGTGAGTTAATTCCATTCCTATTCACACCTGCCCCTTCTTTACAAAGACAAGAGTAGTGATAGGAAAGAAACATGATCTCTGTTAGACATAATTTTGTTCCCCTCCATTTCCTTCTTCCTCTTACTCAAACCTCAATCTCAGGATGTCACTCTTTTTTTTCTTGGAAAACTCTTTTCACAATCTACCTTTTGTTGTTAGTGTTTATTTTGTTTTTGATTGATATATCCCTTCCTCTTATTTCTCTCTCTCCTCTCCCAGGTTCCTCCTTTTCCCATTTGCTTGAATGTATTTCTATGTTAAATTCTGTATGTTCTCCTCCCTACTCTGACTGGTTCACATGTAAGTGAGGTTTAAGTGACACTCAGTGCCCCACACATTGCTCTGTGTGTGTGTGTGTGATTTACTTGTTCATACAGATTATATAAAATAATAAATTCCCCTACAGTTTCTCCTTTCTTCCTTGACATATTCATTTTCCCTTCACTTCCCTTTTCTATTTTAAGATTATATAAACATAACAAAGTTACTACAAAGGCCTCTCCTCTATCTTAATGTAGCTCATTCCATAAATCATGCTGACATTTTGCTTCTCAGAGGAAATTCGTTTCTTTTTCTCTGTTAGAATGCAAACATTTCCTCCTTTGTATATTCCCTTCTGATTGATCATTTTTATTTTCAGTTTTTATGTTTCTCTTAACTCTTTTGTTTGTATTTCTAAGTGTCTACTTATTTCTGTTTTTTTTTTAAAATCAGGAATGTTTAAAATCCTTATTTTATCCGAGGTCCATTTTTTCAGAAATAGGATTATATACTCAGTTTTTCTGGGTAAATTATATTTGGTTGTAAGCCTATCTCTTCAGCCTCTTGGGCAATTATATTGCAAGCTCTTTGTTCCTCATAGGGACATCCATTGAATTTTGTGTGGTCCTGACTGTGACTTCTCAATTCTTGAACTTTCTTTCTGGGTGCTTATATCTTTTTTTTGACGTTAAAGCCCCGGATTTTGGCTATGATTCCTAGGAATTTTTCCCAGCAGGTGTGATAGTAATGGCAATTAAAGATTCCCCTGTATTGGCTTGGTTTTCAAATTGATTGTGTTAAAACACAGAGCTTGTTAATTCCACCTGTGGGATGGACTTTTTGATGTGAAAAGAAAGTCCTGAACTGGGAGGAGCTGGTGACGTAGATTTGGAGAGACAGGAGAGAGGCAGAGGATCTTTTTGGAAGCAGCACCTCGTGGGGAGAGAGAGACTAGGAGAATTGCTGGTGGCCACTTTGAATTGCCCTGGACTTTTGAGACCTGCCCCCTGAGCTGCCAAGGACTGAGGAGACATGGCTGTTTTGCTGGTACTTTGTCTGTCTGTTTTGATGTTGTTTTGCCAGATTTGTCCACTGGTGAAAGACAGTCCTTTTGTTGAAGAAGTCCTGGAACCTGGCTGTTCGCTAAGAAGCCCTGAGACTATCCTGCAGACAGAGAGTGAATACTGTCCACTGGTGAAGGACAGTGCTGTTGTTGCAGGGGTCTGGAGACTGTCCTGCAGACAGAGTGAATACTGTCCACTGGTGAAGGACAGTGCTGTTGTTGCAGGGGTCTGGGAGCCTTTCTGTTGGTTCAGAAGTCCTGAAGAAGGATTTTCTTGTTGTATGTTTACAGAAATCCTGGGAGAGGGCTTTGCTAATGTGTTCAGGGGTTCTAGGACTGTTCTACAGACAGAGGATAAATTCATGAAGGGACTGGCAATGTATCTTATGGCCTTGCTAAGCCTTGTCTCCCCAGGAACTAAGATTGCTGAGAACTTGCCTCGTGTCAAGATGAAGAAAAGACCTCCATTTGGGTATTAAGTGCTGTGTTTAAACTTGATGTAACTCTGGGGTAGATTCAATTGTGATCCAGGGGTGGGGAACTTTTGACCTTATTGTGCTCTGTGATTGACTAATGAAGGTACTATGTTTGGAAACTAATCTCCATTCGAGAAGAGGGGTTTTGTGGTGGACCAAATGAAGGTATAGCCTAGGGGTGGAGAAGTATTTAGAACAGGGACTTTGTAATTGATTGAATGATTGGAAGGTCCTGGGGTGGGGTAGTCCTTGTAGATTATTTAATCACATTTAGTAAATGCTGTATTTGGAATGATGTCATGTTTTGATCTTCTCTGTTCTTGGTTGGTCACTGAATAAAATGGAGAGCACCTATGCTGGTATTCTGAACCTGGGAAGTTGCCTTTCTTTTGGCATTACATTACAGCAGGCCAGCACTTGTCTGTATATATTTGATTTATAATTACCACAGATGTCCAAGTTGGGGGGAAGGAGTATATTATCAAACAAACTGTAGCTGATAAATAAACCTTTCACATTTTCACTGTACTAGTCACTTACTTTAGACATGCATGATTCAAACTTTGAGACAAACCTTTGATATTTACAGGAACAACCAGAAAGGACCAACAGTCTTTGAATCTTTTCACTGGTCAGTATTACCACTGAATGATGTGGGCTTTTGTCTAGTGTCTGTAAATAGAAAGAGGACATTTATATAATAAAGGGTTACAAAAGTTCTAGAATTGGAGTACTTAACCTGAAGTTTGTGTCCTTTTTTTTCTTTTTTCCTTTTAGAGGGCAATTGGGGCTAAGTAACTTACCCAAGGTTACACGGCTAGTTTTTTTGTGTGGGTGTTAAGTGTCTGAGGCTGGAACCGAAATTGGGTTCTCCTGACTCCGGGGCCAGCACTTTACTCACTGCACCACCTACCTGCTTTTTTTTTTTTTTGCTTTTCGGAGGGGGGAGGGTAGGGCAATTGGGATTAAGTGACTTGCCCAAGGTCACATGGCTAGTTTTTATGTTAAGTGTCTGAGGCCAGATTTGAACTCAGGTCCTCCTGACTCCAGGGCCAGTGCTCTATTCACTGCTCTACCTAACCACCACCCCCCCTTTTTTAATAACTATGTTTCAGTATAATTAGTTTCCTTTGTAATCCTACAAGTTCTATTTTAAACATTATTCTGAAAAGGGATCAATAGGTTTCACCAAACTGACAAAAGGATCCATTGACACAAAAAGGTAAAGAACCAGGGTAGTTAGGTGGCACAATGAATAGAGCACTGGCCCTAAAGTTAGGAGAACCTGAGTTCAAATCCATTCTCAAACACTTGACACAACTTGCGGTGTGACCTTGGGCAAGTCACTTAACCCTAATTGCCCTGCCTCCCCCATCCAAAAAAAAAAAGAAAGAAAAAAAGAAAAGAAAAAAGGTAAAGAACCTCAGATCTAAAAGTTCCAGGAGGGTGGGTAATATGTCAGTGGTTGGCCTTCCCCAATTTTTCTGGAAGACATACCATCTAAGATCCCTGATGGAAACTCCTAAATGGTAAAATTGTGACCCTGAATTTTAAAGAAACAAGTTTTTAGGTGCCTTTCTGGGGGTAGTTTATGGTGAAAGCCATCATGGTATAGTGGAAACAACACAAGACATGAAGTCAGTGTTCCTGCACTCAAATCCCAGTCCTGCTACTTATTTTCTCTATGCTCCAGTTTCTCCAACTTGTAGAGAATTAGAGGATCTCTAAAGTCTCTTCTTTAAATAGTATAAACCTATCATCTTGAGATGATAAGAAATAGAATTTCTGTAGGTAATCATGATGGGCATCAGACAAACATTAACAGAAAAAAAATCAGAAAATAGAACAACTCTGTCAAATCCCAGTGGTATTCATCAAGATATTTAGTTCATTCCATGGAAACCAAGTATAATGCAATACCATAAGAAAAACTAATTGGAGAATTTTTTGAGCAGAGCCCAGAATACCCTATCAGAATATTTTCTTTTATTTGAGTCAGAGACTTAGCACTTGAACCCAGGTTTTATGACTTCAAATCCAGTGTTCTTTCTACCATACCACATTGTCTGCCTATCTTCCTATGACTTGATATTAATTTGTACTTGTGTGATCCAACATCTATGAAATACTGTTTTATACACATCCATACAACAACAATAGTGACTATATGTCCTATGAACATTCAGTAAATAGCATATGAATTAAATTTAACTGGAAACCAGCCATGGGATCACGGAATGTCTGTTTATTATTATTTTGCAGCCTTGTTAATGAGGTTCATGAAATTGATGACACAATCCAGAGTTTGCAGCAGCGACTGAGAGATGCTGAGGACACCCTACAAGCATTGGCTCATGCCAAAGCTACATTGGAACATGACCTGGCTGTCAAATCATACTCTCTCTTTATTGACCAGGAAAAATGTATGGGAATGCGCAAAAGCTACCCTAGCACTCTCAGGCTGGTGGGGTACTCGTAAATGTTTTTACTCAAGCATTTAATACCATTAAAGAAAAGCAAGACTCTGTGGGTTCTGTTACAAGATTATAAGAACAGTGTGAAAATAATATTCATTAAAGAATACTCTTAATACAAATTAAATTATTCTCTTTTTTATTACCTTTCCTTTGTTGTTTCCAAGAAAAATGCATTCACAGATTTTTTTTAGTGACTTCTATAGTCTTCAAGGGCTCTCGGAACTGTGTGGAAACCAACTCTCTCCATTCAAAGAACTTATCTAGCTAGATGACTCATAGACATGTGAAGATATTTTGCAATACAAGGCAGTAAATAATGCCAAATAAGTGCTATAAATAGTAAATAGAGTTTGGGAAAATGAAAAGTGAGGGGGGAAGGTAAATAGGGAAGACTTGGAATTTGAGTGGGACCTTGAAAAAAATGGATAGAATTTATATAAGGGGAAAGAAAAGGTAAAGGAGCAATCCGGGTGGAGGGAAACCTTGGAACAGAAGTGCAAAGATGGGAAATTTAAAACTCTTCAAGGAACAGCAGTGATCAGAACAATTTGACTAGACCCCTATTCAATAAAGTTAATTTCTTTCCTTTTAGCCCCAGAGTTAAATAGAAATCAGCTGTTTGGCTTTTAAAAGCCAAACATAATGTGGTTCTTTCTACCCTTCAGTCTTTTTCTTACACCTTACTCCATATATTCTATAATCCAGTGACACTGACCTCTTTGCTGTTCCTCACACACAAGTCTCTGCATCTCCCAACCATGTGTTTTTACTGGTTGTCCCCCTCATGCCTAGGATTCTTTCCCTCATATCCTATTCCTGGACTGCCTAGCTTCTAGTCTCAGTTAAAAATTCCACTTTCTATAAAAACGTTGTGTTTTCCCTCAGAGATTATCTCCAAATTATCCTGTATTTATTTTGTTTGTCCATGGTTGATTGCATTTTGTCTGCATTAGACTCCAAACTTTTTAAAAAGAGGGACTGTTTTGTCTTTGTGTGTCTGATACTTAGCATGGTATCTAGCATACCTATTAAGGCACTTAAATGTTAATTGACAAGTCAAGCCTTTTTTGGGACAATATTGGAAGATATATCAGGAAAGTTAAGTTGGGACTAAATTATGGAAAGCCTTGAATGCCAAGTTGAGTTATTTGGACTTGATTCTGTAGAATAGAAAAAAAAATTACAGCATTGGTTCCTATTTAATGGTTTATGAACCCCTTAAGAATCAATGATGATCCAAAGGATTTGTGCTAAAAAATATTTTAATGGAACCATAAGCAACAAATAATTGTTCAATTATGTTACAAATATATAAAAACATACACATACAAGTTTGAGACATTATAGGTTTGTTTCTGCAGTTATTTAAAACCAATATAATTATGTGCATTATGATTTTGGTGTTCGATAAAAGATTACATCAAACCCTGACTGTTTGTTCTTGCAGTTTCTCAACTTGTCCTCAAATTGTTCCCCAAACCCCAGAGGTTCTACATTTAAGCACAAAGTGATTCTCAGTGAGTGATCAAGACACATGTACATTCCTTCTGTTACTCTGTAATCATACCTCATCAGCTGTGATCATGATGTTACAAACATTTTCATTTTTTCAGCACAAATGTCAGATTGTTTGAAAACCATGATTGCTGGGAATGTACGTCACAACTTCTTGAAACCATCACAAGTGTTCTGCAAAACAAATTTTATATTGCCTTTCATTGCAGTATTAAGGTTGTTTTCCCATTTAAACTTATTCTCTACTTATGTTACTATTCTTCTACCTGGTAGATTTTCAAAGAAACTGATTGGCAATACTGATCAGTTGTTCAGCAGAGTTTCTGAAAGAATGTAGCTGATGTACCAGTGGTAGAAAAAAAGTCATGTTTGAAGAGATTCTTCCTTACAAAGACTAGTTTATATATAAACATTGAAAAAAATGAAACCATATATGAAATTGAACTTAACAATTACAATTTAATATGACACTTGTCAACCAGTAGGAAAGTAAATATTTTATATTTCAACTATCCATTTTCATCAATTAATTAGGTAGCCATATCTTCTGGAGTCTATGTACACCAGTAATAGCAGCATTGAGCAGAGAGAGAGGAGGAAGTGTCCCAGTAAACAATAGTCTACTGTTATGAAACAAAAACACCTGGAAAAATACACATCTACATCAATTGTACTGGTACAAGATTATTATAGATTCAATAAGTGTTGAATATAAAAATGAATTTCTATAGAAATCAATTTTTTAAAAACTTATGAATTAACCAATTCTTTTAAAGTTATAGTTGCCAAAATGGAAAAAGTTCACTGAAGAAAACAAATCCTTAAAAAGTAAAATTTATGAATTGGGAAGGGAAGTTCAAAATCTAACTGGAGAAAATCCCTAAAAATGAAATCTGAACATAAGGAAAAGGAGTTTCAAAAATTAACCAAGGAAAATAATTCGCTAAAAATTAGAATCAGTCAAATCGAAGCAAATGACTCTATGAGGCATCAAGAGTCAGTCAAACAAAACCTAAAGACTGAAAAATTAGAAAAAAATGTAAAATATCTCAGTGGAAAAACAACTGACCTGGAGAACATATCCAGGAGAGATCATCTAAAAATTATTTGTCCACCAGAAAGCCATGATGAAAAACAAAAGTCTGGATAACATCCTCCAAGAAATTATCAAAGAAAACTACCCTGTGGTCCTAGAACCAGAGGGTAAAATAGTTATTGAAAGAATACAGTGAGCACCTCCTGAAAGAGATCCCAAATTGAAAACTCCAAAAAATATTGTAGCCAAATTCCAGAATTATCAGGTCAAGGAGAAAATACTGCAAGCAGCCAGCAAGAATAAAAATATTGTGAAACCACAGACAGAATCACACAGGACCTGGCAGCTTCTACATTAAAAGATCAGAGGGATTGCATACAAGTCTCAGTTAAAAGGGGATAGAGCTTTGACTACAACAAAGGATCAACTATCCAGCAAAACTGAGCATAATCTTTCAGGCAAGGAGATGGTCATTCAATGAAATAAGGGACTTCCAGAACTTTCTAATGAAAAAACCAGAGCTCAGTGGAAAATTTGATCTACAAATACAAGACTCAAGAGAGGCATAAAAAAAGTAAACAAGGAAAACACACACACACGCATTCACATAACTTGTGATTCAATAAGAATCTACATCCCTATATGGGAAGTTGATACCTGTCAATATTAAGAACTGTATAATTATTGTGACATTTAAAAGGGATTGATAGAGGGTGTGGGTATAGATGAACTAATCTGATGATTAAAAAAACCTTATTAAGGGGTACAAAGGGATTGTAATTGGAGAAAAGGAAAGGAGGAGGCAGAAGAGGGTAAATTATGCCACACAAAGAGGCATAAAAACACACTATAGTAGAGGAAAAAAGGGAGAGAGAGGAACATTATATGAACTTTCATTGGTTTTGGTTCAAGGAGGGAATATCAATCAGTTAAAGACAGGATTCTAACATGATGAGACACAAAAACTCATTATAGTAGGGGGAAAGAAGGGAGGGAGAAGAGCATTGTATGAGATTTACTCTCATCCAATTGGGTTCAAGAAGGGAATAACATACTTTGCTAAATATAAAAATCTCTCATGCCTTACAGGCAGTAGGAGGGGAAAGAGGGCAAAAGGGGGGGTGGTGGTTAAAAGGGAGAGTAGAAGTAATAAGAGAGAAGGGTAGGTAAAGGGAGGGGGTGGATAGGGAGGGAATACTGAGGGAGGCAGCAGTCAAAAGGAAAACTCTTAAGGAGGGGGAAGGGAGAAGGGAGAAATAAAAGCATAAACAGGGGAGGCAATAGGATGGAGGGAAAGACAATAATCATTACTGTGAATTTGAATGGGATGAACTCTCCCATAAAAGGGAGGCAGATTGCAGAATGTATTAAAAACCATAATCCTACAATATGCTACAATATGTCTATAAGAAACTCATTTGAAACAGGAATACACACAGGGTAAAGGCAAAAGGCTGGAGTAGAATATATTATTCTTCAGCTAAAGTAAAAAAGGGAGGGGTAGCAATCCATATCTCAGATAAAGCAAAAGCAAAAATAGATCTAAGATAAGGAAGGAAACTATATCCTGCTGAAAGGCTCAGCTCCCATCTCCTAGTGATAGACCCTTTCTGTTGGCCTGCCAGGCTGGCTTCAGCAGGAGATTTGTTTCTTTCTGTCACTTCATAGGTTCTGTAGCTCTAAAATTTGTTTAGAGTCATATTTTACAGGTATTGGAGGTGATTGTGGTAGGAGCTCATGGAATTTCCTGCTTCTACTCTGCCATCTTGGCTCCACCCTCATTCCTATATATTTCTAACAAAATCCAACAGCAAGAGATAGAGAAATTCCATTTAAAATTACTGTAGACATTATAAAATATTTGGAAATCTACCTGCGAAAACAAACCCAGGACCTATGTGAAAACAATTACAAAACACTTTTCACACAAATTAAGTCAGATCTAATTGGAAAAACATAAGTTCTGTGTGGCTAGGTCGAGCAAATATGATAAAAATGACAATTTTAACTAAATTAATTTACATATTTAGTGCTGTACCAATCAATCTACCAAAAAAATATTTTATAGACCTAGAAAAAAATAGCAACAAAATTCATTTGGAAGAACAAAAGGTCCAGAATATCAAGGGAATTAATGAAAAGAAATGCCAGGCCATACCAGATTTTAATCTATTTTTTTAAAGCAACAGTCATCAAAACTGCTTGGAACTGACTGAGGAATAAAGAAGTGGATCAGTGGAACAGTTTAGGTACATGAGACACAGCAGTCAGTGACTATAGTAATCTACTGTTTGATAAACCCAAAGGCCCCAGCTTTTGGGATAAGAACTCACTATTTGACAAAAACTGCTGGGAAAATAGGGTGGCAGAAACTGGGCATAGACCAATATCTTACACTGTATACCAAAATATTCTCTAAATGGGTGCACAATCTAGGTATAAAGTCTGATACTGTACACAATCTGGGAGAGCAAGGAAAAGTTTAAATGTCAGATTTATGAAGAAGGGAAGATTTTATGACCAAACAAGAATTAGAGAGGATGGTGAAATGCAAAATGGATAATTTTGATTACATTAAATTGAAAAGTTTCTGTACAAATAAAGCTAATCTAACCAAGATTAAGAGGGAAGTGGACAATTGGGAAAGAATTTTTATAACCAGTGTCTCATAAAGGTTTCATTTCTAAATCATACAGAGAGCTGAGTCAAATCTGTAAGAATGCAAGTCACTCCCCAATTGATAAATGGTCAAAGGATATGAACAGGCAGTTTTCAGAGGAAGAAATTAAAGATATCTATAAGCACTTGAAAAAATGCTCTAAATCACTATTGAATAGAGAAATGCAAATCAAAACAGCTCTGAGGTATCAAATGATTAAAACTGGAGAGGATGTGGAAAAATTGGAACACTAATGCATTGTTGGTGGGATTGTGAACTGATACAACCATTCTGGAGAGAAATCTGGAGCTATGCCCAAAGGGCTATAAATAAGTACATACCCTTTGACCCAGCAATATCACTTCTAGGGCTTTATCTCAAAGAGATTAGAAGTGGGAAAAAGACTTGTATGTACAAAAATATTCATAGCAGCGCTTTTTTTGGTGGCAAAGAATTGGAAATCAAGGTTATGCCCATCAATTGGGGAATGGCTAAACAAGTTGTGGCATATGAATGTAATGGAGTATGATTGTGCTATAAGAAATGAGGAGCAGACAGACTTCATAATAACTTGGAGACACTTATATGAACTGATGCTGAGTGAGGAGAGCAGAACCAGGAGAATTTTGTACACAATTACAGACACATCATATGTGTGACAACTAACTTTGGTAGACTGGGCTTCTCTCAGCAATGCAAAGTTATAAGACAACTCCAAAAGACTCATAATGGAAAGGGATATCCACATCCAAAGAAAGAACTTCAGAGTCTGAATGCAGATTGAAGCAAACCTCTTGCTCTCTTTTTTTGTTTTGTTTTATTTCTTCTTTCTCATTGTTCACTCCATTGATCATAGTCCCTCTTTACAACCTGAAATAATGTTTAACATGAAGGTATTTGTGTATCCTATATTTGATTGCATGCTGCCATGGGAGGAGGGGGAAGGAGAAGGGAGAGGGAGAAAATTTGAAACTCAAGGGATTGAGGAACTGAATGTTGTAAATGAAAAGTAAATAAATAAATTAAAATTTAAAATATATGGCAGCCCTAATGGATCATTTGATATATTAAAGGTGTTTAAAAAATATTAGAAAATGTATTTATGAGGAATTTCAAAATATTAATTTGATTTAGCACACTGCAATCAGAAAATTAGTAAAAATTATTTAATAGGTCACAATTCTGAGAGATATGGGAAAGTATATAATGAAGAATACATTAAATTTGCTTTTTAATTTCTTAGAGATAATGTCTATGAGCTTCATGTTAAATTATTGGATAAATTCTTGCAAATAATGGCTTAAACCCTTCTCTTCTGGCTCAGCTTTTATGACTAAAACATGAAAACTATGCTGATAAATGTTTTTATTTTTTTAGGTGGACAGAACAAGATTAGAAAACACACAATACTGACTTCTGTATCTCTGTACAGTAAGAAAGTAGAAAAGTGATTGAAGCTTCATATGTAGTAAATTATCAAATGGCAAAAATATGGGGAAGTTCCTATCTCATGAAAATTAATTTTTTCATATGCCAAAGAAATTGCCAAGCTTGTGTTTGGAGATGATTCCAGTAAGATGTTTAAGATGCTACCCATTTCTAAGACTACACTGTCTTATTAGATACATGATAAGTCTGATGATGTTAGATCAGTGGTTGTAGAAAGAGTTCAAAAAGTGACGATTTGGTTAGAAAACAAATGTTTTCAACCTAGTAATATTTATTGCTTAATGTAAGATATCTGCATTATGGAACAAAACGATCATTTTTCCAGTCTTGGAAGATAAAAATAAATATACTATATTAATAAATCATAACATTAATTAATATAAAGATATCAATCATACAAATCATCAGCATTTCTGATTATTACCAACAAAACAAAGAGAAATTACACTAATGTGCTCGATATACAATTTATGTTATATTGAGTATATCCTATACCATATACTTCACATATATATAGATCTGCATTCTGTATTTACATATAATGTATATGCATATATAATATAGTACATGTTAAATGGAATTTCTTTCTCTCTCTGCTGGGTTTTGTTGGTAATAGTACAATATTGTAGAAATGGATATCCCTACTTGGTCTTATTGGAAAGACTTCTAGCTTGTCCTTATTACAGTTAATGCTACCTCTTGGTTTTAGATAGATTAAACTTATCATTTTAAAGGAAACTTTGGTTATTCCTATGCTTTCTAATTTTTTAACAGGAATGGGTATTGTTACTGTTTTCCTTTTAATCTTGGATTAGTATTTGATATACCCAAAGATCCAAACTTTTGGGACAAGAAATCACTAATTTGACAAAATTCCTGGGAAATGGAAATGGGAAAATGAACCTGGGAAAAATGAAAAGCAATTTGTCAAAAAGTAGGAATAGGTCAATATCTCACACTGTATACCAAGATAAGGTCACAGTAGGTACATGCTTTAGACATAAAGGGGGATGTAATAAGCAAATTAGGGAAGCATGGAATACCCTACCTATAAGATCTATGGACTTTCAGAAAAGTATAATCTTCTGTTATCAAAATGTTTATGTATGACTACAGATGGCATAACAGCACTGACAGGGAAAACAAATTAAATTTTAGCTAAATTATGGGCTAAACAGAATGAACTTTCTCCTGATGGTAAGTTTCATAATGTTTCCTAAATTATGCACAAGTGTTGTGCTTAAAAGTAATGAAAAGAACATGTGCTGAAGTTTGTTTCTTAAAAATGGTAAATTATGGATGTGACACACTGGGGTGGACATAGCATGGGGGTGGACATGGCAGCAAATTTATTCACCAACCACTGCAAGACTGGGGATCTGTTGGAGCTGGGTAGGAGACAAATACAGGGCCTGTGGCAGTGGCAGCAGGTACTCCTGGGACTATCAACCCACAGCTTGGAAATTTAAAAAACACCTACCTGAACTTCCAGGGACCAGGACGGCAGAGTGAACCCCAGTTACTCTAACCCCCCCCCCCCCCCCCGCCCCGACCCTGAAAACACAGAGATTATCGCCCTAGAGAAAATCTCTAAAATAGTAAAGGCTTGGGAGTCCTAGAGGAAGAGTGTGGCTAAGGCCCTGCCTCAAAATGGGTAAAAACAGATTGCAAAGACAAAGACCCTAGAATCCTATTATTGCAAACATGAAGAACCAAATTCAGCAGGAGACAGCACTGACTCCTCAACAGGGAATATTAACTGATCTCAAGCCCAGAAAACATTCTTGGAAGAGCTCAAGCAGGACTTTTAAAAAAAAATTTAGAGAGGTAGAATATAAATTGACCAATTCTTTTAAAATTAAAATTGCAAAAGTAGAAAAACATTTCACTTAAGAAAGCAGCTCCTTAAAGAAGAAAAATGTGTGCAATGAAAAAAGAAGCTCAAAATCTAACTGAAGAAAATAAATCCCTAAAAATGAAATCTGAACATATGGAAGAGGAGCTTCAAAAACTTGACTGAGGAAAATAATTTGCTAAAAATTAGAATAAACCAAATTGAAGCTAATGACTCTATGAGGCACCAAGAACCAGTCAAATAAAACCTCAAGAATGAAAAATTAGAAAAAAATAAGATGTAAAAAATTAGAAAAAGATGTAAAATATCTCAACGGAAAAATAACTGTCCTGGAGAACAGATCCAGGAGAGATAATCTAAGAATAATTGGTCTACTGGAAAATCATGATAAGAAAAGGACCCAGACAACATCTTCCAAGAACTCATCAAGGAAAACTGCTCTGAGATCCTAGAACCAGAGGGTAAAATAGATATTGAAAGAATCCACTGGACACCTCCTGAAAGAGATCTCAAATTGAAAACTCCGTTAAATGTTGCACCCAAATTTCAGAACTATCAGGTAAAAGAGAAAATACTACAAGCAGAGAGAAAGAAACAACCTATATATCATGGAACTACAGTGAGGATCACACAGGATCTAGCAGCTTCTACATTGAAAGATCTGAAGGACTGGAATATGATATTTCATAAGGCAAAAGAGCTCAGGTTACAACCAAGGATCAGCTATCCAGCGAAACTGAGCATAATCTTTCAGGCAAGGAGATGATCATTCAATGAAATAAGAGACTTCCAGACCTTCCTGATGAAAAAGCCAGAGCTCAGCAGAAAATTCAATCTCCAAATACAAGACTTGAGAGACATAGAAAGGTAAACAGGGAAAACATACACACACACACACAACTTGTTATTTAATAAAAGCAAACTGTTCACATCCCTATATGGGAAGCTGACACCTGTTAATATTGAGAATTGTATACTTATCATGACATTTAAAAGGGATATAGATAAATAGAGGATGTGGGTATAAATTAAACAAAATGATGATTTTAAAAAACCTTATTAAGTGGTGCAAAGGGAACATAATGGAAGAAGAGGAAAGAACAAAGCAGAAAGGGGTAAATTATGCCGCACAAAGAGGCATAAAAACATATTATAGTAGAAGGAAAGAAGGGAGATGAACATTATATGAGCTTTGCCCTCATTGGTTCTGGTGTAAGGAGGGAATAACATAATCAGTTAAGTATAGGAATCTATCATAAAGAGACATAAAACTTATCATAATAGAGGGAAAGAGGGGAGGGAGAGGAGCATTGCATGAGATTTATTTTCATCAATCTTGGTTCAAGGAAGAAATAACATACTACATTAAGTATAAAACTCTATCATACCTTATAGGCAGTAGGAGGGGAGAAGAACTTAAAAAGGGGGGAAGGGGTTTAGGAGGGAGGGAAGGAGTAGTAAGGGGGAAGGGCAGGAAAAGAGCAGGGCTGATAAGGAGGGAATACTGAGGGAGGTGGTGGTCAAAAGGAAAACTCTTAAGGAGGAGAAGGGAAAAGGGAAAAATAAAAGCATAAACAGGGGAGGGAATAGGATGGAGGGAAAGACACAGATAGTAATTGTAACTGTGAATGTGAATGGGATGAACTGTCCCATACAACAGAGACAGATAGCAGAATGGATTAAAAACCATAATCCTACAATATGCTGTTTACAAGAATCACATTTGAAACAGGGGGATACACACAGGGTAAAGGTAAAAGGCTGGAGTAAAATATATTATGCCTCAGCTGAAGTAAAAAAGATATTTGTAGATCCTATATTTGATTGCATGCTACCATGGGGGAGGGGAGCAGAGAGAGGGGGAGAAAATTTGAAACTCAAGAGACTGTGGAATTGAATGTTGTGAACTAAAAGTAAACAAGTTAATTTTTTAAATGGTAAATTATATACCTTCTTTTTGTTGTTGCTGTCATTGATTAGTATCTGACTCTTTGTGATCCCATTTAAGATTTTCTTGGCAAAGATACTCTAGTGGTTTGTCATTTCCTTCTCCAATTCATTTTACAGATGAGGAAACTATGGCAAACAGGATTAAGTGACTTGTCTAAGATCACACAGTTATTAAGTGACTGAGGCCAGATCAGAATTCAGGTCTTCCTGACACTGGGCTATCTGCTGCACCATCTATCTGCCCCATTTCTTCTTTGGAAATTGAAAATGAGAAGTAAAATTTACTTTACTATGCAGAAATTCACTGGCCTTTCTGTCATGAGGTTTTTTTTTTTAATGATTTTTGCAACTTTGTCATGAAATAAAAATGTTTTTAGAAATTAGAGTCATGAAAAAACTGCAGAACTGGTTTCAGTATTTTACCTTTGTTGCAGATATTACATAGGGCATTTAAATGAAATTAATTTAAAACATCAGAGTTGAAATAAGCTTGTTCAACTACATTAAAGCATTTAAGATAAAACTTGGGAAAGACAACTTAAAAATTGTGATTATAACTTCAGCAAATATGCCTCAAAGATTCAGGAATTATTGTTTGAATTTGAAAGGTTATTTTTAGTGTTCAAAAAATATTTTTTTTATTACTCAGTGTTCCATTTTCTTTTGATATTGAGAGGATGAAAATTGACATTCAAATGCAATTTGTTGAAATGTAGTGTAACCATTCTAAAAGAAAAGTATAATGAAGTGAGTGTTCTCAGATTTCATTCTTACTTGTCATATTTTTTTAGTTTTATTTTTTATTTATTTTTTAAAATGCTTTATTAACTTCTGATTTACATTACTCGTTTCCGCCAGATTTTGAGTTACAAATTTTCTTCCCGTTTTTCCCCCACCCATCCCTCCAAAACAGCAGTCCCACAGGATATCCCCACCTCCAATCTGCTCTCTCCCATATTTTCTCCCATACCCGTTTTGACTTTTCCAGTGGATCTCTATGCCTCAGTGCCTGTATATCTTATTTCTTAATTACATGTTAGATGGTACTTATGATATATATATATATATATATATATACACATACACAAACACAAACACACACACACACACACACACACACACACACACACACACACATATATATATATATATATATTTGAATATTTGATTTTAAAACTTTCAATTCCAGATTCATTCCTTCCCCCCCTGCCACTCACCCCCACTGGGAAGACAAGCAGTTCAGTATAGGTTGTACATGTGCGGCTAATGCAAAACAATAACATAGTAGATATATTATAAAAGACTAACTATATTTCCCTCCCTCCTATCCCACCTCCCACTTCTTTTATTCTCTACTTTGATCCTGTCCCTTTTCAAAAGTGGGTGTTTCCAACTTCCCTCCCCCCCAGCCTGCCCTCCCTTCCATCATACCCCCTCTCATCCCCTTCCCCCCCTATTCTCCTGGAGGGTGAGATCCCCTATTTAGTGTGTATTTCACTCCCTCCTCAAGCCAGATTCAATGGGAATAAGGTTGACCCATTCCCTTTTGCCTTCCTATTCTTCACCTCCATTGTAACCATTTCCCCTTGCCTCTTCTGTATGAGATAGTTTGCCCCAATCTGTCTCTCTCCATCTCCTCTCATTATATTCCTCTCACCTCTTTATTTAGCCTTTTAAGTATCATCCCTTCCTGTTAAAATGGTCCTGTGCCCTCTATCTATATATACCTGTAAACATATATACACACATTCACATATGTATTCATATGCCCATAAACCCTCATATATAGATATATATATATATTTTTTTTCCTAATCCCTTCAACTACTGAGAAAAGTTTCATAAGTTACAATTATTGTTTTTCCATGTAGGAATGTTAATAGTTCAACTTTGATAAGTTCCTTAGGATTTCTTTTCCCTGTTTACCTTCTCATGCTTCTCTTGCTTCTTGTATCTGAATGTCAAATTTTCTATTCAACTCTGGTTTTTTCATCAAGAATGCTTGAAAGTCCTCTATTCCACTGAATTACCATATTTTCCCCTGAAACATGATACTCAGTTTTGCTGGGTAGGTGACTCTTGGTTTTAATCCCAGATCCCTTGACCTCTGAAATATCACATTCCAAGCCCTTCGATCTCTCAGTGTATAAGCTGCCAGATCCTGGGTTATCCTGATTGTGTTTCCACAATATTCAAATTGTTTCTTCCTGGTTGCTTATAATATTCTCTCCTTAATCTGGGGATTGTGGAACCTGGCTATAATATTCGTAGGGGTTTTCTTTTTGGGATCTTTTTCAGGAGGTGATCAGTGGATTCTTTCAACCTTTATTTTGCCTTCTGGTACTAAAACATCAGGGCAGTTTTCTTTGAGAACTTTCTGGAGGATGCTTTCTAGGTTCTTACTTTGGTCATGGCTTTCAGGCAGCCCAATAATTTTTAAATTATCTCTCCTGGATCTATTTTCCAGGTCAGTGGTTTTTCCCATGAGATATTTCACATTGCCTTCTATTCTTTCATTTGTTTGGATCTGTTTAACAGCATCTTGATTTCTCATAAAGTCATTAGCTTCCATTTGCTCCAATCTAATTCTGAAGCAATGATTCTCCTCAGTGAGCTTTTGAGATTCTTTTTCCATCTGGCAAATTCGACTTTTTAAGGCATTCTTCTCCTCATTGCCTTTTTGAGCCTCCTTTGCCATTTTGAGTCAGTCTGCTTTTTAAGGTATGATTTTCCTCAGTCAGGCTGTTGACTCTCATTTCTTAATTTTCTTGCATTGTTCTCATTTCTCTTCCCAATTTTTCCTCCACTTCCCTTATCTGCTTCTTAAGGTCCTCTATGGCCTGTAACCAGCTTGTATTTTCCTTTGAAGCTTTTGGTGCAGGAGTTCTAACTTCACTGTTTTCCTCCTGTTCCATGCCTTGCTCCTTCTTGTCCCCAAAATAGGAGTGTAATGTTAGAATCTTCTGTCTGCTTTGTTTCCTTTGCCTGCTCATTTTGCCACTCAATTATTTGACTTTGGGGCTTTTTGCCACAGTAGGACTCTGCCACCAGACAGGGGAGTTTTCGTCCCAAACGCTGGGGTTTTCTCAGCTGCCATAGGTATTAGATGGGTGCCCTCTCTGAGGTCTCCACTCGCTCTGGCAAGCTGTACACACACCCCAGGACCTCCACCCTAGACTGCAATCCAGATCCAAGCAGGATAAAGCAAGAGCGATTACCCCTCAGACTGGTACTTGGTCCCCCTACACTCTGCCAGGAGCTGAAGCTGCCAAGTGGCACTGGCTGGCTGTGCGACTCAGTGGCTTCTCGCCCCGGGGGTAAAAGCCACGCACTCCCACTTACTGGTCCCAAAGTCCAGACTGCACTGGCCTCTCACCTTGTCCTTCGCTTCTATGTATTGATAAATCTGGAAACGGCCACAGCTGCTGCTGATCTGGAGTCCCTCTGGCTGGAGGCTGGTCAGGCCCACCCTGGGGCTAAAGCCTCAGCGTGGGGCTGGGTTCAGCTCCCAGAGCGCTGCGCTGCCCGATTCCTGCCGGCCTGCCGGGCTATCCTCAGCGGGAGGTTAGCTTCTCTGTGTCATTTTGTGGGTTCTGCAGCTCCAAAGTTTGTTTAGAGTCCCCTTTTTACATGGATTGGGGAAGGTGGAAGCTGGAGCCCTGGGTAGGTCGTGCTTCTCCTCCACCATCTTGGCTCCGCCCAGCCTCATCATGATATTTTTTAAGTGCATGATTGCTACAATCTACTGAACAATGTTTGCTAATGCATACCTATGTGAATAGTTATTTTCATTCCTGAAGATTATTAAAACTTTTCACAGGATGAGATTAACAAATGAGCGTTCACATTTAAAGCTGTTTTATCAGAAAAGCTTATATCCAGTATTGATGAAAAAAAAATTATGGCAAAATATACTATTTCTAGCAAACAATATTAAATTAATTTTAATCATCTTGTAGTGATATTTTAATGATTTATTATCTATTTTATATTATAATATAAAATTTATTTTTATCTACAAGTCTTACATGATTTGTTTGTATATATAATAAATATATATCTATAAGTATTTAAAAACAAAATTTCAAATTCATAATAATGTTTCTTTTTAAATATTAGATACATTTAGTTATTATCTGATTTTAACATGTTAATGTTATAAAAAAAAGAAATATATAAACATAGTTTTCTAAGTCGCTGAGTAGTCGACAGGGATCCTTATGTATAGTTTAGTGGTTCCTGTTTCTATTTGAGCTTGACATCACTGTATTAGCGCATAAAAGTCTCACAAATGAAAGCAGATATGCAGAAATATTAAATGTATCTTTTAATTGCCATACTGCAATAAAAATCACATCCAATAAAGAGTTTTTGAAGCAAAGATTTAAAATTAATTGAAAACTAAATAGAAATCTTAGAGAATTCATATGTCAAAGAACAAATCAAAGAAAAATTAATAATTTTCAATAAAGATATACTAAAACTTTTGGGATATAGTCAAAGCTGTACTTAGGGGAAATTTTATATTTCTAAAGACTATCATCAATAAAATAATATCAACAAATTGGACATTTAACTAGAAAACAAAACTTTTCAAAGCCCTCAATTAAATTCTAAAATAGAAATCCTGAAAATTAAAAAAGAGATTAATAAAATTTAAAGCAAAAAACCCCCAACCTTATTGAATTAGTAAGTCTAGGATTTGGTTTTTAAAAATAAATTGGCAATAAGCTAACTTGATCTTTTTTTTAAAAAAAAAAAAAGAAAGAAAAATAAATAAAAATACCAGTTTAAAAATGAAAAAAAGTAAATTTGTAACCAGCAAAGAAATTTAAGAAATTATTAGAATCTATTTCATGCAGCTATATTCCAATAAAGTTTATGGTATAAATGAAGTGGAGGAATCTTTACAAAATATTAACAGGACAGGAAATAAAATACCTAAATAGTAACTGTATCTTGAAAAAGAAAATTAAACAAGCCACAAATAAATTCCCAAAGAAGAAAATCTTAGGACCAGATGTATTTGCAAGTGGATTCTACTAAATATTTAAGAAACAATATGTAATACTATGTAAACAGTTTGAAAAAATAGGAAAAGAAGGGATCCTATGAAATTCTCATCTGGTGTTGATTCATTTTCCTTTCTCTTGCAATACTTATTCACACATCCCTGAACTATTTTTATCTGATTTGGACAATTTTTCCTAAACTAATCTATTTATTCAGTAATTTATTCAAATTAAACTACCAAAAATTATTTTATTGAGCTAGAAAAAAATAATAAAATTCATTTGGAAAAACAAAATGTCAAAAATATCAAAGGAATTAATGAAAAAAGGTAAAGGAAAGAGGTTTTGTAGTACCAGATTTGAAACTATATTATAAGGCAATAATTGCCAAAACTATTTGGTACTGGCTAAGAAATAAAAAGATAGATAAGTCCCAAGGATTCCTTGCCACATCTGGTAGTCTGTGCCTGCTCTTGCATTAAAGTCACCTACATACAATACATAGCAGTAAATTATCATAATAATCTTGTATTTGACAAATGCAAAGATTTAAACTTTTAGGACAAAAAAATACACTTTTAAAAATTATTGGGAAAACTGAAAAACAGTCTTGCAGAAATTGGGTATAGATCAATATCTTCCACTGCTTACCAAGAAAAGTTCAAAATGGATACATTACCTAGGTAAATATAAAGGGAGATATCATAAGAAAACTAGAACATGGAATACTTTACCTATCAGACTTATGGATAGGAAAATTTATGAATAAACAAGAGATTAATTGGTTCTTCTCAAAGAGAGTCAAAAAGACATCACTTAGAGTCAAAGTACAGTGTATTTGACTGTGACTGATCAAATTGGTGAAGGATTAACCTAAGGAGCACTCTGGTGAGAATTTTGCCAGAAAATTTCAGTCAGCTTTTTGTAAGTCTCAGCTGAAATAGAAACATTACCAGGTGCTTTACCACAAGAGAGGAGCCTAATGACATTCATAGCTTCTTCAGTTGGAAATTCTGCTAGAGAGGGATTGACTTCAACATGAGTTATGTGGTCAGTGGCTTAGCATTAATTTATGATGATCTATTTAAAACATTATGGAAATGTTCAGCCCATCTCCCCAGGACCATGTCCTTATCACTAATTAATGTGACTCCATCAACACTGAATAGCTGAGAAGCACCATAGGGCTTTGACCCATACATAGCCTTCAGGGCAATAACATGGATTGTTATTATCAACATAAAATTGAATTTCATCTGCCCTCTTGCTGAGCCAAGAATCCTGCATCTCTCTAAGCTTTGCTTATACTTTGCTTTTGGAATTAAATGCTGCCTTCTTAGAGACAGATGCCCTGCTGGCAAACCCTGAGTCCTCGTTTTTCATTTAATGCTTGTAAATTTCCCCATCATTTTCATCAAACTAATCTTGATGTTTGTGAGTGTTCTGGCCCAAATGAGTAAATTCAGTGGTGTACACCAAAAATCTAAAAGCTGTTCACACTCCTTTTCTGTTCCACTATTGTCAACCATGGCTCAGCTTTCCCTCAAGTTAGCAACAAACTCTTCTGATTCTAGAAGTGCTCTAATCTTTTGACATTGTCTTCTAGTAGTTGTCTTGGAATCACTTTTGTTGAATGCAAATATTTAGGTTGCAGAGAATTAAGTCTATGGTCAGTCCAGCATTCTGAGTCATATATCAGCTTTGTCCCTCATATCCGATCTGTCTCTTCTTATAGTGACACGGTCTTTTAAATGCCGTTTACTGTGAAGGTGCATTCATAAAGTTTTATTGTATTTTGGTAAGCAGAAGACAGTGCTGGTGATAAGAAGGTCATGAGGTGCATTACTCTTGTTATTTCTGACTCCATCCTTCCCAAAGACTCCCTGCCACATCTGGTAGTCTGGGCCCATTCTTGCATTAAAAGTCACCTAGAAATAGAAGGTTGCCCTCTTTCTGACACATTGATGATGATGGTCTCCAGGTCTTCATGAAATTTTTGTTTGACCTCATCAGAGTTTATAATGGTGAGAGCATATGCACTGATAATAATGACATGGCAATTTGCTGCAAATGGCAACCACATTTTCATGAGCCTGTCCTTCACCCTTTTCAGTAGGCATACAAACTTGTTGACTATATTAGCTTTTATTAAAAACCTATGCCAGATTTGTAGCAATCCTTCTCACTGCAGGAACTCTAGAAAAATGTGTATCCAACTCTGACTTCAGTAAGTTGGCCTTCATTTGCCTGCCTTGAACTACTATTTGGACATGATACCTGTTGAGTTCTCTTGCCACAAGAGCTATTCATCTTTCAGGTCACTGGATTTCATGTTGTCCATAAGCATGTGCACATTCCATGTACCAATGGTGAGTGGAATGATCTTTGCAAAAGTTTTTGTACATTTTTTTGTTACAACCTCAGGGTGTGTAAAGTCAATCATGATCTGTTCTCCTGAGGACTGCTGCTGTGAATAACTTTAAGGATCTAATTGTATAGCATAGTGAACAATCTATTTATTTAGCAATAGACTAAAGCATAACATTCAAGAAACTAAAACATAACATTCACAACAGAATAACATAACAGCTTATTACTAAGGTCTTATATAGTCTTAAACAAAACATATCATTCAGTAAGCCACAATCAACTCAATCAATACACAGTATCCAAGTAAAATCTTCTTTCATCTTCACTTGAACTTGGCTTCCAATCATTAAGTTAATCATCCTTAAGGGGTAGCAGAAAATACATCCACCCCTAGGTCATAGTAAGTCACAAATCTCAATAGTCAATACAGAGTATTCACATAAGGTCTTCTTTCATCTTAACTCTAGGATAAATTCCAAGCCTCATGGCTTCTCTTCCATGGGTTGATTGCTCTCAGCTCTTGCCTGGATTCACCCAACTCTTGCCTGGATTCACATGTAGACAGTTCTCCACTCCTGTTCCATATCTCAGCTCACAAGGACTGCTCCACTCCAAGACCTTCTCAGTTTCTCTTTCTAGAAAGAAAAGCTTAACAGGGCTACAACAATATTTACACACATTAAGCTTAGTAGATCTACAACAATATTTATACACATTATTTATACATTATTATCTCAATTCACTTTCTATCTGAGAAATCAACACAAATCAACAGAGTGCTTCTGTCTGACAAAGTACACAACTCAACATACAGAATGCTTCTGTATGACAAAGTAACACAGATCAACTGACAGAATGCTTCTATCTGACAAAGTAACAACACAGAACAACAGCCAACATCACAAACATTCTCTCTCCGTTCTGCTCACTCCCATCTCAGCTTGAGCTTTTCTCTGCTCTGCTACTTCCCGTTCCACCCTTCCTGTTCCACCCTTTCTTTCAACATTCTTTCAACAAGCTTCTCCCTCCATGGGCTCCATGTGATTACATTAAGCCTATTGAAGGCAACACAATGTATACTGCTTCCCACAAAGACTCTTAATACAATCAAAAACACTTGAACAGCTAAAAACAAGTAAAGTGCTACTTTACTTGCCATTACAGGGTAAAATCCCTGCCTATTGTGATAAGCAGACCAGAGGTGGTCAGAGTTTTTAGAGTACCTTTTCTAGCACCTTCCTTGTGCTAGGACCTTCTAAAAGGCTACTCCAACAGCCAGGGGCCTACTAAATCCCACTGCTACTTCAGTCCAATCAGAAGATAACCATATGACCTGGGCCACCTGTGTATAGGGTTGTAACTATAACTGCTTCATCATTTGCCTGTCACCACAAGATTTTGAGGTAGGAAAAAATGGTAAAATGATATGGATGATTTCTTTTGATTCTCATGTAAATTGGATTTAAGTGAGGTAGAGTTGTTCCAAGTCCTCAACCTCATTCTCTCTTCCAGGGTCATCCAAGTCCAGTGGCAAGGCAAAGTCAAGATGACTGGTGATGACTCAGGATGCAGTGGATGACTTTGGCATTTTCATTATTTTCAAACCAGTTGCCCTCAAACTGGTTTAGCCCATCTGCTTAAATAGCTTACAGGGTTTGGCCACTGTGGCTGCTACAACTTCTTGGAGCCACAGGGGAGAGTTGGGTGAATCAGGTAGACAACAAAGGAGAAAAGTAGACCTGAAAGGGGCTTAGCAGTCCTCACATCAGAGCTACTAGTCTTCCCTGATCATCCCCTACACCCCAAACAAGAAATAGAGAATACTGTGAGAGATGTAAAATGGATAATACTGATTATATTAAGTTTAAAAGGGGTTGTACAAATAAAACCAACGTAGCCAAGATTAGGAGGAAAGCAGGAAAGTTGGAGGTGGAGGATTTCATAGTCATTTTCTCAGATAAGGGTCTCATATCTCAAATATAGAGGGAACTTTATCAAATTTATGTATATATAAGTCAAAGGAGAATATGTTCAAAGCATATGAACTTGTATTTTTTTGATAAAGAAATCAAAGCTATAAATAGTCATATAAAATGCTCTAAATCACTATTGGTTAGAGAAATGCTAATTAAAACAACATATCAATTCACACCTATCAGATGGGCTAAAATGATAGAAGGGAGAGATGACAAATTCTGGAGGGTATGTGGAAAAATTTGGACATTAATACACTGTTGGTAGAACTGTGAACTGATTCAACCATTTTGGAGAGTAATCTGGAATTATGATCAGTTATAAAATTATGTATAGCCTTTGACCAAGCAATACCACCACTAGATCTGTTTTCTAAAGTGATCAGCAAAAAAGGAAAAGAATATATGTGTTCTAAAATATTTATAGCAGGGCAGAGTCAAGATAGTGGAGCACAACCTCCAAGTGGCTCGGGCTTCCAGCTTCCCCAATCAATGTAAAAAGGGGACTCTGAAAAAACTTTGGAGCTGCAGAACCCACAAAATGACACAGAGATGCTAACCTCCCACTAAGGATAGCCTGGCAGGCCAGCAGGAATTGGCCAGGGCAGTGCTCTGGGAGCCAATCCCAGGCCCCTTGAGCAGAGGTTTTAGCCCCAGGGTAGGCCTGACCAGCCACCGGCTGGAGGGACTCCAGATCAGAAGTAGCTGTGGCCATTTCCAGAATTGTCAACACATTGATGCAAAGTACAAAGTGAGAGGTCAGTGCAATATGGACTTTGGGACCCAGTAAGAGGGAGTGCGTGGCTTTTGGCCCCAGGGCAAGAAGCTGCTGAGACCAGGCACAGCCAGCCAGTGACACATAGCAGCTGCAGTTCCTGGCCTGCAGAGTGTAGGGGGACCAAGCAACCAGTCTGAGGGGTAATAGCTCTTGCTTTAACCTTCTTGGATCTGGATTGCAGTCTAGGGTGGAGGTCCTGGGGCGTGCGTCCAGCTTGGCAGAGTGTTTTGCAGGCCTCAGAGAGGGCACCCGTCTAATACCTCTCGTAGCTGAGAAAAACCCAGCATTTGGGACAAAAGCTCCCCTGTCTGGTGGCAGAGTCCTACTGTGGCAAAAAGCCCAGGGGTCAAGTGACTGAGGGGCGACATGACCAGGCAAAGGAAACAAAGCAGACAGAAGATTCCAGTCTTAGACTGTTATTTGGGGGACAAAAAAGAGCAAAGCATGGAACAGGAGGAAGACAGTGAAGTCAGAATTCCCGCACCAAAAGCTTTAAAGGAAAATACGAGCTGGTTACAGGCCATAGAGGACCTTAAGAAGCAGATAAGGGAAGTGGAGGAAAAATTTGAGAAGAGAAATGAGAATGATGCAAGAAAATTATGAAATGAGAGTCAACAGCCTGACTGAGGAAAATCATACCTTTAAAAAATAGACAATTGGCAAAAGAGGCTCAAAAAGCCAATGAGGAGAAAAATGCCTTAAAAAGCTGAATTTTCCAGATGGAAAAAGAATCTCAAAAGCTCACTGAGGAGAATCATTGTTTCAGAATTAGATTGGAGCAAATGGAAGCTAATGACTTTATGAGAAATCAAGATGCTGCTAAACAGATCCAAACAAATGAAAGAATAGAAGGCAATGTGAAATATCTCATGGGAAAAACCACTGACCTGGAAAATAGATACAGGAGAGAGAATTTAAAAATTATTGGACTACCTGAAAGCCATGATCAAAGTAAGAACCTAGAAATCATCCTCCAGGAAGTTCTCAAAGAAAACTGCCCTGATGTTTTAGAACCAGAGGGCAAAATAGAGGTTGAAAGAATCCACCAATCACCTGCTGAAAAAGATCCCAAAAAGAAAACTCCTAGGAATATTATAGCCAGTTTCTGGAATTCCCAGATTAAGAAGAGATTATTACAAGCAGCCAGGAAGAAACAATTTGAATATTGTGGAAACACAATCAGGATAACCCAGGATCTGGCAGCTTATACACTGAGGAATCAAAGGGCTTGGAATATGATATTGTGGAGGTCAAAGGAGCTGGGATTAAAACCAAAATTCAACTACCCAGCAAAACTGAGTATCATGTTTCAGGGGAAAATATGGTAATTCAGTGGAATAGAGGACTTTCAAGCATTCTTGATGAAAAAACCAGAGTTGAATAGAAAATTTGACATTCAGATACAAGAAGCAAGAGAAGCATGAGAAGGTAAACAGGGAAAAGAAATCCTAAGGAACTTATCAAAGTTGAACTATTAACATTCCTACATGGAAAAACAATCATTGCAACTGATGAAACTTTTGTCACTATGAAAATAGTTGAAGGGAATAGAAATATATATATGAGGGTATATGGGCATATGAATACATATGTGAACATGTGCATATATGTTTACAGGTATACATAGATACAGGATCAATTTAACAGGAAAGGAGTATACTTAAAAGGTGAAATTAAGAGATGAGAGAGGAATATAATGAGAGGAGATGGGGAGAGACAGAATGGGGTAAACTATCTCATAAAGAAGAGGCAAGGGAAAATGGTTACAATGGAGGGGAAGAATAGGAAGGCAAAAGGGAATGGGCCAACCTTATTCTCATTGAATTTGGCTTGGGGAAGGAATGAAATATACACTAAATAGGGTATCTCACCCTACAGGAGAGTAGGGGGGAAGGGGATCAGAGGGGAGATGATGGAAGGGAGGGCAGGTTGGGGGGGAGGGAAGTTGGAAGCCTCCACTTTTGAAAAGGGATGGGATCAAAGTAGAGAATAGAACAAGTGGGAGGTGGGATAGGAGGGAGTGAAATATAGTCAGTCTTTTACAATATATCTACAATGGTTTGTTTGGGGTTTTTTTGCATTAGCTACACATGTACAACCTATACTGAACTGCTTATCTTCCCAGTAAGGGTGGGTGACAAGGGAGGAAGGGAATGAATCTTTAATTCAAAGATTTGAAATCAAATGTTTAAATATATATATATATATATATATACTGTTATTAATACTATTTTACATGTAATTGGGAAATAAGATATATAGGCACTGGGACATAGATATCCACCATGCCCTATTGGAAAAGTTGAAAAAGGTATGGGAGAAAATATGGGAGAGAGCAGATGGGAGGAGGGGATATCCTGTGTGACTGCTATTTTGGGATGGTGGGTAGGAGAAAAACGGGGAGAAAATTTGTAACCCAAAATCTGGCAGAAATGAATGATGTGAATCAGAAGTATTAAATGCTTTATTAAAAGCATTTGAAAAATGAAAAATAAAATAAAATATTTATAACAATTCTCTTTGTTGTGGTAAAGAACTAGAAATTGAAGGGATACCCATCAATTGAGCAATGACTAAACAAGTTATGGTATATGATTGTGAGGGAATAGTACTGTGCTGTAGGAAATGATGAACTGGTTAATATTAGACAAACACAGAAAGACTTGCATGTGAAATACTGAAAAGTGAAGAGAGCAGAACCAAGTATATTGTATTGTGTGTATGTGTGTGTGTGTGTGTATTGTATACAGTAATATGATATTGTTTAAAGAATAATTGTGAACAATCACATTGTTCTGAGTTCTATAAATATTCAAATTAATTATAAAGGACCTATGAAGTTCTATCCAACTCCAGAAAAAGAACATAAATAGAAGTACACATAGCATGGTTTTATATATATATAAATTTGCATCAAATGATTGCCTTCTCTAGTAGGAGGGGAAGGGTGGGGAGACAGTTTGGAAATTAAAATGTAACCAAAAATATTAAATTAATTTTTTTTAAAAAGTGTTAAGTTCTGAGGGGCAGGCCAGGAGGAGGCCTGACCAACAAGGGGGGCAAGTCATCCCACCAACCACAAGGACCACTCTCAGGCCTATAACCAAAGCGCTGGGACTGGAAAGAGCAAGGTAAGAACCTAATGCAGGGCCCCTGTCCAGGACAGCAAATACTCCTGGGAATACCATTTCATAGGTCAGAAATTTTTTAAAAGCCCCTATCAGGACCTCCAAGGACCATGATGGCAGAATGAACCTTGCCTGCTCCAACCCCCACCCTGACCCTGAAAACATAGTAACTATTGCCCCAGGGCAAAACCCTCAACAGTAAAGGCATAGGAAACCTAGAGGAAGGTCATGGCTAGGGCCCTGCCTCAAAATGGGCAAAAAGCAAACTACAAAGACTCTGAAACCCTACTATGCTCAGAGGGAGGAATCAAACTCAGAGGGAGACAATTGTGGACTCCACACCCACAGCTTAAACATCAACAGGGAATGGGACCCAAGAACAGAAAGCTCTCCTAGATGAGCTCAAAAAGAACTTTGAAAACCAAATGAGAGAGATAGAAGACAAAATGAATAATTCTTTTAAAATCAAAATTGCAGAATTAGAAAAACATTATAATGAAGAAAACAGCTCCTTAAAAAGAAAAGTGCATGATATGGAAAAGGAGCTCTAAAAACTAACCAAGGAAAATGATTTGCTAAAAACCAGAATCAACCAAATTGGAACAACTCAATGAGGAACCAAGAATTAGTCAAATGAAACAACAAGAATGAAAAATTAGAAAAAGAGTCAAAACATCTCAATGGAAAAATAACTGACCTGGAAAACAGATCCAGGAGGGATAACTTGAGAATTATAGGCCTACCAGAAAATCATGATGAAAAAATGAGCCTGGACAACATTCTCCAAGAGCTCATTAAGGAAATCTGCCCTGAGATACAAGAACTAGAGGGTAAAATAGAAATTGAGAGAATCCACCAGACACCTGCTGAAAGAGATCCCAAATTGAAAAGTCCTCGAAATGTTGTGTACAAACTTAAGAACTACCAGGTAAAAGAGAAAACACTTCAAGTGGCCAGAAAGAAACAATTCGAATAACGTGGAACCACAGTGAGGATTGAACAGGATTTAGCAGCCTCTACACTGAAAGATCGGAGGCAGTGGAATTCAATTTTCCACAAGGCAAAAGAACTTGGGTTACAACCAAGGATCACCTACACAGGGAGACTGAGCATATTCTTCCAGGCAAAGGGGTGGTCATTCAATGATATAACAGATTTCCAGACCTTCCTGATGAAAAAGCCAGAGCTCAATGGAAAATTCAACCTTCAATTATGAGATGCAAGAGTGACATAGAAAGGTAAACAAGGAAAAGACACACACACACACACACACCCTGTTATTTAATAAGAGCAAACTGTTTGTAGACAAGTAGAGGGTTATGAGTATAAATTACACAAAATGGCAATTTAAAATCCTTATTAAGGGCTACAAAGGAACTGCAATGGAAGAAGAGGAATGAATGAAATGGAAAAGGGTAAATTATGCCACACAAAGAGGCATAAAAACAATATAGCAGAGGAAAAGAAGGGAGGGAGATGAGTATTATATGACCTTTTCCCTCATTGGGTCTGGTGCAAGGAGGGAATAACAACCAGTTAAGCATAGGACTCTATGGAGAAGAGACGCAAAACATAAAATATTGCAGGGAAAGAGGGGAGGGAGAGGAGCTTCCCATGAGATTTGTTCCTGTCACTCTTGGTGCAAAGAAGAAATAACATACTTCATTAAGTATGAAAATATCCTACAGGCAGTAGGAGGGGGAAAGGGCTACAAAGGGGGGGGGGCGTTAGTAAGGAGGGAAGAAGTAAAGGGGAAGGGGAGGAAAAGGGAGGGGGGCTGAAAAGGGAATACTGAGGAAGGCAGTGGTAAACAGGAAAACTATTAAGTAGGGGAAGGGAGAAGAGGAGAAAAAAATATAAGCATTAACAGGGGAGAGAATAGGATGGAGGGAAAGAAACAGATAATAATCGTAACTGTGAATGTGAATGGAATGAACTCTCCCATAAAACGGAGGCAGATAGCAGAATGGATTAAAAATCATAATCCTACAACATGCTGTTTACAAGAAACACATCTGAAATAGAGGGATACACACAGGGTAAAGGTAAAAGTCTGGAGTAAAATATATCATGCCTCAGCTAAAGTTTAAAAAAAAGTGCGGTAGCAATCCTTATCTCAGATAAAGCAAAAACAAAAATGCATCTAATTAAAAGAGAAAAGGAAGGAAACTATATCTTGCTAGAAGGCACCATCGAAAATGAAGCAATATCATTACTTAACATGTATGCACCAAGTGGCATAGCATCCAAATTCCTAGAGGAGAAAGTAAGGGAATTAGAGGAAGAAATAGATAGCAAAACTAAACTAGTGGGGGGAAGCCAGGTGGTGCAATGAGTAAGAGTGCTGGCCCCAGCGTTGTCGGAAGACCTGAGATCAGTTCTGGCCTCAGATACTTGGCACCCACCCAAAATAACTGGCCATGTAATCTTGAGCAAGTTACTTAACCACAAATGCTTTTAAAAAAACTATACTAGTGGGAGACCTTAATCTCCCCCTCTCTGAGCTTGATAAATCCAACCTCAAAATAAACAAGAAAGAAGTTAAGGAGGTGAATAGAATTTTAGAGAGGATAGGTATGAAAGATCTCTGGAGAAAACTGAATGGGGATAAAAAGGAATATACCTTCCTCTCAGTGGTACATGGCACATACACAAAAATCGACCATGTACTAGGACATAAAAACCTCACAATTCAGTGCAGAAAGGCAGAAACAATAAATGCATCATTCTCAGATCATGATGCAATAAAAATCATATGCAATAAAGGGCCATGGAAAGACAGACTAAAAACCAACTGGAAACTAAATAATTTAATACTAAAAAATGAGTGGGTCCAACAAGAAATCATAAAAACATAGAAAACAAGTAACTTCATTCAAGAGAATGATAATAATGAGACAACATACCAAAATTTGTGGGATGCAGCACAGGCAGTTCTTAGGGCAAGTTTTATATCCCTGAGTGCATACATGAATAAATTAGAGAAAAGGGAGGTCAAGGAATTGGGCATGCAATTGAAAAAACTAAAAAAAAAAAATTCAGAATCTCTAATTAAACACTAAATTAGAAATACTGAAAACCAAAGGAGAGATTAATAAAATTGAAATTAAGAAAACTATTGAATTTATAAAAAAAAAAACTAAGAGCTGATTTTATGAAAAAACCAATAAAATTGATAGACCCTTAGTCAATATGATAAAAAAAGAAGAAAACCAAATTATATGTATCAAAAATGAAAAGGGTGAACCTACCACCAATGAAGAGGAAATTAAAACAATAATTAGGAATTATTTTGCCCAGTTGTATGCACATAAATTTGACAATCTTAGTGAAATGGATGTATATCATAACAAAAATATAGGTTGCCCAAATTAACTGAAGAGGAAGTAAATTACTTAAATAACCCCATCTCAGAAAAAGATATCCAACAAGTCATCAGTGAACTCCCTAGGAAAAAATCTCCAGGGCCAGATGGATTTTCCTAGTGAATTCTATCAAACATTTAAAGAACAATTGATTCCAATATTCTACAAACTATTTGGGAAAATTAGTGAAGAAGGAGTCCTACCAAATTCTTTTTACGACACAAATATGGTACTGATACCTAAATCGGGAAGAGATAAAGCAGAGAAAGAAAATTATAGACCAATCTCCCTCATGAATATAGATGCAAAAATCTTAAATAAAATATTAGCAAAAAGACTACAGCCACTTATCACAAGAATAATACACTTTGATCAGGTAGGATTTATTCCAGGAATGCAAGGGTGGTTTAATATTATGAAAGCCATCAGTATAATTGATCATATCAACAACAAAACTAGCAAAAACCACATGATTATCTCAATACATGCAGAAAAGGCTTTTGACAAAATACAACATCCATTCCTATTAAAAATACTAGAAAGAATAGGAATAAATGGAGCCTTCCTTAAAATAATAGGTAGCATCTATTTAAAGCCATCAGCAAGTATTATATGTAATGAGGAGAATCTAGAAGCATTTCCAATAAGATCAGGGGTGAAACAAGGATATCCACTATCACCCCTCTTATTCAATCTGGTACTAGAAATGTTAGCAGTAGCAATTAGAAAAGAAAAAGAAATCAAAGGAATCAAATTAGGCAAAGAAGAGACCAAGCTAGCACTCTTTGCAGATGATATGATGATATACTTAGAGAATTCTAGAAAATCAAGTAAAAAACTGCTTGAGACAATAAATAAATTTGGCAAAGTTGCAGGATATAAAATAAACCCACATAACTCCTCGGCATTCTTGTATGTTTCTAATGAAATTCAACAGCAAGAGATAGAAAGAGAAACCCCATTTAAAGTTATTGTAGACATTATAAAATATTTGGGCATCTACCTGCCAAAACAAACCCAAGACCTATATGAACACAACTACAAAACACTTTTCACACAAATAAAGTCAGATCTAATTGGGAAAACATCAATTGCTCATGGCTGGGTCGAGCTAATATAATAAAAATGACAATTTTACCTAACAAATTATATATTTTGTGCCATACCAATCAGTTTACCAAAAAACTACCTTATAGAGCTCAAAAAAATGTAACAAAATTCATCTGAAAGAACAAAAGGTCCAGAATAAAAAGGGAATTAATGAAAAGAAATGCTAAGGATTGTGAACTAGCTATACCAGCTTTTAATCTGTACTATAAAGCAGCAGTCCTCAAAACTACTTGGTACTGGCTGAGGAATAGAGTAGTGGATCAATGGAATAGATTGGGTACACAAGATCTCCCTCATTAGATTACTATAGTAATCTACTGTTTGATAAACCAAAAGACCCCAATTTTGGGGATAAGGACTCACTATTTGACAAAGCTGCTGGGAAAACTGGAATGTAGTATGGCAGAAACTGGGCATAGACCATTATCTAACACCATATACCAAAATCAAGTCCAAATGGGTGCATGATCTAGGTATAAAGGCTGATACTCTAAGCAATCTGGGAAAGCAAGGAATAGTTTAGCTGTCAGATTTGTGGAGAGGGGTTATGCCCAAACAAGAATTAGAGGGCATTAAAAAATACAATATGGATAATTTTGATTACATTTAATTGAAAAGCTTCTGTACAAACAAAGCCAATGTAACCAGCATTAAGAGGGAAGTGGAAAATTGGGAAAGAATTTTTACAACCTATGTCACTGACAAAGCACTCATTTCTAAAATATACAGAGAATTGAGTCAAATCTATAAGAATACTAGTCATTCCCCAATTGATAAATGGTCAAAGGATATGAACAGGCAGTTTACAGAGGAAGAAATTAAAGATATTTATAAACATATGAAAAAATGCTCTTAATCACTATTGGTTAGAGAAATGCAAATCAAAACAACTCGGAGGTACCACTTCTCACCAGTCAGATTGGCTAAGATGACAAAACAGGAAAATGACAAATGTTGGAGAGCAAGTGGACAAATTGGAACACAATGCATTGCTGGTGGAGTTGTGAACTGATCCAACCATTCTGGAAAGCAATCTGGAATTATGCCCAAAGGGCTATAAATAATTTCATATCCTTTGACCCAGCAATACCACTTCTAGGGTTGTATCCCAAAGAGATCATAGAAGTGGGGAAAAGACCCATATATACAAAAATATTTATAGCCGCTCTTTTTGTGGTAGCAAAGAATTGGAAATTAAGGGGGTGCCCATCAATTGGGGAATGGCTGAACAAGTTGTGCTATATGCATGTTATGGAATGCTATCGTGCAATAAGAAACGAGGAGCAGATGGACTTCATATTTACCTGCAGAGGCTTATACGTACTGATGCTGAGTAAGAAGAGTAGAGCCAGGAGAAATTTGTACACAATTACAGACACAACTTATGTGTGACAGCCAACTTATATAAACTGGACTCTTCTCAGCAATCCAGAATCATAAGTCAAACCCAAAAGACTCATGATGAAGAGAGATGTTTACATCCAGAGAAAGAACTGAGATTCAACCTAGATTGAAGTAAACTACCTGCCCTTTCTCGTTTTCTTGTTTGGTTTTGTTTCCTCTTTCCCATTGTTCATTCCATCTGTTACAATCCTTCTTTATTACCTGATTAATGCCTAAGGTGAAAGTATTTGCAGATACTATACTTTATTTTATGCTGCCATGGGGGGAGGGGGAGAGGGGGACGGGATAGAAAATTTAGAACTCAAGGAATTGTGGTAATGAATCTTGTAAACTAAAAGTAAACAAATTTATAAAGACCAAAAAAAAAATTTAATTAAATCCTGTCTTAACGGAAGCAGAAAATTTTATTGCATCTTGGCAATGTCAGTTTGGGTAACCCAGGGCACATTCTTCTCCTTCCCACACATGGTTCACACAACAAGAGGATATCCTGTCTTGATTGGTATTTTAAATATGCTTGACATATTTAAATTTAAATTGTTTTTTTCATAGTAATAAAAAAGAAGGCTCATAAAAAAAGTGTTAAGTTCTGATTCCAATACATACTGACTATGTGACTTTGTGCAGCTCTGTAAGACTATAAATTGCAGAGCAGGTGCCAGTTTACATTAGTAGAGGGAATCTCTTTCCTTGGGAATTCTCCTACTAATGAAGCTACAGGGCTACTATTTATCTTTGTACTTCTTACAATTGAGGGTTCCTTGGCAGGTGAGGGGGGCAGGTAGGGGAATGGCAGTTTTTATTCCTTTTTTAACTTTTGATACTCTGTCAGTGAGTTAAATAGCATTTATTAAGTGTCTGTAATGTGCCAAATTATACTAAGTTCTGGGAATACAAATAGAAAGAAAAATAGTTCCTTCTCAGGGAGCTTACATTCCCATTTTAGGAGAGCACCTAGGCTAGCCATTTCTCAGTCCTCTCCAAGATGTAATCATCATTTCTTCTATCAGATACTTTCACCCCTCTTTTCCTCTATTAGAAAATCAGAATAATTAAAAATCATGACCAGGAAAAGAGCCAAGACATCATATTTCAAATATTCATAAAAGAAAATCTCCTGGATCACTTTGAACCAAAGGCTAAGTGAAAATTATAAAGAATCTACTGGTGACTTCCTTAAAAAAAAAAAAAAGCACCAAAATGAATAGCCCCAGGAATATTACAGGCATACTTCAGAGATACTGCAAGTTTGGTTCCAGACAACTACAATCAAGCAAATATCATAATAAAGCAAGTCACATGAATCTTTTTTGGCTTCATGGTGCATACTAAAGTTATATTTACACTACACTGCAGTGTATTAAGTGTGCAATAGTATTGTCTTTTAAAAATGTACTTAGCTTAATTTAAAAATAATTTTAAAATACTATCACCTGAACTTTCAGTGAGTTGTAATCTTTTTGCTGGGGAAGGGCCTTGCTTCAGTGTTGATGACTTCTGACTGATCAGGGAGTGGTGGCTGAAGGTCAAGGTAGCTGTGGAGATTTCTTAAAATATGAAAACAATGAAGTTTGTCACATTCACTGACTCTTCTTTTCACTTGAACACTTAGAGGACATTGTATTTAGCCTAATTTCAATGTTGTTGTGTCTCAGGGAATGGGGAGGCCTGATCAGAAGATATGGTCTGGTGGATCAGTCAGAACAAACACATTGACTAAGCTCACCATATTATGTGGGTGGTTCATGGAGCCCCAAAATAATTACAATAGTAACATCAAAGATCACTGGTCACAGATGACCATAACAGATATACTAATAATGAAAAGGTTAGAAATATTGTAAGATTTACCAAAATGTGACATGGAGACTCCATGTGAGCATGTTTGGAAAAATAGCACCAATAGACTTGTTTGACTCAGGGTTGCCACAAACTTTCAATTTGTAAAAAATGCAATATCTGTGAAGTATAATAAAGTGAAGCACAATAAAATGAGGTATGTATGTAGCAAAAATCGAGAGCTTCCAAAAAATACTTCAAGAATACTGCAAGAGAAAAAAAAAACTACAACAGAAAAAGAATTCTTTCAAAATCACATGAGTATTTTTAGTCGCCAGTGTAGAAGAATGGAGAGCTTACGATATTATTTTCCAAAATGTAAAAGATGGATAAAAATATTCAATGAAAAAAAATTTATGAAGCAAAAGTGAATATGTTGGCAGGAGAAAGGGCTGAATGAACCTTTAATAAAATGGGGAAATTCCAAGCATTACTGAAGGAAAAAATAAAAGTGAAGAAGAAATTTTGAAATGAAAACTGAGGAGTCAAGAGAAACATAAGAAGCAAATACTAGCAATTAGGGACTAAATAAGAATCTAACTGAGGTAGATCATACAAGCATCCCCTCAGAACCTTAATATCGTCACAAGTCACGGGAGTCTAATGAAACAGAGACCATAGTAGTTTTCTTACATTTTGATGATCTTAAAAGAAGAAAGGAGAGGAGAGGGGAAGGAACATACTAGGGAGGGAAAGGGAGAAGAAGAATGGAGCAAATTATTCCACATAATGAATACTCAAGAAGAAGGCCAAGCAAATAAGGTGGAAGGGTTGGGACAGTAGACAGCACTCAAACACCACTTTCATCTGTACTGATAAAAGAAGGGAAGAATACATACACAGAACTGAATGTGGAAATAAGTATCATTCAACACAGAAATAGGAGGGAAAGAAAAGAGGGGATAGAGGAATAAGGTTGATTAATAGAGGGATTTCTCAAAAGCAAAACAAACTCTAACCAGAAATGATGAGACACAAATAGAGATTTTAAAAGAAGGTAAGAAAGGTTAAGAAGACATCCAAGTCATGTGAGCAACAAAATGAGGGACTGGATAGTTTCTCTGATTCCTATGACATATCAAACCTCTCCAGAACAGAAATTATGCAACTTCAACTGTCTGTATGATCTAGGACACCCAGAATACAAAAGTTTAAAAAAAACACACATGAACTAACATTCACCATGAGCTCACTCAGCCAACCCTGCTCACCTCCCAAGCTTCCAGCAGTGAAATTATACCAGGAGACCCAAGTAAGTGACACAAGCTTATAACAAAACCCCACTCCCAGACCCCAGATCCCCCTCCCCTTCTATACAGTGCTATGTAGACCCAGGATGAAAAAGAAATTGCCCTGGCCATGAAGTGACATGGCAGCAGAACTTCAGGAGCAAAAACTTGTCAGGGGCCACAACCCCTTAGCACCAGCAGAGAAGGTGCTGGGGCAGCAACCCCAAGGTACCAGTGCTATAAAGCTCCAAACTGCCAATGCCGGGTCCAAGAACTAAGGAACAGATGGAATGGGACAGAATATCAGGACAGAACACTGTGTGTATGAGGGTGCTGTGAAGTATTCCACTAAACCTGAGGGAAAAGACCTCAGTAACCAGCTGGGGCTAGTTTTAACCACCCAAATGTCACTTGGTGCAGAGACCTGGGATGGTTAACCATGAATTGCTTCCATGTGAGAGGATTTAAAGTACTTTAAGATCCATCCCCAAAGGAAATTACTGGGAAGGAAATCAGAAAGTGATTAAGAGGGGAAAATAAGCAGGGAAAAATGGAAATTACCAAAGATCTCAAGAAGAAGAAAACTCAGAAATCTTGAACATAAGCACATACATAAACAGGGAAAACTAACAATAAAAGGAAATATGATCCTCAAATATAGAAAATGTGTTCAGACATCAAGGAATAAATACTGCAAAAAAAAGAAGGAAAACAATCCAACCCTTGACAGAGTACCTCGTGACAGAGGACACAGTGGAATATGAGAACACAGAACCATAACATGATGTTCTTGGGTGGTTCAAAAGAGAAATAAGAATTATGAAAGCAGAATTTATGGCCTGCAAAACAAAAATAATGGACAGAAGAGAAAAACTGGAAATAAGTCTCACTGAAGAAACAAAAGAGAAAATAATAGATGGGGAATGCAAATACAGAGAAGTGAATGATAATCTAGACACTGAGAAGCAAAAAAAAAAATAACATTAAAAGAATCAACTAATCAATAAACATTTAATAAGTGCCTACAGTCAATGTGATAAGCTCTGGGTTTACAAAAAAAAAGCAAAAGACAGTCCTGGCTTACAAGGAGATTGCAATCTAACAGGGGAGACAACCTACAAAAAAATTGATAAAAAGCAAGCTGTGTAAAAGATAAATACAAAATAATTAATAGAGGGAAGAAACTAGAATTAAGAGAGTTTGGGGAGAACCTCCTCTAAAAGTTAGAATTTTAGTTGGGACTTAAAGAAAGTCAAGGAAGTCAGCAGGCAAAGATGAGGAGGGAGAGTATTACAGGCAGATGGGAGAGGGTGGGAGAGAATCAGAAAATTTCCGAAGTCGTGAGATGGTGTTGTTCACAGAACAGTCTTGACTCCAGTGTCACTGTATCAAAGTGCATGTGGCAGAGAGTAAGGTGTAAGAAGACTAGAAAGGTAGGAGGGGGCTAGGTTATGAAAGGTTTTGATGATAAAACAGAATATTTGGTATTTGATTTTGGTGATAGGAAGCCATTGGAGTTCATTGAGTAGTGTGGGGCCCACTACAAAGAAACTGTATCAGAGATCCAATCCAATAGCATTTTATTAAAGAATTATGTCCCCCTCTAACAAAGTAAACTTCATATCTTCCTCATGATCTGAGATGCCCCCTTCCTGCAGGACCTTAGTTTTATAGTGTTTGATACCTAAATGGTACAGAAGAGTAATAATAAAATACTACTGCCCCTATGAAATCATATCAAACTGATCAGAATAAAATAGGGGTCCATTTAATCATCTATGACAATAGGAAAATGACATGGCAAGGCCTGGTGCTATAGGAAAATTCTAATCAGTATTAATCAGTTTGATATGATTTCCTAAGGGCAGTGATTATAAGTTCTGTATATTAGGCCTCAGAACTATGAACTGCAGATTTTTAAGTTCACTCACTTAATCATAGGAAGCTAACTAGAGGACCTCCACCTTTGTTTTTGCCTAGTTATGGTTACCAAGCCCAGTGTGGTGGAGTTGACTTAATGACATGGAAAGCTCCCCAGCTATTTTTGGTGTCCCTCTCTCCATTGTCATCCTTCTGTTGCCCAACATGGGGAGATGGCTGTGAGCATTTGGCCAATAAGTGGCCCTGTTTGCCGGTCTGTGGCCTGCTTTCTACTGACCCATCAACCTATGTAGATGTTTTGACATCTATTTATCAACCCAGCCCATGGGTCTGCTTGTCAACTCAGTAGGAACTCCCAGAAGGTCAGTATAGGTCTATCAAGGTCTACTTGTCATCTCATTTGTCAGTCAGTGAGATTGGGTAGACCCTCATGGAGGATCAAAGCCAAGATCTATCAACCAACAAGACTGTATTTTATTATGATTCTTCTGTACCATTTAGGTATCAAGCACTATAAAACTAAGGTCTTGGAGGAATTAGACTGGGAAAAGATTTGTGGTAGGCATACCCAAAAGCAAACTATTGCAATAGTTAAGGTCATAAGGACCTTCAATAGAATAATGGCAATGTCAGAAGAGAGAAGAGGGCATATACAAGAGAGGTTGCAGTGGTAAAATTGACAGGCCTCATGGAGCGACCAGTTAGCACAGCGAGTAAGAGCACTGGCTCCAGTGTCGGGATGACCTGGGGATCAAATCCAGGCTCAGATACTTAGCACCACACCCAGAAATAACTGGCCGTGTAACCTTGAGCAAGTTATTTAACCCCGATTGCTTTAAAAAAAATAAAAATAAAAAAATGACAGGCCTTGGCAACAGTCCAGATATGGGGGATGGGAGATAGTGAGGAATCCAGGATGACTTTTGGGTAATAAGTCAGAGAAACACAGGATAGTGTTGCCTTCTACATAAAAAGGAAAGTATCTGATCAGTGTGAACTAGAACCTCAACAGTTTGCTTTAATTTGCATTACTCTAATTATGTGTGATTTTGAGCATTTTTTCAAAGGGTTGTTGATAGATTGGATTTCTTCCTTAAAAGACTTTTTGTTCCTATCCTCTGGCCATTCATCTATTAGGACATAGCTCTTAGTTTTACAAAAGGAATCAATTCCCTAGATTTCTTTGATATTAGATCTGTGACTGAGAAACTTGTTGCAAAGATTTTTCTCCCAGTCACCTATTTCCCTTATAATTTTAACTGTATTTGGATTTGTCAGTGTAAAAATGTTTAAATTTTGTGGAATCAAAATTGTCATTTTCATCATCTTTGATCGATCTTTATTTAGTCACTAACTAACTCTTCCTCTATCCATAGATCTGAAAATTATTCTCAGATCTTCTATTACTCCTATTTCTCTCTCTCTGTCTGTCTGTCTGTCTGTCTCTCTCTGTCTCTCTGTCTCTGTCTCTCTCTCTGTCTCTCTCTGTCTCTCTGTCTCTCTCTGTCTCTCTCTCTGTCTCTCTCTCTCTCTGTCTCTCTCTGTCTCTCTCTCTGTCTCTCTGTCTCTCTCTCTGTCTCTCTGTCTCTCTCT
>NW_027187380.1:29488526-29495908 GCF_028583685.1 Petaurus breviceps papuanus | reverse complement strand
TCTCTCTCTCTCTCTCTCTCTCTCTCTCTCTCTCTCTCTCTCTCTCTCTCTCTCTCTCTCTCTCTCTCTCTCTCTCTCTCTCTCTCTCTCTCTCTCTCTCTCTCTCTCTCTCTCTCTCTCTCTCTCTCTCGTAACTTTTTGTGCCTGAGTCATATATCCTGTGGGAGTTTATCATGGGAAATATGGTCTATTACCAATCTCTGCCAAACTGCTTTCCTGTTTTCCCAGTAATTGTCAAATAGTAAATTCTTGTTATGGAGCAGCTAGGTGGTGCAGTGGATAGAGTGCTGGGCCTGAAGTGAGGAAGACTCATCTTCCTGAGTTCAAATCTGACCTCAGACACTTGCTACCTATGTGACCCTGGATAAATCATGTAGCTATGTTTACCTCAGTCCCTCATCTGTAAAATGAGTTGAAGAAGAAAATGGCAAACCACTCCAATATCTTTGCCAAGAAAACTCAAAATAGTGTCATGAAGAGTTGGCTGGACAATGACTAAATTGACTGATTAAAAACAAATTCTTGCTACAGTAACTTGGGTCCTTGGGTTCACCAAACATTATACTAATGTATTCACTTGGTTCTCCGGGTTATATGATTGATCTGTTTCTTTAATCAACCTCTATATTTCTCAACAAATACCAAATCATCTTAATAATAACTGCTCGTAATATAGTTTGAGATCTGGTACTGAAAGATCTCCTTCTTTATCACTTTTTTTCATTATTATCCTTAAGATTCTTCACATTTTGTTCCTTCAGATGGATTTCTAGTGAGAGAAAAGATAATCTATTAGTAGTTTGAATTATAAATTATCAAAATTAATTTAGGTAGTAGTCATTTTTATTATGTTTGATCAGCTGTAAGCAATCAATATTTCTCCAAGGAATGTTTTTGGTTGGATTCATATAGTTCCTGGGTCTGCTATGTATATGTACTCTGAAGTAGCTTATACCTTTTGTAGTTATTTTAATGGAATTTTTTCTTTATATCTCACCCTGCTAGCTTTTGTTGATATCTTCAAGGATACTGATATGGATTTATTTTTAACCTTTCAAATTGTGTTTGGCACATAATAAGACTTTAATAAATGCTTGTCCACTGACTATTGACTGAATATAATTGTTTCAATTAATTTTTTTTGTTTTATCTTTGAGGTTTTCTATATTAATCATCATATCTTCTGCAAAAACAATCATGTTGCCTCTTTGCCTATGTTTATTCCTCAATTTCTCCTCATCTTATTGCTATAGCTAATACTTCTAAGACTATATTAATTAGTAATGATAATAATAATCTCTAATCAAATAAATAAATTGCTGATTTTATTGCCCAAATATCTCTAAATTTTCTGCTCTTCATTTTAGGTAGATTTTATTTACTATGTCAAAGAATGGTTCCCGTATACCTATAACTTCTAATGTTTTTTTAGGGAAGCAGGCATTGGATTTTGTCAAATACCTTTTTGGCATCTGATGATATAAACATATGGTTTGTATTGTTTTTATTTTTTAAATTAGTTATAGTATTTATAATCTTTCTTATGTTGAACAAACCCTGCATTCTTGGTTTAAATCCAACCTAGTCATAGTGTCAATATTCTAATATATTATTATATTATATGTTGTTATAACTGATAGCTAATATTTTACTTAAAATGTTTACATCAACATTCATTAGGAATATTGGTCTAGAGTTTTCTTTCTCTGTTTTTTTTTTCTCTTCCTAGTTTAGGTATCACAGTTAGATTTGTGAAGAAAGATTTGTTGAAAAGTGCCTTCTCTTATTATTGAAAATATTTTACTTAATATTGAATTGATTGTTATTTTTATGTTTTACAGAATTTACTTGGAAATCCATTTGATCCTACTCACTTTTGGGAGTACATAATTTCTTCAATTGTGGTACCTATGCTTTTTTTTAAAAAAAGCATTTATTTATTTTTAATTTACAACATTCAGTTCCACAAGCTTTTAAGTTTTAAATTTTCTCACCTTCCCTGCCTTCCTCCCTTTTCAAGATGGCATGCAACCTGATATAGGCTCTTGTAATGGGAATGAGAATTTGAAGATCTTCCCTGCCCCTTAATAGACTTAGGGGGGAGTTTGAAGAACTTCCCTGCTTTGAAAGTAACTCTGCCCCCTAATAGGCTGAATGCAATCACATGGAGCCTGTGATGGAGGGAATTTGCTGAAGGGTATAGCAGAACCCATAGGAAAATTTCCTGCTATTAAGATAAACTTTTCCCTCAATAGGCTGAATGTGGTCACATGGAGCCAGTGGTGGGAGGAGTTTGCTGAAGGGAAGCAGAGCCCATAGGAAACTGGGAATCAGAGTCAGAGAGATGGTGGGGGAGAGAGGTGCTCAGGCAAGGAGAGAGAGGGGTTTGTGAGAAAATATTGATCTTGTATTGGCTTGTGGGAAGGCTGAAGAATGCTGTGGCTCTCAGTGTTATTATGACTTCTGAATATCTTTGGTACTATGATGGAATAGGCTTACTGATTTTGGGATTCAGTTTTCTGGTGTCTAAATAAATATTTCAGTTCTGTCCTCTACCTGGAGAATCTGTTCTATTTTGTGATCAAATGTCATGTGATATTTATAGTTGGGGTCTTTATTGTGATCGTGGACACTGCAAATATTGCATTGGTGTGGGGGCTGCTAGGTGGAGAAATGACTAGAGAACAAGCCCTGGAATCAAGAGGACCTGAGTTCAAATCCAGCCTTGGTACTTAACACTTACTAGCCATGTTACCTTGGACAAGTCACTTAAACCCAATTGCCCTGCATTCCCCCTCCAAAAAGAAAAAAAATTGCATTGGTGCTACTGCTCTACATATACATTCATATAAAACAGTTTCACATTATTAATATTGTAAAGAAGAATTATAACCACTGAAATGAACCACATGATAGAAGAAACAAAGCAAAAAAGAGAGAGAGCAAATAGCATTCTTCAATCTGCATTCGGACTCCATAATTCTCTCTCTGGATGTGGATAGCATTTTCCATCGTGAGCCTTTTGGAGCTGTCTTAGAACTTTGCATTGCTGAGAACCAACTTTGATAGCATTGCTGAGAAGAGTTATGCTATGTATGGGGTACAATGTTCTCCTGGTTATGCTCCCCTCACTCAGCATCAGTTCATATAAGTCTTTCCAGGTTTTATCTAAAGTCCATAATTTCTTATACTACGATAGTATTCCATTACATTCATATATCATAACTTGTTCAGCCATTCCTCAACTGATGGACATCCCCTCAATTTCTAATTCTTTGACATCACAAAAAGAACTGCTATAAATAGTTTTGCACATGTGGATCCTTTTCCCATTTGTATGATCTCTTTGGGATACAGCCCTAGAACTGGTATTGCTGGGTCAAAGGATATGCACATTTTTTCTTTCTCTGAAAACTGCCTGTTCATATCCTTTACCATTTGTCAGTTGGGGAATGACTTATATTCTTATTAATTTGACTCAGTTTTTTTTACTCTATTTTAGAAATAATACCTTTATCAGAGACACTGGCTGAAAAATTCTTTCCTAGTTTTCTTCTTCTCTCCAAATCTTGGTTCCATTGGCTTTGTTTGTTCAAAAACTTTTTGATTTAATGTAATCAAAATTATCTGTTTTGCATTTCATAATGTTTTTTATCTCACTTGGTCATAAATTTTTCCATTCTCCATAAATCTGACAGGCAAATTATGTCTTGCTCTCTCAGTTTGCTTATAGTATCAGCCTTTATGTCTAAATCATGTACCCATTTTGACTTTATTTGGGTATACAGTGTAAGATATTGGTCTATTAGGTTTCTTAAATCTTGATTTTTCTTGGGGTTGGCTAGGTGGCACAATGAACAGAGCACCAGCCCTGGAGTTAGGAAGACCTGAGTTCAAATCCAGCCTCAGACACTTAACACTTACTAGCCATATGACCTTGGGCAAGTCACTTAACTCTAATTACCCTCCAAAAAGCAAAAAAAAAACAAACTTAAATCTTGATTTTCAGATAGTCTGATAATTCTTAGATTATCTCTCCTTGACCCTTTTGCCAAGTCAGGTATTTTGGATATTATATTTTCCTCTGTTTTTCCTAGTCTTTTGATATTTTTTAATATTTGTTTTCTCATTGAGTTATTATTTTCTATTTAGCCTCTTTAAACTTTCAGATTTATGCAAAGCCATATGGTAGGAGCTCCCTGGAATCCAGTAATGTAGAGGGTAGTCCCAGAACCCTATGATAGGAAGATCTTGGCAAAACCCATTGTGGACATAGTCAGTAAGCCCAACATCAAAGAGGAAAGGTCTCAGGGAGATTCTAAGAGAGGGCAGTCCTGGTGCCCTGTTTCAAGATGGAGGCTCTAGGCAGTACCCAGTCCTGCAGCAACTCCCAAACTACTTAAAATCCTTTGAATTGGCCAACATATTCAAGACCAAGAAGAGTCTACCTATACCATTTAGGAGAGTAGGAACAGAGCTTGACTCAAGCATAGGACTCAACCTAGATAGTGAAGTTGCAAAAATGTGCAAACCAAGAAAAATAATGAAAACTAAGAGGTAGTTCTTTGGACTGAGGAATGTCCAGGTCATGGACTCCAAAGAAAGAGAATGACTCTAAAAATTCAAGTAAAACCTCAGAGGAGAAAAAATTTTTCTAGTCACAAGGATAACAGAAAATCTAAAAGAAATGAAACAAGAAATACAAAATAGAATAGATATAGGGAAAAGAATGGCAAGAGCAAAGAAGGTTGTACTTTAGAAGAGATTGTGGGAAACCTCCTCTGGTAACTACTGTTTTTGCATTGCCATTTGAGTCTTTGTTTAAATAAAAATCCTAATAGCAGAGTCTGCCGGTGGATTGTTAAGGGGAAACACATCAGAGAGACTTGAGAACTAGTGCTAGAAAGAAAGATTACTCATTTAACATTGAAAGTAGAAGTAGCTACCCCTCCAAGGAACCAATCTGACAGTGTGAGTTGGTCAAATGAACCTCAAGGGACAGGTTACATGCTAGTTTAGTTAATATTTAAAAAAATAAAATGAGATAAGTCTGGCAAAATTGAGTCAATCTCAATCCAAAATGGTACCTCATAAAGTTCATTGTTTTCCTTGGTTTGCTCATCCTGACATGACTTGTTCTTAATGAAGCTGTGCTGGCTTCACTGTATTCCTTTCTAGATATCTGCCAGCTATCACTTTGGTGATACTATCTAGAAGTGCTCCAGGAACTAATGTAAAACTTACTAACATACAGTATGCACACTGTTCTCTTTCATTTTTTGAAAATCAGAGCATCTTATTTTTCCCATTTAGTATTTTTTTCCAATTATAGGTAAAGATAGTTTTCAACATTCACTTTTATAATATTTTGAGTTCCAAACTTCTTTTTCTCCCCTCCTTCCCTCCCTCCCCTCCTCCTCCCTGAAGACAGAAAGGAATCTTATATAGGTTATGCATGTAAAATCATATTAAACATATTGTAAGAGAAGAATCAGGAAAAAAGGAAAAAATCATGACAAAGAAAAAAGTGAAAGAGAGAGAGAGAAAAAATAGGTATGCTTCCATCTTCATTCAGTCTCCATAGCTCTTTCTCTGCATGTGGATAGCATTTTTCATCATACATCTTTTGGAATTGTCTTAGATCATTGTATTGCTGAGAAGTGCTAAGTCTATGAAAGGTGAACGAAATGATATTGTTGCATAATGTTTATGTAAGTCTTTACAGGTTTTTCTGAAATCCACCTGCTCATCACTTCTTACAGCACATTACATTTATATACCACAATTTATCTAGATATTCCAATTAATGGGCATGCCCTCAATTTCCGATTCTTGACCACCACAAAAAGAACTGTTATAAATATGTTTGTGCAAGTGGGTCTTTTTCCCATTTTTATGATCTCTTTGGGATGTAGACCAGGAACTAGTATTGCTGGATCAAAGGGTATGCAGTTTTCTAGCCCTTTGGGCATAGTTCCAAATTGTTTTCCAGAATGATTAGATCATTTCATAATTCCACCAACAATGAATTAGTGTTCAGTTTTCCCACATCTTCTCCAACATTTATAATTTTCCTCTTTTGTCATATTACTCAAACTAATATGGGTGAGGTGGTGTAGCACCAATGTGATATTCACAGCACCCACGGGGACTATGAATATGCCAAATATAACAGAGAAGCAAAACATTTATTCAGACAAAAGAAAGTCAAATCCATCATGGCAACAAAAAATTTAACAAACATTATCACTGCAGGGAGCAACACCATCCTGAAGCCTTCCCACATACAAACACTCACCAGCCTAGCTGTCTGCTTGCCTGTGTCCTCTCTCCACCCTTTCTCTAATTACTGTGACTCCCAGCTTCCTCTGGGCTCTGGTCCACCCTTCAGCAAACTCCTCCCCCCACAGGCTCCATGTGATTACATTCAGTCAATTAAGGGGCAGGGAAGATTTTCAGATTCCCATTACCCCATTCAACCCCAAGAACTTCCATGTCCCTTACATAGATGAATAGGACTTTAAGGGGTAACTAATATTAACAGAACTTTACAACAATATAACAGGGATAACGGAAAATATGCACATAAAACAATAACTTAGAGTGGGGGCTTGAGTGTAAGCACACCATCATTCCCCCCTTGAACAAATGGGGTCCAAAATCTTGGGGTAAGGGGTGAAGGTCTCTTCCTCCATAGCTACTTCCTGCTGAAATTGGATGTAGACATGTCCCTGCCCCAAGAGGTCCCAATCAAGAGGTCAGTTCTTTAGCTGACATCTAGAGCTTGATCAACACCAGGTCCAGGGATGACATATCACAGTCATGGACAAGGGTGACCTCTGGCTTAAACAATCAGGCATTTGCAGGTGGAGGGTATAAGCCTACAGAAAACAAAACTAGCAGACAAGTTTAACAGACAAAAAACCAGAAAGAAACAAGGAGGCAATAACCAGAAGTAGGTAGATATAGGGTTAGCCATGCTTCTAGAGTCCATGAGCCCACTATCATAATTTCATTCATTGTTGTTTGCTTTTTTCTAATTTTCAGTTTTAGGGTCATCATTCTGGCTAGGGTGTACTTTCTTTTTTTTAATTAAATTTTATGTTTATTTTTAGTTTACATAATTCATTTCCATAAGATTTTGAGTTAAAAATTTCTCCCCATCTTTCCCCTACCCACCACCCCAAAATAGCGATCCCACTGAATACCCCCTCCCCCAATCTGCTCTCTCTGATATCCTCCCCCATACCCCTCTGACTTTCCAGTAGGGCAAGATGGATGTCTATGCCCCAGTGCTTGTATATCTTATTTCTCAGTTGCATGTAAAACAAAATTTATATATATATATATATATATATATATATATATATATATATATATAT
>NW_027187380.1:29311733-29488516 GCF_028583685.1 Petaurus breviceps papuanus | reverse complement strand
ATATATATATATATATATATATATATATATATATATATATATATATACACATATATTTAAACATTTGATTTTAAAACTTTGAATTCCCAATTCTTTTCCTTCATCCATCGTCACCCACCCTTACTAAGAATATAAGCAAGTCAATATAGGCCGTACATGTGTAGCCATGCAAAACATTTCCATAGAGGATATATTGTGAAAGACTGACTATATTTCCCTCCATCCTATCCTGCCCCCTACTTGCTCTAGTCTCTACTTTGACCCTGTCCCTTTTCAAAAGTGTGTGCTTCCAACTTCCCTTCCCCCATAACCTGCCCTCCCCTCCATCATCTCCCTCTCATCCCCTTTCCCCTTACTCTCCTGTAGGCTGAGATACCCTATTTAGTGTGTATATCATTCTCTCCCTAAGTCAAATTCAATGAGACCAAGTTTGACTCATTCCCTTTTGCCTTCCTGTTCTTCCCCTCCATTGTAACAGTTTTCCCTTGCCTCTTCTATATGAAATAATTTACCCCATTCTGTCTCTCCCCATCTCCTCTCATTATATTCCTCGCTCACCTCTCAATTTCACCTTTCAAGTATCATCCCTTCCTATGAAATTGTTCCTATGCCCTCTGTCTATGTATACCTGTACATATATGTACACACACTCATATATGTATTCATATGCCCATATACCCTCTATATAGACATATATATGTATGTATACATTACTATTCCCTTCAATTATTCTCATATTGAGAAAAGTTTCATGAGTTACAATTATCATTTTTCCATGTAGGAATGTAAGTAGTTCAACTTTGATAAGTTTCTTATGATTTCTTCTCCCTGTTTACCTTCTCATGCTTCTCTTGCTTCTTGTATCTGAATGTCAAATTTTCTCTTCAATTATGGTTTTTTCATCAAGAATGTTTGAAAGTCCTCTATTTCATCAAATGACCATATTTTCCCCTGAAACATAATACTCAGTTTTGCTGGGTAGGTGACTCTTGGTTTTAATCCCAGCTCCTTTGACCTCTGGAATATCATATTCCAAGTCCTTCAATCCCTCAGTGTAGAAGCTTCCAGATCCTGTGTTATCCTTATTATGTTTCCACAATATTCAAACTGTTTCTTCTTGGCTGCTTGTAATATTTTCTCCTTGATCTGGGAACTCCAGAACCTGGCTATAATCTTCCTAGGAGTTTTCTTTTTGGAATCTTTTTCAGGAGGTGATCAGTGGATTCTTTCAACCTCTATTTTGCCCTCTGGTTCTAAAATATCAGGGCAATTTTCCTTGAGAATTTCTCGAAGGATGATTTCTAGGTTCTTTTTTTGATCACGGCTTTCAGGTAGTCCAATAATTTTTAAATTCTCTCTCCTGGATCTATTTTCCAGGTCAGTGTTTTTCCATTGAGATATTTCACGTTGCCTTCTATTTTTTCATTTGTTTGGATCTGTTTAATAGTATCTTTATTTCTCATAAAGTCACTAGCTTCCATTTGCTCCAATCTAATTCTGAATGAATCATTCTCTTCAGTGAGCTTTTGAGATTCTTTTTTCCATCTGGCAACTTTGGCTTTTTCAGGCATTCTTCTCCTCATTGGCTTTTTGAGCCTCCTTTGCCATTTGAGTTAGTCTATTTTTTAAGATGTTATTTTCTTCAGTCAGGTTGTTGCCTCTATTTTCATGATTTTCTTGCATCATTCTCATTTCTCTTCCCAATTTTTCCTCCACTTTTCTTATTTGGATTTCAAAATCCTTCTTAAGTTCCTCTATAAGCCTGTAACTAGTTCATATTTTTCTTGGAATCTTTTGGTGCAGGAGTTCTGACTTTGTTGTCTTCCTCCTGTTTCATGCTTTGATCCTTTTTGTCCCCAAAATAAGAGTATAAAGTCAGATTGCTGAGCTTGCTTTGCTTCCTTTGCTTGCTTATGTTGTCACTAAATTACTTGACTTTTGCACTTTTTGCAACAGTAGAACTCTGCTTGCAGTGAGGAGAGCTTTTTCCCAAATCACTGGAGTTTTCTCAGCTGCCAGAGCTTTTAGTTGGCTGTCCTCTCTGAAGCCTCCTCATGCTCTGGCTCACTGGTCACATACTCCAGGAACTCCACTCTAGACAGCAATCTAGATCCAAGCAAGAGTGATTACCCCTTAAACTGGTTGCTTGGTCCCCCTACAATTTTCAGGCCAGGAGCTCTGAAGCAGCCACACAGTGGTGGCCACTGTGCCTCAGCCACTTCTCTCTCTGGGGGGCAGATGCTGGACCACACTCCCAGACCCCCTATTCCCAAAGTCCACTGACCTCTCATTTTGTCTTTGGCATTTATGTTGATAATTCTGGAAAGTGCCACAGCTGCTGGTGATGTACTCTCCCAAAGTCCCTCCAACCAGAGCTGGTTGGGGTGCCCTGAGACTAAAACCTTAGGCTCATGCAGAGCTGGGTTCAGCTCCCAAAGTGCTGTGGTGGCCCCTTCCTGCTAGCCTGCTGGGCTGTCTTCAGTGGGAGGTTGGTTTCTCTCTGTCACTTTGTGGATTCTGTAGCTCTAAAGTTTGTTTAGAATATTTTTTACATGTATTGGAGGAGGTGGAAGCGGGAGCTTCTCAGAAGTCCTGTTTCTATTCCTCCACCTTGGCTCCACCCTCAAGGTTTCTGATCAAGGTGTACTTTCTTTAATTTGAGCTGGCCTGGTCAATTTCCTATTCCTCCTGAAGATGTGATGAACTTAAATAGAATGTTTCAGGAGGGTCTGTAGGGGCAGTCCTTACTTTCTTGCTCAGTCTCATAATAAGACCCTTCTCTTGGTGCATTTTGTATAGTTCATTAGTTGGAATACCATCTATTCTTCCAAAATCTACCCCTGCTCTCAATAGAGCAGTAAGCAATTCTTTTCTTGTCAGTCTCTTCTGACTTTGAATCTGCTGGCTATTTGCTCTTTTCTCTTGAGGAAATTTATCTTTTTCCCATTTTCCCAAGTCACTTGGCTGTTAAATCTTATCCAGCACCTCCAAAAGAGGGTGCCTTATTTCCCCAATTAGTTGAGTCAGAATTAGGTGCTTATAAGCAGGAGGAGCTATTTTCACTATGATATGTTTAATTTTCCATTCTTCTTACACTTGTTACCATGGCATCTAGCCTGTGCAAAGGCTGCATGCACATGCCTTTTACTAGTTTTTCACTTCTTTTTGAGAGCTAAACACTCAGCAACCTTCTCTTCTACCACCTGAAACCCTGAGCTTGCTCTTCTAAAGGAGAGCCCAAACACTGCCACACAGAAAGTTTCTCTTGCAAATCAGCTATGTCCCTTTCCATCTGAGCTTCCTCTTCCAGCAGCTTGTCTCAGCTTTTACATATAATACAGTAACCTGTTAGTAAACCCAGCCTCTTCTACACACTCCTTCCAGTTCTTTCCCTGGCTTTATTGGTATTCCTTCCAAACATCTTTCTAAATCTCTAGGCTCTCCCTTCTTTAGTCTCAGTTCCCAGTTTTCACAGAGTACTGTACTTTTAGCCCATTCCCTTGCTAGGGAAGGAATAAGGTAAATTCTCCCATCCTGGGATATCCATTTCTTTTTCTAAAGACCTTCTGCCTCCAAGTAGAATTCTGATATTTTGTGATCCTGTGCATGTCACACCAGTCTTAGCTTTCCTCTCCTTTTTTATCATAAACTATGGGATATAGTAATAACTTGCTCCTAAAATCTGCATAATTTCTACCTCAGTAACCATGTTCTTCCTGTTAGTGAGATTCAGTCTTTTCTTCTTCAGGCTAAAGATCCCCAGTTCCTTAAATTAATCTTCATGTATCTTGGATTTAAGGCCCTCCAAAATCCTCACTGCCCCCTCTGAACAATCTCTAACTTATCTTTGCATTTATTAAACATATCTACTGAACTCCTCTTAAGTTTGTGGGGGAGGGGGTGTATGTGTGTTTAGCTATCTACTAAGATCCAGCCATATTGATATTTTTATTCCTAAAACAAAGATGCCACTTGTAGTTTCAAAAATCTTATGTGACAAAAGTCTCCTTATACATGATGGGATGAACAATAATAATAATAATAATAACTAGAAGTTATATAGCACTTTAAGGTTTACAAAGTGTTTTATATATGTTACTTCATTTGATCCTCATAACAACTTTGTTAGGTAGGTCCTAAAACAAATTATTCTGTGTGATTAAGGATCAATTTTGCCTAATTAGGATCGGATTCGCTCCCATAAAATGACACGTGTTCACCAAAACTGATAATTAAAAGGAGTTTATTATAGGAAAAAGAATGGTAAAGAACATTTCTTACATATGCAATATAGTCAACACAGAAATGCTAATAAGCTTTGTAAGATTAAAAGTATTACTATAAGCATAGAAGAAAATGAAAGAGAAAACATCATTAATCAGGGGAGCACCAACTCTTCACTTTTTCACAATGGCTGGGGAATCCCGGGTTTCAGCCTATGAGTCCCAACTGGGGGGTCCCAGGCAGAGTGTCCTCTCCATGGGTGAGATCCCGAATTGGGTTTCTCACTAACCAACTTTTAAGGAGTTTAGACAAAGAAGGCTTTGTGCCAGTGAGTTGGAAAAGAGACAGTAAACTCAAAAGAAAAAGATAAGGACTCAAGGATTGCTGACTGAATATAGGATAAGCAGGGGAAGCAAGCTAAATCAGCAAGGATGTAAAACTGTCTGGTAGACATTCCAGTATCTGCAGCCAAGGTCTTTACTTACTTAATAAACTCTGGATGGATAGCCAGTCCTCCCAAAGTTTAAAGGAATTCAGGAATGGCTGGTTCCTGGGGTCTACAAGCACGTACAGATAGTGGGGTCATAACACGGCAGGGTCATAAAGGAAAAATGTATAGGCCATGGACAATATCATTAAAAGGGGTAGAAATTAACCCTTTATATCCCCATTTTACAAATGAAGAAGCTGAGGCTGAAGGATTAAGTGACTTGCCCAGGGTCACAAAACTAAAAATCATCTGAGGCAAGACTTCAACTCAAGTCTTTCTGATTCTAAATCCCATACTCGAATGACCTAGCTGCCTCTGCATAAGTCATAGCCATTATAAACTAGCTGACTAAAAAAGTTTTTTAATAGGACCTATTTATTTTAACTCTTGATTTGTTCAGAATTTAGCATTACAACTACAAAAAGTTTTTTTAATGAAAACATCCTGTTCAGAGTATTATAATAATTTCTCAGGGAAATAATATTGAAGAGTTTTGCATTAGGATTATAGACTAAATATTTGAAATTATCTTTTGTTCTATGAAAAGGAAATCCTTCATTTTAAACCAAGGAAGCTTGGCCAAGTCATTTAACCTCTTTTGGCCTATTTTCTTATCTGTAGGAAATTTAAACTAGATGAGCTCTAAAGGTCTAAATTGATCTCCTGCAATGTTTTATGTATGATAAAGCTGTGAGAGGTTTTAGCAAGGAGAATTCAAAAACTTTCCAGTAGGACATATCTCAGTCCAAAGATACTCTTTAATGCTGCTCCTCCTCTTCATATTTTTCAGCTTTATCTATTCTAGCAAGTCATCTTGGCCCCCACTGATGGTGTTCCCTTAACTGTAGGGGATGATCCCTTGTACCGCAGTTCTGTATGGTGAGATTAGCTTTTATACAGAAATATTTACTTCAAAAGGTACCATCATAAATATACAGTCATCCTCCTCCAACACATCAGACATAATCCTCCTCCTTGCCCCTGAACCACCCCAATCTCTGGGGAGGGAAAGGGGATTTGGCTTAGCTTGGTTTTGTATGGTCTCAAGTCCAAGTCATAACCTCATAAGAAAGATTGGGGGTAAACCTGAGTATGATGTGCATTTAAAAAGTAAAACCATTTAGGAACAGCTAAAAAGAGTAATTATTTTATACAAATGAGGTGCAAAAGAAAGAATAGATACAGAGGAATTAGATGGTAGTTCTGGTAACCTACTTTCATCAGGAATGGGTTAATTTTAATGACTGAGTCACCTGAACTACTTGGTCATTCTATTTGTTTGTAGTTTGTCACAGCCCTGAACAAAAATAAGGATGCTTTGTAATTTAATTTTAATGGTTGTCTTGGTAATATAGAAAACTATAGGGCAACTAGGTAGTACAGTGAATAGAGCACTGGGTCAGAAGCCAGGAAGACTTGAGTTCAAATCTGGCCTTACTGTGTGACCCTGGGCAAGTCACTTAGCCTCTGTTTGTTTCAGTTTCTTCATCTGCAAAATGGTGCTAGCACCAACCTTGCAGGGTTGTTATTCCACATTGTAAGAGTTAAGGGTGTGGGGCCCCTGCAATCTGGAAAATCTGCATAAAAAATTTTAACCTTCCAGAGAAGGTCTGAATTATTATGATGTTAAATGATAAAATATGTTGATATTATATAATACTACATATATTTGATATATTTCTGAGTTTCTAAACTTTTTTTTTGTTTTTTTTGTTTTTGCTTTTCTGGAGGACAATTGGGGATAAGTGACTTGTCCAAGGTCACATGGCTAGTAAGTGTTAAGTGTCTGAGGCTGGATTTAAACTCAATTCCTCCTGACTTCAGGGCCAGTGCTCTGTTCACTGCACCATCCAGCCACCCCTGAGTTTCTAAATATTTTCTGTGTCATCTGCTGGCCTTCAGCTTTTCCATTTAATGTTACTTGTCACAATACCAGGACCCATGTCCCCTCCACAGAACTATACCTGAATCCACTATCTAAATGCAAATAAACTTCATAGTTAAGCCAAATAGTTTTTACATTTTTGTTTTTACATCATCTACAATTCCCAATATATTTCCTCTTCCCCATGCTAGATAGCCACTGTCTATAATAGGCATAGTAACTAGACTTTTACTTTCATTGGTATAGGGAACTTCCAGGTAAGGACACACTCTCTCCCAATCCAAGTTGACAACTTCTTTTCAACTTAGTCTTAGAGATTTGCCTAGGGCCCATGGAGGTAAACTGATAATACCCCTTGGTTATATTCCTAGCAATGGAATCTCTGGATCAAAGGAATAAACATTTTAGTCATTTCACCTATACAATTCTAAATTATTTCCAAAATGGTTGTACAAAATTACAATTCCACTAACAATGTATTAGTGTCCCTACTTCCCATGACCATAAAACCATCCACTATTCCAATCTTTTGTCATTTTCCAAGTGTGAGCTAAAACCTCAGAGACTTGTCATTTGTATTTCTCTTTTTGTTAATGACTTGGGGGCACTCTTTCATAGTAATAGTTTGTAATCCTTCATTTGAAGAGAGTTTATTCATTTATCTCTCTTGTAGTAGTTTTTGTTCATATGTTTCTGTTCATTATTTATGTTTCTTGAATATCAGACCCATAGCAGGGATATTTGGTGAAAAGATTTTACCCAATCAACCATTTTCCTTCCTTTATCTGGTTGCATTAATTTTATTCATGCAATAGATTCTTATATGCAATAGGCTTCAGAAATCTCATTTTTCAGGTCTTCATGACTGCAAGCCCAGTGCTTCATCCACTAAGTCACCTAACTGCTCAAAATCCATAATATTATATTTGGAGTTTGCTGAGGTGAAAATTCTCTCCCCTTCCTATCTCTCTTCATCATTTTTCACCTCAGTGTTACTCCTCCACAGTTCATATTGTATTCTAGTCATCTGTTTCATTGATACCTATAGAGTACTCACTTTATCGTTAATAAACTCCCCTTTATTTTAGATCTCTTCACATCTTCTTGTACTAAGAATTATTAATACAGTACATGTTATAGTAAGTATATTAATATCAATAAGATCATAAACTCTTATACAATAAGAGTTAACAATAACTAACATTTATATGGCACTTTTAAAGTTTGAGAAGCACTCAATCAATAGAAATAGGGATTATAAAGCTTTTGTATTTTTCTACTAAATATAGCGGTCAATAAATACTTGTTGAGTTATATTCAGAAAACAGCAGAATGCTATGGAGTATATACTTTTCAAATTCATCTTTCTCAGTGATAATATAGTTAAAGTAGAGAGAGCACAACGAAGAAGATCTCTAGCAATTCACAAAACTGAATTATACTTTTGGTTCTGGTTTAGATTTGTAACCTAAAATGTGACATTAATAGGTCATGAAAACCCTATAATGTCGTTTCTCTCTTTTTAGTTTTCAACATTCACTTCTACAAGATTTTGAGTTCTAAATTTTCTCCCCTTCCCTCCCCAAGACAACAATGCAATATGATATAGGCTATATGCATACATTCATATTAAAGATAGCTTCACCTTAGTCATGTTGTGAAAAAGAATTAGAACCAATGGGAGAAATCACAAGAAAGGAGAAAAAAACAATAAAAAAACAAAGAGAGCAAATAGTATGTATTGATCTACATTCAGACTCCATAGTTCTCTTTGGATAGCATTTTCTGGATGTGCATAGCAATGAGTCTTTTGGAGTTGTCTTAGATCCTTACAATGCTGAGAAGAGTTAAGTCTATCAAAGTTAATTATCATACAATGTTGCTGTTACTACGTACAATACTCATGTTCCCTGTATTTAGAAAGAACACATGAAAGCTGTCTCTAAATAATAGAGGTTGTGCAGTGTTCAGACCATCATGACATATCCCAGCATTGGAACAGTGGCTAAATAAACTGGGAAACCCTAAGAGCTGTGGTTCAGTAACAAGAAGGAATCACCAAGGGAGCCCATTTCAAAGAGGGACTTTGAAGAGGAATCTGCAACCTTGGGACATTTGCTGCTACTGCTGTCAGTTAGAGCTACTTACCATTTCTTGGACTTTAAGGAAATAGACTTTGAGAAAAGAATTGTATTTCTGTAGTTCAATATGTTTTGTTGACACATATATTCTATTATTTTGGGGAATTGTTGAGTATGTGAAAAAGAGACTCTTGGAGAAGTCCTAATTGCTTAGGTTAGGAAATGAGTCTGAGATTTTTATTTTTAAAAAACAAGCTAATAAATGGATCAATTGAACAAAATCAAATTTTAGAACTATTCAGATCCTAAGCACAGATTGGAGAGTTTTAAATCTTGATCAGAAATATTTTCAATCAACTCTCAACCATCAGGCTAATGTATGAGTTTTGATTTGTGAAAAAGACTGAGGGAAAAGATTAAACTATAAGAAAAAAAATTCCTTATGAAAGATCTCAGGATTTCTGTTACTCATCAGCAAACACTGAGGATAAATGAGCTCAACAATTAGAAGTTGAAGAAAGAAAAGAGCAGGAAGCAATAAGAGACAAATGCACCTTCACTTCAGGTGAAGCAGTCCCTGGCTATGTTAATATTCATATGCTAGGTCCTGAAAGTTTACTGATTTAATTTCTCTCCCCAAAAAGTTAAGGAAAAATAATAGATTTTATTCCACCTACTCTGTATTTTGTAGGTACATAGTTGTTTGTGAGTTGTCTCCCCTGTTAGAATGTGAACTCCTTAAGGTTAGGGATCATTTTTTGCCTTTCTTTCCCCAATGCTTAGCATAATACCTTGTTCATGGTAAGTATTTAATAAATGCTTATTGACCAATTTACTATTCAGAATTGTAGAAGTCAATGATACAACAGTGAAATAGAAAATTTCATTTGCAAAATTATTGCTTGAAAAAACTATTTTACTTTTCTAACCAATAAACTTATATTATTGTGTGTGTGTGTGTATATATATATAGTATGTTTTAATATATAAGCCTGTGTATAATATTTATATGCAGTAAGACCAAGTCCAAGAAAGACAGATAACTTTTTTTTTTGCTTTTTGGAGGGCAATTGGGGTTAAGTTACTTGCCCAAGGTCACACAGCTAGGGGTTTTTTTGTTGTTGTTGTGTGTGTGTTAAGTATATGAGGCCTGATCCGAACCCAGGTCCTCCTGACTCCAGGGCCAGTGCTCTACTCCACTGCGCCACCTCACCGCCCCAAGACAGATAACTTAAACAAAGTTTTTTTAAGAATTAAATTAAGAAAATTTGGATGATAGATGATTTTAAATTAAAGAATAACGAAAAAGTTCTTTGTTGTATAGAACAGCTCTCAGTGATGAGAGAATAAGAAGGATACAGGGGAAAATGTAGATGATGCATAAACAAAATATGTCAATAAAAATTTCTTTTAAAAGTTAATAAAGAAATCATCCAGTTGGGAACTAGAGCTATTCTGAATTACAAACCTTTAAAAATAATTTGTATTCATATGAATTTACAACATAGAGTACAACATCAGAAAAAGAGACCAAAGACAGAGAGATGCAAAAGCAAAGGGGAAAAAAAGGAAATGATTCTGTTTTTATCTTGGACATTCACCCCTACCCTACAATAATACTTCACATTAATCTAGCATGCTTTATAGTTTTCAAAAGCACTTTCCTTCCAACAATATTATCATCCCTATTTTTTTAAATGAAGAAGCCAGTTTCAGGGCAGTTAATAACTCCTATGTGTACAGGTCAAAATATTTTCTTCACAACAGATTTGTAAGGCAGCTCCAGATGTGGAAACTGAGGCTCATGAAGTTGTGACTTTCCTAAAGTCACTTTAACGTCAAAGTGGCAAAAGCAAAATCACAATGCAGGCCTTCAGATTACAAGTCCAGTTCTCTTTCCAAACACTACACTGCCTCTCAATTCCTGCCTTGCAGAATTTGGTACCATCAAGTTTCTTTGTTTTTAACCTTTACTTTAACCCTGCAGACCTAAGTTGAGGTATCTATGGATCAACTCATCAGTCTGGGCCTGCCAGGTCAGAACAGGTTATGACCAGTAGATTCTGTCCACAACTCAATCACTCAATCACCTCACCACAGGTGAACTGTTCCCTTGGTTTACTGGATGGGGAAGATGTTATCTCAGTAGTTCAGCAGCAGGGCCCTGTGGCCTACGATGAACCAAAGTCCTGGGACAAGCAAAGTCGGAGAGAAATTACTGCTACTCCTTTCTCCCAGCCCAGATAAAACAACACCACAGCCTGGGAAACAACTGGATGTATTTTTACCCATACCATCTCCTCAGGTTCATAACTTTAGGCCAAGCAGATTTCATATTTATGGACAGTGGTGCCATATTCATTAATAGAGGCTGTCTGTCCTTATCCAATGAGACCCCAGACTCATGCTGCCAGATCCTAGACTAAGAGGCTAAGGCCATCTTGTGGTGCTGGCATTGCATTAGACTGACTGGGACTTTTTCCTCCATAAAAACCAGAAAGGAACACCAAGATGCAGAGAAAGGGGAAGATGAGCTGGAGCTGGTTGCTGGGATTGAGGGCAGAGCCCCTGGCATTCCTCTTTAAGCTGCTTCGTCGATGACAGGAAGGGGGTATCCCACCCCTCAAGCAACTGGATCTCTTGAGCTTCACCCACCCAATTTCCCTGGGCCTCCTCCTCATCCGCCCTCAACTTTTTCCTGACAGGTGTAACATTCGTACCAAAACTAGACAAATGTGGTTGCATTTGTCTGTCTTCCCAGTGTTATTTCATGAAGCTGTAGGCGCTGGGTTTGGAAGGGGTGGCTTTTGGTGGAGGAGGGTGTATTGAATCGCCATAAGATTTATTTGTCAACCTTTGGTATCCCTGCTGACTGCCAGATAGGGTGGGGAGAGGTGAAGAGTGAGAAATCCCCATTTAAGCAGTGTTGGCATCTGTGTGTCTGACAGTATAAGTCCCAGAGCTGCCTTTCTATTGATCATGTTTTCCCTGAAATGATTTACAACCAAGTAACTTCTTCCCTTCCTCCATCCCTCCACAAACTGACACAAGGACACACCCTAATCCAAAAACAATTAGGGCGTTGTTCCTGTTAAAAGTGAACTGTCAGAGCCTCCCACTTGACTCTCACTTCGTTTGCATCCTGACCCAGACAGTTGCCTTTGGGGATTAGAACAAAAAATTAGGCTTTCGCCGAGGGACTATATTTCCTTGGGTCACCTTTGCATTTGGACTACTTCCTGGAGCAGGGACAACTAATCTTGTAGACTGTAAGTTCGTTTTGAAGTGAAATTTGTAGTAGATTGAGGCAGATAGAACTTATCTGGATGTGCCTGGGGTAGGTCCCGGGACAAATGATGCCAAAGCTCCAGAATTGACTGCTTGGTCGGGCCTTCCAGATGTCTTTCAGCCCCGATAAAATGGGCGGTCCGGTAAACCTTGGGGAAGGCGAAATTGTGCTTGTAAACTTGCCCTCCCTTTCTGCTAATCCTTTCCAGTGACAAGGGTGTCGGGATGGGGTGAAGGTATGAAAAGGTGGGAGAACAACATTTATTTTTCGGGATAACAGGTTTTATCCGCATAAGTTCTCCGATTCCTACTAAGGAAAACCACCAGAGAGAAGAATTATCTTTACCTTATTTCCATTAATTCCACATTCTTCTTACATGTTCTTGGAATCCTTTCCCTAGCTCCTTTGGTGCTAGTCAGATAAAATTAACTAACAACTTAAGAGGTTTTGTTGAATTTTCTCCCTCTTCTACCCTGGGATTTTCTTGAGGAAAGAAGGAAGTTAGGGAAGTGGTATATGAAAGGGAGAGGGTATAAATTATTTTTTAGTAATTCCATTGGAATGTGCAGTTCCCTTGGGATCAGGTTTCTAAAGACATTTAAATGTTTAGAGACCTAAGGTCATCCTCTTCCAGGCCCAATTCATCATTTATTCCTTTCCCCTCCCAAAATAAAACCCCACCAGTTTTCTCTCCTGCTCCATCATTAGCACTACTGCATTCTAGATCCCACAGGTCTGAGGATCACTTTGCCTTGCTCACACCCTGAGTCTGGCCTGCAATTGGCAAGAGGCTAGATTAGAGCACTCTGTTGCAATGGAAATAAACAGTGCAACTTGAAGGTTAAGCCAGGACTGGTCTAGAAAAATCTGTGAACACCCAGGTCATGGAGAAAGAAAGGGAAAGTGTATTGTAGAAACCTAGGATATGAAAAGTAGCCAGTTTCAACCCACTAGAGAGACGTATAAACTAAGAAGCAGGAGGATTGACCAAATATTATCTATTCTTTCCTCCCCAAACTTGCCTATAAATGTTTAATTCATGGAAGAATGCACAGAGATCCAAGAGCTCTAGAGAGTTCCTTTCTGGGTTGCAAGGCAGAGTCTGCATGAATTCTTTCCCTCCCCTTAAAATCCCTCCTTGGAAACTTATACATTTAATGGGTTTTTTACATTACTTTCTTTCTATTCAAAACTAGAAATTTTACATTAAGTGGGGAGAGAGAGAAGGAGAATGGAAGAGTAAAATAACTCTTCAGCTACAGTTTCTTTGTCATATGTTTGGCACATTTTAAGGAATTAATAATTCTTTCTAGGTCATTTTTTCTCTCCCAGGAATCTATGCAGAGCCCCAGCTTCCCCCCTTCCCTTTACATCCCTGATGTAGAAAAGATTCTTGTCACAGCAGGGTCTCAAAGCCTACAAGTTTCTTCTAGAACTTTCTCTCTGGCCTCTAAGAATAAAGGCTCAGATTTGGGTAAGGTCTGAAGAGCACTTTTGGGGTGTGAGTGGCTGTTTCTTATGTTAGAAATGTCTTTACTCTCCTTGCCTTCCAGATTTGCTTGCTTCTCTAACCAAGTGTTTTGTTTTAAGGTGAAGGGGGGGGGGGGGGGAGGAAGAGGCCGGGATTGGGTGGAGTGGGGCGAGTGGGAAGAAAGCACTGTTTTCAGTAAGGGGCCCCAGGCCAAGGGAGAAAAGTGCTCTCTCCTGGCAGCCTGTTGCTGCCCCCTCCAGGATGAGGTCAGTCCAGCCCATTGGTCGACCCGCCCAGCTTCAGAGAGATTCCAACTCAATCTGAGACACAAATACAGCAGGCGCGCAGGCCTCCTGACCAAGCCTTCTCTGGAACAGCCAGTTGGAGAGTTCTTTGCACTATATCCCTGATTTCTCTCCCATTGCAGATCAGACGCAGATTTTTTTCGCCAAAATGCTGCTGTTGCTCCTGGGAATCATTGCGCTCCACGTAGCAGTGCTGGTACTCCTTTTCATCTCTACTATTGTTAGTGTGAGTACTGGCTCCCCAACCCCCACCTCTAAAGACAGGGCTCAGACTTGACAGATACTTCCTGTCAGAATTTGGAGACACCAGGAAAAAAGCTAATCCCCTCCAGTATTCCACTATTTAAGCTTAGCCCCTCTTGCCAATATTCTCCTCCCTGATAAGTACTAAGTTGTCATTTGGACATATTTTCAAAATGAAAAATCCTAGGATATTTTACAGGTCCTGTCTCCCTGCCTCCTTTCAGTCATAGAGAATAAATGAGCAATTTCAACTATGTATAAAAAATCTGAAATATGAAAGTTTGGTGACTTTTCAGACTTAAATTCAGTGCAGATCTGGAAGATCTTTTTTATATGGAAGATGAAGAAGGAAATGAGGCATTTGTGAAAGACTATTTTGATATTTTTCAAATGCTGGAGATTATTACTAGGTCACTTAAGACTTATAAAATGTTTTTTGCACAATTCTATGAGTTAGGTAGTACAAATACTACTACTCTTAATTTACAGATGAAAATGGTAGTTTCTAAATCTTCTTTCAGGATTTTGGTTTGAACTTGAAAGGAAAATTAGCTTTGCTAGGCTCAGTTCAAGGGCTACCAAGTTTGACTTCTATTAAACAAAGATAAAACCTTTGAAAGAAGTTTCCATTAATAAGAAACACAACAGCATTGATTCTTAGGAATTAAACACATTAGATTTTTTATTTTTAACTATGTAGAAAAATCTGAGCATGGCAAAATCCCTAAGCATTTTTTTTTATCTTTAATTCTGTAACTTCAAGTTATGACCAAGTAATTGTATTATTAATTCCTTCTAGGTCTTTTTTCCTCTCCTAGGAATCTGTGCAGGACCCCAGTTTTCCAGCTTCTGGGATTTAGGGGATGGAACAAACCGGGAAGAAGTAAAAGATAGGATGATGTTTTGTCCTCCAAAAAAGGAATGGTTTATATTTGATAACTGCCCTACTGTCCCTAATCTGCTAAAAAAAAATGTCTGCTTATTGAAACATAACAGTAGTTAGTATTTATTTTTCCAGCCAGGCTGACTTTCTCATATTTCTTTATCTCTTCTTCTTCAGTATCATATTTATTCATACAAGTTTTTGTTTGTTTGTTTGGGTTTTTTTTATTTGTTTTGTTTTGTTTTTTAGCAATGGATCATAGGACCTGGGCATGCAACTGATCTCTGGCAGAACTGTACCATTCAGTCTTCAGGCAATGTTCAGCACTGTTTCTCATCCTCTACAAATGGTAAGAATTTCTGATTTTTTTCATGGGCTTCTTCTAATGTGTCTTAACTTTTTTGAACCAAGCCTGTAAATACTTTTCTGAACTGAAACCAGTGCAAACTTCAGGTCAGGAGACTGTTTCTGGCATCTGAGAGACTGTACAAATGAGATTTAAAAGTGAAAGGATGATACTTAGCACCCACACAAAATAACTGGCCGTGTAACCTTGAGCAAGTTACTTAACCCCAATTGCTTTAAAAAAAAAAAAAAAGTGAAAGGACGAGAGGGCAGCAAAGAAGAAAGAGATGTCCCAAGTATCTTTGAAGCTTTTTATCCAGGAGGTGGGCAAACTACAGCCTGATGCTTTTAGCTTTTGGCTAAGAATGATTTTTTACATTTTTAAATACAATAAAACTTTAGCTCATGGACAGTACAAAAACAGTTTATGGCTTTAGTTTACTGACCCCTGCAATATGCAATTACTATTTAAGAGTCCTAACCACCTAAAAAATTTATTTTTTAATAAAATAAAGAGGATAGGGAATGGTTTTCATGTGCCTACAGAAGCAAGAAAATATAGAGAACCAAGGTTAACCTTCCCAGGAGTGACTGTTTGACACATTCTGGCCAAGGTAGATGCCAACCTGGACTGAGGTTTCCTCCCTGATTTTCATAGCTCTTAGAATCTTTGTCCATAGTGTGTAAGGAATCATAGAATCTCAGAGTTAGAAGTCTAAAACTTCCCAGGAAATTCTGCTAAGTTTTAGTCTTCCTGCTAAGTGGCTGGGGCATACCACCTTTGAAGTGAGAAAATAGTGTCAGGCTGTGGTTTGCCATCATCTTGCAATTTACACAACTACATTACACTTTAGTTCCTTAAGGTATTCTCCAACAAACATCTGAATGGTAAAATCAGCTCATTTTGACATGTTTTGTCGTGGTGGGGTAAAGTCTTTTTTGTGCTTACTTTGAAAAGCTGCATTTGCTTTCATATTCATGACCATATTTATAAGTACCAAACTATAGACAGCTTAGGGTTCTTGCTCAGGCCTGCTTCAGTGAAGGCAAGGCTTTCCTCATGGATGATTGGTAAAGGAATATGGTGTGACAAAACCTTTGTGGGCGCTCCATGCTACTGTAGGTGAGAAGAAATGTGAGTATGATGAGATTATTGCATTCCTGCCTAGGTTGAAATAAAGTATTCTGTAGTACATGTATTTTGTATTGAAAAGAAGAAAATACTGGTTCAAGGCAAATCTTGAAATTTATTGAGAAGAATAAATAGTTTTAAGAGACCCCAAAATGCTGCCTTTAAAGCTGTTGCATATTCTATTCTATATAGAAGTTATGGTTCAAGATACCTTTGGTTGTAGAGGGAGAGTTTTTAATATTTAGCTCAATAAGCCCCAAACTAACCAGTTAGTTAGTGCTAGGTTCCAATCTGTTACAACATTGTTCTGTTTATTTTATTTGTGAATTGCTTAATTTCACTGTGCCTCTCATGTACTTAAGATTTACTTCAAAGAATGATGAATAAAATTGACTTGAAATCCCTTGTAATCATAAAGTGCCAAAACAGTTATCTGGTGGTTCGCAAGAGTAATAGTGAGCTGAAATGGAATGAACAGACAAGAACTCAGGTGGGCAAGGAACACTTATCTGTCCTTCATCAAAGGAGAACCCCCTGCCAAAAAAGAAGAAACAAATCCCAGGAATCTCACCCTCTTTTTTTTTTTTTTTTGGCAGTCAAGGTTAAGTGACTTGCCCAAGGTCACATAGTAAGTATCTGAGGCCAGATTTAAACTCAGGTCCTGCTTACTCAAGGGCCAGTCCTTTATCCGCTGTGCCACCTAGCTGCCCCAATTTCCTTTTTTTTTTTTTTTAAAAAAAAGCTCCTATTGGCAGGAGCAGCCCTTGTCTTTACTCTTAGTATTGAGGGAATGTTAAGTTTAAAATGTCTTCAGTGTTATCCAACTGATTGGTCTTGAAGAAATGAAACACTTGTGAATAACTCAAGATTAGAAATGCCACCCTCTATAAATGGAAGCTGCTAAAAAAAATCAGCAAAGATGCTTCTCATTCTTCTGGGCTTGATACTGGCAAAATAGGTAAGTTTGGGTTCTTTAAAGACTAGAAGCTGCAAGCAGGACTTACCTTAGAAAAGGCATAGATTTTTCTGGAGCAAAGGCTGTGACTGACTGCTAAAATACTACCCTGTTTTTCATTAAAGACTAGGAGTGACCTTTGGTTGCTGGTCATTCTACTTGGATGCAAACTCTGGCAGATTCTACCATCCTAGAGCAGAAAGAGAATTTACAGGTCATCTTATTCATCCTCATTATTTTACAGATGAATAAACTAAGGCATAACGAGGTTAGGAAACTCACCCAAGGTCACAAAGATAGTAAGGGGCAAAACTGAGATTTAAACATAGGTTCTCTGACTCGAAATCCAATACTTTTTCTGTTATACCACATTGTTTTGCCTCCTGTGTATGTCTCCCAAGGCTCTGTCTTGGGCCTAGTTCTCTTTTCTTTCTATATTCCTTGGCAATGGAATCAACTTCTATAGGTTTAGTTATAGATGCAGGTAGTATTCTTCCTTAGTCTGTTTCTTGAGGTACTTGTCTGTGCCCTTTAGATATCTCAAACTGTATTATTTGATAGACATCTCAGACTCAACATGTCTAAAATAGCACTTATTGTCATTTCTCCAAAACTATACTCTCTTCCATATTTTCCTGCTACACTATTGAGGACATCATCACCCTCTTAGTATACTAGGTTTGCAACCTCAAGATCATCGTCAACTTTTTATTCCCACTGACTCCACATTTCCAATCAGTTGTCAAATCTTGTCATTTCTACTTGAACGTGCCTCCACTCACACAGCCACCACACTAGTTCAGGCCCTCATAACCTTTTGCCATGACTGTTCCAACAGCTTTCTAATTGGTTTCCCTGCCTTGTATCTCCTCACTCCTATGTATGTTCCACATAAATGCCAAAATGATTTTCTTAAAGCCCAGTTCTGATCATGTAACCCTCTCCCCTACTCAGCTAACCACAGTCATTCCCTATTAATTTCCAGGATCAAACATAAAATCTCTATATGACTTTAAAGTTCTTCAGAACTTTCCTATTGTCCTCACATTTTAATTTCCCTCTGTGTACACTATGATCCAGCAATACAAACTTATTTGATATTCCTTGCCTTCCCCTACTATATCAATTTCATCTACTCTGCATGTGTCTTATATGTACCTATTTACATACTGTCTCCTCCATTAGTATGTAAGCTCCTTGAGGGCAGGAACTGTTTTTGTTTTATCTTTCATTATATCCCTAGTGATAAGAACAGTGCCTGGCATTTAGAAAGAACTTAATAAATTTTTGTTGATGGATTGGTTGATTCATGGACCTGCCTATCCATTGTCTAAGAACCAACCTAGAGACGTTCAGAAAGGTTCATCACTAGGCTGCCGACCCGGGGGATGGAGAGAGGAAGAGAGGCAGAGATGGGAGCGGGTTTCATCCATAGGAATTTCTTGAACACCATCTACTAATTTAGTATCAGCTAATACATCAGCTGTATTGGTAGAGGGTGCATCCCCATCTAAACAATGACAAATACTTAAAAGTTATTGAATCTCATTTTTCTCTCAAATGTAATTTAAAATTGTAGAATGTGCAGGCTAGAAGGGAATTCATTTGGCATCTTGCTATTGTCAAGCTTGCTTATAAAATTCATTAAAGGAATTGAAATTGGGATCTATTTTAATTTAAAAAGGGACATAATTATTGTTCAGTGATTTCAGTCATGTCCAACTCTTTATAACCCCCTTTGGGGTTTTCTTGGCAAAGATACAAGAGAGATACAAAGATACAAGCCATTTCCTTCTTCAGCTCATTTCACAGATGAGGAAATGGAAGCAAACAGCGTTAAGTGACTTGTTTAGGGTCTGAGGCCAGGTTTGAACTCAGAAAGATGGAGTCCTCCTGACTCCAAGCTCAGCACTTTTTCTACTATACCACCTACCTGCCTAAGGGACATAATTACAGTTGCCAAATTGGGGCAGAAAATTTCAGCAATGAAAGTAATCATGATTATTTTCTGTCAGTTGACCTAAATTCTGTTTATCTGTTTATAAACACAAATCTTCTTCAGAGGGGAAGATGGTATAAAGGCAGTGGTATTTTGTTAATTGGTAAGTTACTTACCTATACTTTTATTCCACTATAAGGGCACTCTTATTTTCTTTATGTCATTAATTAATTTATAATAAGTGTTAAGGGCTTTGAAGTAGGCTCTAAATTAATTTTCTGGCTTCATTGGGAATTTGTGAATATGTTTTTTTTTTTCCCCACAGAATGTCAGAGTTAGAAGGGACCTGAAGGGCCCCTTCAAACTATCTAAACAGAAAATTTCTCTATAGCCTCTGTTACATGTAGTCATCAAGTCTCCACTTGATTTCCTCCAGGGAGAGGGATTCAGCTTCCTCCTGAGGCAGCCTATTTTAATTTTGGACAATTAAACTTGTTAGAAAGCTTTTTTCTTCCATCAAACCTAGATCTGCCTACTTCCTTATCTGTCTTTCTTATTGGGGACAAGCAGAAGATCATTTCCTCATCCATATGACTGCCCTTCCATATGAATGCCTATTTTGAATTTAATATGTTTATCTCTATTAAATACTCATATTATTTTGTTTGACCCATTATTTTCTCCTGTTAAGAAATCAATCAAAAATCATTTAATTGAGTTCTACTCTGCCAGATGTTATATTAGTTACTAGAGATACAAAAACAAAAAAGACTCTTTCTTCAAAAAGTTACTTTCTACCTCAGGGGATCAAACATATCAAAGAATGTTACATTTTAGCTGAACCTCGAAGAAGCTAGGGGTTCCAAGAGACAAAGGAGAGGAGTAAGAATTCCAGGTATGAGGAAAAGCTTTAAGTATACAAAGGCATGGAGGTGGGAGATAGGATGTTGTATACAGATGTCCAAGACACCTCAGTGGAAGGATTTGGAAAATGATGCTGCAAAGGAGACTGAGAAGGACCAAACAGGTAGGAAGAGTTCCATGATAGTATTTTTACATAAGCACAGAGAAAGGGAGCATCTATAAAGATATCAGTGTCAAACATTGTAGAGAAATCTAGAAGGATGTGAGCCAAAAGAATGGTCATTGAATTTGGCAAGAAAGTGATCATTTCTGGAAGAAAAAAAAAAGCAGCTTCACTTGAGAAGAATGAATGGAAGTTAGATTGCAAGAGGTTTAGAAGTAAGTGGAAGATCATTTTGAAACCCAAGTTATTTTTATTGTTCAGAAACTAAAGTGATGCTCACTGACATATAGTTTGCAGAATCTACTCTTTCCTTTTTTAAAAAATTCAGAGTTTTGTCCTTCTTTACTCCTCTAGCATTTCTGTTGTTCTGTATAATCTTTCCAAGGTTATTGGTGGTCGTTCGTGGTGCTTCAGAAATACCTTCTACCAATTCATTTAGTGTTCTAGGATGTTGTTCATATGGGCTCAATGACTTGAACTCATTATTTTGTTGTATTCTTACCAGCTCTCATTTGTTCTATGTCCCAGCTTTCTGTTAGCCATTTTTAATCTACCTTCCCAGTCTGAAGAGTATTTATTGGCAGTAAAAACAAACAATTAAAGGTTGAATAATTTCGCTTTCAAACAAAAGAAAATCATCTATTATCACCTTATCTACCCCCCCCAAGATCAGTCCTATTCCTTCTTTGATTTTCTGTTGCCCCAACATAGCTTTAAAAATTCTTTTTGCCATTGTGTATGTACAGGATTTGTTATTGTTATTAAGTGTATGTGTGTGTGTATGAGGGGATATGTGGACTGCATCACTTCTCATGTATCTGAAAATTCATACTTTGGCACCATGGGAAGGGCCCTCAAAAAGTATACATGACCAAAGGCTCCTGGTTCATCATTTGGTCCCACATTCTTGTGGTCTTATCCTTGACTTGGATGGATTTCTGAGAAAAAGGAGGAAAGCAGAATGGGTAACTTTGGGGTAGTTGTTATGTGGAGCTGTTGGAAGATCCAAATAGGGTCTGCAAACAAAGAAAAGAATTACAGGCATGAGGAGAGAATGATGGAAATGTTCAGATTGTAAGCTATAGAACATCTGGAACTATATTGTTAACCCATATTTCTTCAGGAAGAAGCCAGATTTCCTGGTTTGCTAGTCAATTCTTTCATTTCCTGTTTTCCATTGACCCTTCCCATATACTTAAACCAGCACTGAAAATTTCAATTTCCTCATTTAATTTTATGCTTATGCTTTTTAACTGGCTATTTGGTGTATGTATATGTACAATCATATATATATATGTATATATATATATATGCACACACACACACATAGAGACATATGTGTGTGTGGATGTGTGTATAACCAGTGAAAACTGTTTTAGTGTATTGACCAGTATGTATAAATTTGCTATATATTATAATATAAAATAGGTAATATTTCATTATATAACATAGAAAATATTTTCATATATGTGTGTGTGTGTATTGCGTAGAGAGAGGAAAACACCATATTCCTTTAAAGAAAGAGAAAATATGTTCCCCTCAGCTCAAGCTGGGAAAAATAGGGTGAGCTTGATATTTCTCAACTTATATGAGTTACAATTCAAACCGTCGACTCATTTTCTTTCCCTTTTTTATAGAAACAAAAACCAAGAGCCAGAAAGTTATGATGTGCAATCAAGTAACCATATTTTCTATTAGTCTGAGATGGAGGGCTCAACTACCATGTGTGTCATTTCTAATGAGGCTATCAGCCCTGAAGTGCTTGAAGTGCTTGGAGATTTGGTTCTGAGCATTCATGATCAAAGCTCATTCTGAGCACTCCAGATAAAATTTTTATAGGATGGGGCCAACCTTTTGTATTCATATTTCATTACCTTCCCTTTTCCATCTTCTGTACATCTCTTTTAAAAAGCAAGTTGGTTAATGACTTCCATGATGCAGTCTCACTGTTCTCTTTACATAGTTCCCTACTTTCTTTGTCCTTTGAGTTGTTTCTGTAGAGGTCTTCAGCATTTCATTCTTGAGAGCATTCTATCCATCTTGAACTCATTTCCTCTGAAGAACTTAAGACTGCCTCCATACTATGATGAGGCATAAAACAGAACTTTAGTGGAGGATCTCACAGTATTGATCTTCTTTTATGTATATGTCCTATCTTTCCCAATTAAACTATAAACTCCCTGACAACGGGATTTGGGTCTTATAAATGTTTTTTTAAGCTAATGGTGTTATTTTGAGTGCTGAACTCAGTCATGTGCAACTCTAGTAGAGGATTGATTAGCAGGATTTACAGGTAGTTTTGTTTCTTCAGTTGTAAAACAGTGAACTGAACTTTTTCTGCATTTCACATTGGATCACAAGTAAGTGAGTCTCAGAGAGATTAAACGATTTGCAGGGGTCACACAGCTAGTATTTGAACCATACCACAGACAACAAATTTAATATTATCCATTGGGGGGCAGCCAGGTAGCACAGCGAGTAAGAGCACCGGCTCCAGTGTCAGGATGACCTGGGGATCGAATCTGGGCTCAGACACTTAGCACCTACCCAGAAATAACTGGCTGTGTAACCTTGAGCAAGTTACTTAACCCCAATTGCTTAAAAAAAAACATTATCCACTGGGTTCTCTCTCCCTTGTATTGTATCAGTTCTTTTCAGCATTAAAATCTATAACAATAATAATATAGCACTTTAAGTTTTGCAAATTATTTAAAAACATTATCTCATTTTAATCTCACAACAACCCTGGAAATTAAGTGATATTATTGTCCCCCTTTACAGATATGGAAACTAAGGCACAGAGAGATTAAGTGACTTGCCTAGGCTCGTACACCTGGGAGGCCAGTTTTCTTGACTCCAGGTCAAGCACTGTATCCACCGAGTCACCTAGTTGCCTTGGTTTTAGTCTGTGCTTAATTTTATTAACGGTGACTGTGAAAATTTGAACCTAGTTGTCTCCTTTAAGAGAAAGAGTTCACAGCCTGAGAGAAAACAATCTTATAATTGATTTTAAACCTGCTAGTATAATCGTGGCTATTTTCCCATTCTGGGATTTTATTTACTATGTATACATGTGAAAACAGCAGGACTATGCATAATCAACTATGTGTCCCCACACACTGACCAAATAATAGAGAGCAGAGCTCTAGTTAATAACTGTATTCTTATCCTTTTATCTTCTCCATATTTCATCACAGTAGATTAAACCCAGTGCACTAAATTGTAAAAATTTTCTTGAATCCTAACAATCTTCCATTGTGTTAGCTAACTCTCCCAGTTTGGTGTCATCTGTAAATTTAATGAGCATACTGATAATGTCTTCATCCATGTCATTGATAAAAATGTTTAAAGCATAAGGTCAAAGTATACAGATCCATGGGGCACTCCAATGGAAGCCTGTCAGATTAACACTAGACCATTAAGAAGTCTGGGCATTCAATCAGTATCTGAATCCATCTAATTGTAGAAATGTTGACTATCATTTAATCCACATCTCTTCATCCTTTCTACAAGAGTAATAGGAGATACTTTATCAAATGCTTTGCTAATATTAGGGAGACCATATCTAGACCATTGCCTCAATATACCAATTTAGTTACTCTGTCACAAAAGGAAATAAGGTTAATGGAACATGACCTGTTTGCCCTTTTCTGATATTATGATGTCCCTCCCACTCTTCATGATCATTTTATATTTAATTTTTTTATCCTGAACTTTAACACCAGAAAAAGAACATGTGCACAGAACACAAAAAGAGAATTGTATGTGAAACTAACTTTTTGTTTCATACCACTTGCTTTTTTAGAAAATTAAAAGCATGTGATAATTTCTTCACATTACTTCCAGAACTGCCCTACTTATCTGTGCTTTCTTCTGACATTTGTTTGGTTCTCTTCTGTACATTTTTTTGGGTCTTTTTGGGGGGAGGAGGAGGGAAGGTAGAGAAATTGGGGTTAAGTGACTTGTCCAACATCACAGCTTGTAACAGCTAGTAAGTGTTAAGTGTCTGAAGCCAGATTTGAACTCAGGTCCTCCTAACTCCAGGACCAGTGGCTCTATTCACTGTGCCACCTGGCTGCCCTTCTTCTGTATATTTTTATAATATTTTAGAGGTCTTTTATGTTTTTAGCATCAGTATTATCCTCCAATTAAAACACAAGAAAAATACAAAAACTTGATAATAAATAAGCAGAGTTAAGGAAAACAAATTTACACAGTGACCATGTCCAAAAATTTAGGTTTTCCTTCACCTTGAGTCTATTGTCTTTCCATCTAACATGCTTCTAGGTCTTCTGGAAATGTGGTTAGTTGTTGCTTTTGAGTCTTTCAAAGTTGTTTTTCTTTACAGTGTTATTATCCTTGTATAAATTGCCCTCCTGGTTCTGCTACCTTCATTTTTCACCAGTTCAGAAATGCTGTCTTTCATTATATCTTCCAGCACATTGCATTCCATCGCATTTCTATGCTGCATTTTGGTCAGCCATTCCACCATTTGATGTGCAGCCCCTTAGATTCTAATTCTTTTACTTTCTTACTTTTTTCCTTTCAATCCCTTCTTTAGGATCAGGAAATTTGTTTTGCTTATCCTCTTTGATATTCTCTCTTTATCATCCTCTTAACATTCCTCCTCATCCTCCCCTGCTTGTTTCCTGTTGAATTTGATATATTTCTACCATACCCCTTATGTGTTTGTATGTTCACCTGACCTTTGTTTCAGGTAAGAGTAAGGTTTATCTGATGGTCACTCCTTCTACCCTATCCTCAGTGTTTGTATACTTTTCTTCTCAAGGACCCAAATTATGAAAAATTAATTCTACCCTTTTCTTACTCCTTTCTATGTCAGTATATTCTTTTCCTTTGCATCTTTTTCCTGTAACCATTTTCTTCTTTCTCTACTTCTAACCCTCAGAACAGAACCAGTTCACTCCCAGATCCTCTGTTTTTGTTAAGTCCCTCAATATACTTTGTATACATTAAGGTTCTGAAAGGAACACTTTTTTTTTTCTCTCCCTGTTAGAATGTTGGCACAGTATCATCATATAGCCCCTTCCAATTGCTCAAATAAATTTACCTTTCTAGATTTCTCTTTGTGAGTGTATTTTAAAGTTCCTACTCAGCTGTGGTTTTTTCATAAAAAATGGTTGAAAGTTCTTTTTTCCACTAGTCAGTTCCCCTACCTCTCCATTCCATAAGAGTATACTCATTTTTACATGGTAATTTATTATTGGCTGTTAGGCTGCATTTTTTGCCTATTGGAATATTATACTTAATGATTTATTCTCAATTTTAGTAGAAGTTGCCAGGTCTTGTATGATACTAATTACTTCTTTCTGTATGCTTACAGTATTTTTTTCTTTGATGTGGAAATTTGAATTTTAATTATATTAATCTTGTAATTTTTTCTTTGGATTTTTTTACATGATATTATCAGTATATTCTTTTGGTCTTCACTTTGCCCTGAAGAGACTGAGGCATTTTTCAGTTTTGATTCATTGAAATAGTGTCCAGGCTTTTTTATATCACATTTTCATTGGGTACAATGATTCCTAAATTATCTTTCCTTGAACTGTTTTCTACATCAGTTGATTTTTATGTCAGGTATCTTAATTTTCTTTTAGTTTTTGTTTTAATATTTCATGCTATTTTGTGGAGTTATTGATTTCTATTTGGTCTCGGTCTTTTCTAATTTTTAGTGAGTCTACTATTTGGGCAAGGTAATTTCTCTGCTAAGTTAATTATTCTTCCAGTTCTTTCTGTCAGAGCTTTCATTTCATTTTTTCCCCAGTTTTACATAGTCCTTGTAAACAATAATTGTTTTAAGTCATTATTTCCAGATACCCTCTCATTGTGGGGGATCTTTAGGCAATATGTTTTTATACTAGTTAGTATTTTCTTTGATTTACTTATCTCTCCAAATTTAGTTTCTGAATTAGGGTTTTGTGCCAGGGCCAGTCTTTGCATTCTACTGCATTTTGGGGTAGGGTGCTCAGCCCTGGTTGGTCTCACCCTGGGTTCCTACACTGACCTCAACCTTCCAGAGTTGTGTCACTCTTAATCTTTATGGTACAGAGCATTGTATTTTCACTGCCTTCTATGGCATCTCAAGACAGAGTGCAGGGGATCTTGAAGTCCTGGGTACCTGGGATATCTCAGTTTGAATGCTTCTGTGCCTTTCTGGCTACTGCCACTCCCTCTGACTTCCAGTATCGCCATTCTGTGTTTTGTTGACCACTCTAAGACTTTCTGACTCTTTCTACCTCTGGACATAGAGCTTTGCAGGTACATATGTCAGTCACTCATCACACGGGAAGTGTGCCTGAGCTAGTGCTGGTTTTGCTGGAAAATCCCTTTTCTATTACCCATAAGTAAAATGAAAGCCATGGGTTTGGCTTTATGTGCAGTTCTGGAGTGAAAGAAATCACTTATTGGAATTTTCTGTTGGATTTCTTGATCATTATTTAGTATGATACAAATTTTAGGGCTTGCTGCTGTGAGTTTATGGAAAACAGGAAGAATAATATTATTTAGATATCTGTCCTGGCTGGAAGTCCCTGATCTTTCACATATCACTGACAGTGACTCAACAATAATATCTACCAGTTTTTCTGCCCTTAAAGATATATTTCTTCTGGTTCCAATAACAAATTCATCAAGGGCAGCCAAGTTTTGTCTTTACTATCTCAGTAATGATTTGGGATGTCCACTCCCTATTAGCCATTTTTGTTCTTTTGATTCCAATGCAAAGGTGCAGAGAACAGAAGCAAAAAAGCAAGTGCAGATGCATACTCTCTGTCAGTTTTAACCATGTGTTCTACCACTATTCAGAGTGATACTCCTTCTTTGATCCTCCTTTTTCTTCTTGTATAATATCCCCCACTTCATCTTTGTTGTCATTGGCTTTTTTCACAAGCCTCAGCTTATTTTGACCTTTAGGACTCCTGACATTATTTTTATAGGATCATGTCACTCTTTTATATTCATTTTTTTAAAACAAGTTTTGATATCTTCTATTTTTATATTGCCTGAATACTCTCTAATAATCTCTATTCTTCTATTCCCCCTCTCTCATGGATAGCAAACTATTTTTTAAAGAGTGTATAGTTAACAAACAAAAAGAAGCAGAAGCAGTAACAACAGAAGGAAGAAGAAGGAGAAGGAAGGGAAATATGGTCAATCAATATAGCTAAAATTATGAAAATATATGCAGTGTTAACTCACTTTTTGATCCTATCCAAAAGACTTGGGGGTGCAATTTCTCCTATCGCTTTAGGGCTATTGCTTCTTTATAATTTTGCAATATTCACTATAATATTATTATGCTATTTATGACATGTTGCTATATATTTTATGTATATATGACCAAAAGTCATTCCCTTGTATATAAAAAATCAAAAGATACAAACATCTCAAAAGAATAATGGCAAACTGTTAATGACTATATAAAAGAATATTCCAAAATCACTAAAAGAAATGCAAATCAAAATAATTCTGAGTTTTCACCTCACACCCTTCATATTAGCAAAGATAACATAAGATTGTAATAGTTAATATTGGAAGGGTTGAGGAAAGATAGGTGCATTTGAGCTGTGAATTAGTACAATCATTTAGAAGGCAATTTAGATTATACAAATAAAGTGAATAAAATGCTCCTATCCTTTGTCCTAGAAATTTCAGTAGTAACGCAAGGAAGCCATTGATAAGAAATCTATGTATACCAAAATATTTATAAACAACATTTTAATGATAGTTTTATGATATGCTATCATAAACTGGAAACAGATGCCCATTGATTAGAGAATGGCAAAAACAAATTGTGCATATAATGGCATATTGCTGTTATGAGAAATGACAAATATGATGAATATGGAGAAACGTGAAAAAACGTACAAGAACCTTTTTAAAGTTTAAAGTAAGCACAGCTGAGAAAGCAATATACACAATTATCACAGTAATCAAAATAAAAAGAATAACAGCCACAAGATAATCAAAAGTAAATGCTTCAAAATCACAAAGAACAAGTATGGCTCTGAAGAATAGATATGAGAAGACACCCCAGCCCTTTGCAGAGGGGAGAGGTACACAAGTGTGGTACGTTGCACATATTTTCATACTTGTTTGATGCATTGATCAGTTTTACTAGGGGAAGGAATGTTCCTCTTTTTTTTTTTCATTTTTTCAATTAGAATATTATTTGTTATATAGGATGGCTCTTTGTGAAAGGTTAGGGAGTGATACTGGAGAAGTTTGGTGATATTAAAAAAAATAGCAATTTAAACAAATAATTTCCTAGATAAAGCCTTTTAAAATTGTCCCTTCATTTTTTAAAAAAAACTTTATTGATTTTGAATTTTAATACAAAAAGACAAAAAAAAAGAACATTTCCACATACACGGCACAACATAAAAAGATTTGATATAAAACCATGAATTTCCATTTCATACTTTTTTAAAACTATGTATTAAATACTACACATCATTTTCAAAACTACCCTACTTTTTTGTGCTTCCTTCTAAGTTTTCTTTTGTTCTTTGCTGTGCACTTATTTTTTTCCTCCCTTCCTTCCCATCCCACCCTAGAGAAAGCTACTATTAGACACAAAAAACATGTGTATATTCTTCTACTTATCAGTTCTTTCTCTAGATGTGGATAGCATCTTTCTTCTTAAGTCCTTTATATTTGATTTGAATATTTATAGTACTCAAAATGACTTAGCCATTCAAAGTTGTTAGAACAATATTGTTACCATGTACAATGTTTTCATGGTTTTCTGATCATGTCACTCTTCATTATTTCATGAAAAATTTTCCATATTTTTCTAAAATCAACCAGCTAATCATTTCTTATATCACAGCAGAATTCCACCACAGTCATATACCACAACTTGTTTAGCCATTCCCCAATTAACAGGAGTTTCCTCAATTTCCAGTTCTTTGTCACAACAAAGAGAGCTGCTATAAATATTTTAGAACATATAAATTCTTCTTTTTCCCTAATCACTTTGGGAAACAGACCTAATAGTGGTATTTCTGTGTATGCAGTTTTATAACACTCTGGAGATAATTCCAGATTGCTCTCCAAAGTGATTAGATCAATTTACAATTCTATCAGCAGTGAATTAGTGTCCCAATTTTTCTATATTCCCTCCAACAATTTGTTGTTTTCCCTTCTATCATTTTAGTCAATTTGATAGATATAAGATATCTCAATGTTGTATTAATTTGTATGTCTCTAATCAATAGGGATTTAGAACATTTTTTCACATAACTATATATAGTTTTGATTTCTTCATCAAAAAACTCCCTTTTCATGTTCTTTAACTATTTATCAATTTGGGAATAACTTGTAATCTTGTAAATTTTATAATGCCCTAATATATGATCAATTTTTGTAAAGATACCATGTACCACCAAGAAAAAGGCATATTAATTTCTATTCCCATTCAATTCTCTCCAGCTATGTGTGTGTGTGTATATATATACATATATATATAATTTCTAGCTTATCTAAGATTCTAATCACCTCCTTATTTATTTTTTGTTTAGATCTATCTAAATTATCTAATACTATTATAGTATTACTATTAATTTCCTCCCGTTATTCATCTAATGTTTCCTTTAAAAATTTAGATGCTATAGCATTTGGTGCCTGGCTATAGCTTTGAAAGGCATTTGATCTGTTTTTCTTTTATGGCATTTCTTTAATGTTAAGGTCATTTTTAATTTATTGTGAAATATGATGTAAAGTATTGGTTTAAATCTAAGTTCTTCCATACTGCTTTCCAGTTTACCCTAAGTTATTCACATTTTTATATTTGATTTTTAGAATTCTAATTCACATTAGAACGTGAAATCTGAGGGAAAGGGGCATGTCTTCACCTTTCTTTGAAGTCCCAGCCCTCTTAATTGATTTGCTTTGATTTTATAGTTCTATCAGTCAGATACCAATATCAGCTTCACATAGCCACATTTAGCCCAGTTTTTCTTCCTGCTGGTTCCCTAGTATATCCTGTTTATTCTTATAGCAATATTTATATTTTATAAACAGCAATAGGTCTTTCCCCTTTTCTTTTATCCACTGTTCCACCATATATTCAACATTACAAAACAAACAGGGGCCCACCTTTCCAGCAGAGTGTGCAGGTGCAGTCAGAGCTGGTAAATTCAAGAAGCTTAAGGTTGAGATAGGAATAAACAGGAGACACCAACAATAAAGAAATTTTATGAATCCAGAGATGTCCATGATCCAAGTCTAAGGAAAGAGACTACCAGCAAAATTGCAGATTAAGGTATGGCTTGTCCATAAGATAACATTCCTGGAAGGTAATTGTCCAAAGATATTTCCTGAAAAAGATGAAACACGTAATTAAAAAGGACATTATAAATGAAATGATAACTCTAGCAGAAAGGATTTGGATTGCAAATACGCAGCATAGTACAAAAGGTGAAGAATCTTGCATAAGTAACAAATTGAAAATTAGAATGAATCAAAGAGAAATCAGTGACTCTGTAAGACAGCAATAAACATTGAAATAAAATCCAAAGTGTGAATGAATAGAAGAAAAGGTATCTCCTGTCAAAAACTACTATCCTAGAAAACAGGTAAAGGAGAGACACTCTAATGATCATTATACTTTGTGAAAACCAAAACAACAAATCCTAGATGTCGTATTCCACAAAAACAAAAATGAAAACTATACAGAACTATTAGAAGCAGAGAACAAAGTGAAAATAGGGAAAAAAATCTACATATCGCTTTCCAAAAGAAACCTTAAAATCCAGAGCTTCCAAATGAAAGAAAAAATATTGCCAAAACAAAGTGCTTAAACAAGTAACAACAGTCAGAATCACACAAAGCTGGGAAGAATAAATTGGAGATGATCAAAAGAGAAAAGGTACTAGAATTATGAAAGACTGGGAAAAGCTTCCTATAGAAGATGAAATTTTATCTGGGACTTAAAAGAAGCCAGGAGGCAAAGATGAAGAGGGAGAGAATTCCAGGCCCATGAAAATGTAAAATGTCTGGGACATTTCAGTTCAAGTTGTAGAATAAGCACTCTGAGATGTGAAACTGGAGTTCAGCAGAAGGGTATTATCCGTCATCACCACAGAGATAATTATTGAATTCATGGGAATGAAATAATATAGAAGGAGAAAAGATAAGGATCCAAGACAGAAACCTGTGGGATATATATGGGTAAGAGGCGTAACCTGGATCCAGCAAAGGAGACTCACAGGTAGGAGAAGAACCAGAAGAGAATAGTATCATGAAAACCTAGAGAGAAGAGACTATCAATGAGAAAAGGGTGATTAATGGTGCCAAGGGCTGCAGAAAGGTAAAAAAAGTTGAAGACTGGGAAAAGGTCATTAGATCTGGCAATTAAGAGATCATTAGTAACTCTGGAAAGAACCATTTCAGTTGAATGATGAGGTCAGAAGTCAGACTGTAGAAAGTTAAGGGGGTGAAGTGGAAAGAGAAGTGGCAACACCTGTTGTATTCAGCCTTCTCAAGAGTTTAGCCACAAAAGAGAAGAGAGATTTGGGGTGATGGCCTACAGGGATGAATGGATCAGATGAGAGATTTTTGAGAATTAGGTGATATGAACATATTTGTAGGCAGTTAGGAAGCAGCCAGTTGACAACGAAAGAGTGAAGGTAAGTGAGAGATGATAGAAGGAGCAATCTATTGAAGAAGATGGTATCATTTGCTTATGTAGAAAGGTTTGCCCAGACAACAAGAAGGACTACATCATCATTTGAGATGAGGTAAAGGAGGAAATTATGATAAAGTGCATTTGGGAGTTGTGAGCTAAGGAGGAGTGGAAAAGATGAAACCCTTAATGGATAACCTCATTTTTTTTTCAGTGAAACATGAGACAAGGTTCTTAGCTGAGGGTAAGGGAAAGGGATCTATGTGAGGATTGAGGAGGGACAAAAAGGTTTAGAGAAGCCACATTAGTAAATAAATTAGGGAGGTATAAAATGATTATTTTATTGCAGTGAGGGCCAAGGTGAGATAACATGATAAAAACTGTAGTGAATTCAGTCACCATGGATATCTGCTTTTCTCTACCTTTCTTTAGCAACATATGAGTAGCAGCGATGGCAAAGTAATCCAGGGCTGAGGTTTGGCAGGGCCAGATTGCAAAAAGATAGGGGAGAAATGGATTCAACAGAAGAAGGTAGTATAAAATTGAACTGATTCACTAAGGGGTCCAGATGGGGAAGGGAAGAAAGTATATTCAGGGGTGATAATCTGGAAAGGAACTAAGGGAGTAGGGGATTTATAGTTCCAGGTTGTAAGGAAGAAGGAGAGGTCAAATGATAATAGGTTGTGATCAGATGAGAGAATTTCATTGTTCAAAATGGTCTAACTGAAGTGGAGTGAAGAAGATCATCAGAAATTAGCAAATTGAGAAACTAGGTGGTTAATATGTTTGAGGGTGTACTATTATGTATATTAAATCTCCTAGTATGGCAGCAGGAATTGGAAAAGAGGGATTACTGAGTGATGGAAGTAAAAGAAAAGCGTAGAAGTAACTAATGGGGAACAAGGAATATTGCAACTCCTCCGTGTTTAGTTGAGGGGAATGAAACCTGTGGTAGAAAGGGTAGAGCAACCAGTGTTGAAGATTGTGTCATCAGGAAGAAAACAAGTCTCAGTGAGAGCCAGAAGATGACAGGAGTGGGAAAGGAAAAGATTTAAGATGAAAGCAAGTTTATTACCTACCAAGCAAGTATTCTAGAGAGCACAGTGGAAGGGTGTGGCATTTGGGGGCCTGGGGGAGTTTGGGTTGAGAATGGGAATAAGGGTAGTATGATAGGAGTTGGAGAATGGAACAGTACCTGAAGTTTCAGGATCACTGGGATGGAAAGGGCATGACTATATGGGACTTAATTAATCATTGATGAATGAGTTCAGGTGAGTTATTAATATCATTAGGGGTTCATCATCAGGATAGAGTCCTCAGGGTGTTAATAGACAGTTCAGGTGAGGGGCCCAGAGAGGTTGAGGAGCTGATGGAATGACATCCTTCTTATGCATATAAGCAAGCCAGTCCAAGAGATAGACAGAAGGACCAATAAGACATGGCATCTCTCTGTCCATTGCAGACAGGAAGGGCTCACTGAAAGAGGGAAGAGACTAGCTTAGGAGTCCATCGCAGGATAGAATGGTGATTTTCTGATTCCCCTACTGGCAGGAAGAGGACAGGTCAGGATACTGACACACTATGGAATAGCATCCCTTTGTTCCCTGAAATCAAGAAGAGGCTAGCCTAGGGAACTGACATGTGAAGGAATCGCATCCCTCTCATCTCCTGCTGGCAAGAGTAGGCTAGCCCAGGAGACCTGAGTAGGATGGACAGGCATCTCTATGATGCCTTACTGTCAAGAAGAGACCAGCCCAAGATATTTCATGTAATGGATTCGTATTGCTCTGATCTGTCTCTGGCAGAAAGAGGCTGACCCAAAAGACTGACCCAAGATGGTGGAGGGTGTGTATGAGTGTGTGTGTGTGTGTGTGTGTGTGTGTGTGTGTGTGAATGTGTGGATCCCTACTGGCAGGATGAGGCTAGCCCAGGAGACAAGCACAGGAAGAATTGGTGTCTTTGATATCCTGCAGGCAAAAAGAGTTCCCTACAAGTGGGAAGAGGCAAGCCCAGGGGACCAGTGCCAGGTGAACTGGTATTTCTCTTATCCCCTGCTAACAGGAAGAAACTAACTCATGAGATAAGTATGAATGCATAAAAAACTCACTAACAAAAAGGCAGAAAAACATAAATATTAAATGCATCCTTTATTGACTATAATGTAATAGAAAGTATGTTCAATAAAGAGATGCTAAATGAAAGATTAAAAGCAATTAGATATTAAATAATTTTATTCTAAAGAATCCATGGGCTAAAGGACAAATCATAGAAACAACAGAAAATTTCATCCAATGATAGCAATGGGACAATATGACAGAATTTTGGGGATTCAATCAAAGTATATCTTTTGGGGAAATATTGTATCCAAGAAATTTCATCAAAAAAGAGAAAGAATAGATAAGTAATTGGTCATACTACTACAACAAACAACATAGAAAGCCAAAAAAAATTTTAAAACTCCAGAATAGCTATTCTTAACCTGAAAGTTTAAAAAAATGAAAGGGAAAAAAGCATTGAATTGATAAATAAAATGGAGGGGGGGACAATAATGAAGTAGTTGAACCATTTATTAAGCTGATTTTAAGAAGAGAGAAAAACCACTATCAAAAAATGGAGGGGGAGGAAGGATCATAACAAGTGAAGAAATAAAGAAAATTATAAATTATTTTCCCTAATTATATGCTAACAAAACTGACAGTTTAATGAAATGAATGAATCTCTACAAAATATAAGTACTGAGATTAACAGAACAAATAGAAAAATTTTAAAATCTACCTCCAAAAACTCCATTTTGAACAAGCTATAAAAAACTCCTACAGAATAAAAACCCCCAGAACAAGATGGATTCACAATATTTAATAATCATAATGACAGTAAGTGCTTTATAGCTAAGCAAAGGAAGGGAGCCACAAAACTTGCATTTATGTAGGAGTTTCAGATAAGAAAGGCAGGTTATAGTGGAATGGAAAGCTTTATGCAACCAAGAGGTACAAAGTAGGAAGACAATGGGTATGCTGTAGGACATGAGTTCAGATATGGAGGTTGGAGGATAACAATTCTTTCCTACTTTGTTGCTTAGTTTGAAAATAAGTCAAACTACAAGTATTTTTAAGCACCTACTATGAGCTAGGCACCATGCAAAGTACTAGGTATTGGAGTTATAAACACAATAAGTGAAATAATCCCTACTCACAAGGAGCTTACGTGGGGTTTATATGGCAAATACATATAAAAATGTATGTAGCATAAAAATATATATGCTATATGTGTGTGTATATACATATATAGTAGTTAAATGCAAGGTAGTTTGGAAGTCAGGACACTAGCAGTTGGGGGATCAGAGGAAGTTTCATTCAGAAGATGGTCCCTGCAGAATATCAGTTTATAGCCTCCCCAAGTTCACCTCTTGATTATGAATATATGGGGAGGAGAGCCCCAGAATAATGTTGAAGTTATTGGAAATTGGAATAATAGTGCCTTCCACAGAAATTGGGAAGTTTGGAAAAGCAAATGATCCAGCATGAAAGATGAGTTCAGTTTTAGACATGTTGAGTTTAAGATATCTTCAAGACAGGGGCAGCTAGGTAGTGCAATGAGTAAAGCGCTGGCCCCAGAGTCAGGAGGACCCAAGTTCAGTTCCAGCCTCAGACACTTAACACCCACACACACACACACACACACACACAAAAACTAGCCATGTAACCTTGGGCGAGTTACTTAACCCCAACTGCCCTCCAAAATGCAAAAAAAAAAAAGTCTTTAAAATATAAATTTTGAAATGTCCAATAGGTAATTGGGACTGAATATATAAATCTGAGAGATATCTGTGTAGAAATGACAGATAAACCCAAAGGAGTTGATGGTGCTACCAAGAAAAAGAGAAAAAGCAGTCAAAGAGGTAGCAGCTGAAAAAGGAAAGAATAATGTCAAGAAAACCCGGAGAGAAGAGAATACCCAAAAGAGAGGGTGACCAAATACAGCACAGGTCAAGAAATATTAAGATTGAGAAAATACTAATATTAGGTGATTAATAAATCATTGGGGGGCGGCCAGGTAGCACAGCAAGTAAGAGCATCAGCCCCAGTGTTGGGATGACCTGGGGATCGAATCCAGGCTCAGACACTTAGCACCCACCCAGAAACACCTGGCCGTGTAACCTTGAGCAAGTTACTTAACCCCAATTGCTTTAAAAAATAATAATAATTGGTAAATTTGGAAAGAGCACTTTCAGTTGAGTAATAAGTTTGGAAATCAGATTAAAGTGAGTAACAGTCAAAGAAATAGAGGCAGTGAATATATATAGACAGCTTTTTCAAGGAATTTGGCTAAGAAAGAGAAATATAGGGCGACACCTTGAGGGTCTAGTGAAGGTTGGTTTGTTTTAGGATAGGAGAGACTTAGGCATGTTTAAAGGTAGTAGAGAAGGAGTAGATTGGGAGAGGTTGAATATTTGAGAGAATGAAGAGATGATTGAGGATGCAGTCTGCTGGAGAAGACTAGAGAGGATGGGGTCAAGTGTACATGTAGAAGCATTGTTCTTGGTAAAGAGAAGAGCTGTCTCTTTTTCAGAGTTGGGGGGAAAGGAGAAACTGTCTTGGGCAGTAAGTGCTGAATTAAGATCATAAATGAAAAACTGGAAGTAAACTTAAAAACTAACTGGTTCAGCTACTTCTCAGATTTCCAGTGCAACCCATTCAATCCTTGCCCTTCCTTATTCTGCAAGGAAGATAGAGGAAAGGAGGAGAAATAGGGAAAGAAGATATACATGTTGCCACCCCTGACACAACTTCCTCTCCTTTGTTATTATGGTTTTCCATATTCTTATTTGAGGGAGCTCAACTCAAGTAAGCAGTCAGTTAATCTAGAAGCTTTTGTTAAATGTTTACCATGTGCCAGAGACTGCATAGCTCTGAGATTACAAAAAAGGCAAAAACAAATCCTGCCCTTGAAGAGCTCATGAAGGAGCATCACTTAAAAAATAGCTACCTACATGCTACATAGAGTATACAAAGAAGATAGTCTTAGAGGAAAGACTCAAGTGGCTGAGGGGATTGAGGAGAGGATTCCTGGGAAAAGTAGCATTTGAGCTTTGTCTTGAAGGAAGCAAGTGATGTCAGGAGGTGATGATTTTTAAGCATGGGGAGCAACTGACAGCCAGTACAAAGGCATGGAGATAGGAGTGTTGGGTGGAAAAACAGCAAATAAGATTGATTGTATGATTTCTGGAGAGGAGTGAAGTATGACAAGGTGGAAAGGTAGGAAGGTTCCAGGTTTGAAAAGCCCTTTCATGTCAGAGGACTTTATGTTTGTTCCTGGAGATAAAAGGGAGCCATTAGAATTTATTCAGTAGGGGTCTGGCACGTTCAGACTTACTTTTTAAGGAAAATCACTTTGATAACCATGTGGAGGATATATTGGAGTAGAGAAAGAACTGAAGCAAAGGAGACCAATTAGAAGGCTGTTTTAGTAGCCTACACAAAACATGATAGGGGCCTAAACTAGGGCGGTGGCTGTATGAGTAAAGAGAATGGACTGATATAGGAAAAATGTTGTATACTATGAGAGTGAAGAGTGGAGAATAAGACCAAGGTTGATATGATACAAGAATGATACAGGGTGCCTGGGAGAATGGTGGTGTCCATCGTAATAATAGGGAAATTCAAAAGAAGGGATAGTTTAGGGGAAAAAGAATGAGTTCTATTTTGGACATGTCAAGTTAGAGATTCTTGACATCCAGTTTTAAATAACCAATAAGCATTCCCCTTAAATGAAAGTGGCTTGCTGTATTACATTCTTGTATGTACATGTTGCCCATGACATAAATTTCCATGTTTTACCCATGGGATGTTCAGTTGTCTATACAATGGAATTAACATTAAGTTTCTGGATTCTTTAATATGAAAGTCTTTCCTATATTTTTATGTAAGCAAAGGAAACAAAATGGGGAACAGGAAAGGTTGCGTTAGCAAATGTTTAACATCTAGTTCCCAAGAAAAGGATACATTTTTAAATTTAATCTACGTTATTTTTTCTCTTTCACTTTCTTAAGCCTAGACAATTAACAACAAAAAATAAATAAATAAATAAAACTCCAATTTGTAGCATTACTGATTTCCAAAGTATAAATACTGACCCTAAAAGTTTAACAACCGTCTCTCCAAATTGATTCAAACTGGCTCCATCACACCTCTAAGGATAAATAACCTCCTATTTTCCTTCTCTTCTTCTCCTTTTTTCCTTCTTCCTTTTTTTCTTGCATTCTTTTCTTCCTTCCTTTCCTCCTTCCCCTTCTCCTATACTATACAAGGTACTTTGAGGGAAAAGGTAAGAATGCATTAACACCAGGACTTGGATGTTAGGTTGAAATAAGGCACTTGTAAGTCAATGAACATTTTAAGAAAGGAGTTTATTTTATCCTAACACAAGAATAATAATCAACAAAAACACTGTGGCATTTAGCTTCTCTGGGCACATACCCCTTTGCTCTATCTGGAAACATGTCTGGTCCAACATGTCTGGCAACTAGCTTGGTCAATAGGCATCTACCAACTCTGAGAGGCCTAGACCCTAAGAGACTAAAATTTTTATGCCCCTGTATCAGGGGTTGGGAACCTGTGGCCTCGAGGCCACATGTAGCCCTCTAGGTCTTCAAGTGTGGCCCTTTGAAGCCAAACTTCACAAACAAATCTACTTAATAAAAGGATTTGTTCTGTAAAATTTATATTCAGTGAAAAGGCCATACCTGAGGACCTAGAAAACCACATGTGACCTCAAGGCCACAGGTTCCCCACCCCTGCCCTAGAATATCAGGAAACTGTGTTAGGAGAGCTGAGACAAATTAGGCCCCAACAGTGGCTTTGTCTTCTTTCAACATAAAATCTTTTTGTGGGAGCAAAAAAGCTGTGCCAAGCAAATTCTGGTCCTCTCACACTATTTTGAGTTTCCTTTTTTAAACCCTTGCCTTGCAGATCTTGCCCCTTGGCCTTCTTTTTCTGTTTTCCTTCACTCTTAGACATACCAATTCTTGCAGGTAATAGAGAATATAGATTATTGCCCCATGGTATTGTCTCTTTGCATCCTCCTTTTTTCATATGTATAAGTTTTTCTATTTTACCAATTATTTCTATTGTTATGGGCCACAAAATCTGCTTTTACAATTTTTATTTTAGGAATCCACAGGGTCCTTTGCCTCATCAGGAATTAATTCATTTCCTTTTGTCTTATAGTATTTATTCGTAAATTATCAAATGAGGTAACATTTGAGGTAAAGCTTTTAGCACAATGCCTGGCACATAATGGGCTATGAATAAATGCTTGTTCTCTCCCCCCTTCCCTAGATATCTGAATTCATTAAAAGATCTATAGGTCATTTCCTTTTTGTTACTATTATCTTCCCTGTTGCTTTATCTGCTTGTGCTTAAGGTCTTTAACTTCCTCTGTGATATTTGGTAATGTCAGCCTTTTTACATATATTCTACTTTCATGCTCTTTATGCTGTGATGATGTTTCTCTGGGGGCTGGATCTCAAAACTGTCTCTGCCTCCTCCCGTGTTTAGCAATTCACATTTCACCAGCCTTAATCTCTGCCCCAAGTGACTTCTGGGGGACAGAATTAGCCATAACTACATATCAGTCCCCATTTTTTCCATGCCTAATGGATCCATACACATGTCAGCACCTTGCCCCAGGTCCCTACATTCTTCATTCTGTGAGTGAGCACCATTGCATCATAGAACACTGCCACACTGTCATCCCAGCCAGGACGGGCTTCTGACTTTTGGCTGTCAGTAGTCTAGAAGGAGGCAGGGGTAGAGTTGAATCCTGTTGACAGTCCTTGGCTTGTATAGCTTTGCCAGAACATAGTGAGCCCTGATGGAGTGGGTGCTAAGTGAGCCTGTTAGGGATTACAAATTGGCCTTCTTTGCTGTTAGTTCATGAGGTTATCTTGTTCAGTTTCTTGATGTTTCAGACCCAGAGATAACTGTAATTGCTTATCTCTTGCTTATTCTATTTTGGAGAGGTTCAAGAGTTCAAGATGATTGGAAAAATTGTCTAGTCCTCCATCTTGTTGGTCACATCACTAGAAAGACATTGAATGTGGTCCCATTTGTAAATTGCTTTTTTGATGACAAGCTTACCTAAATACAGAGAGAAGTACTACAATTAAGATTCACTATGTAGTGAATTTGGCCATGGCAATCAAAGAAAAATACAAAAATGGTCCTCAGTTTCCCCCTCCCCCCTTTCACCTTATCCTTTTGCAGTGATATTAGAAGATTGGCAAAATAGTAGTGATAAGAATAGTTAAGAATCATACAGATTTTAGTCTACATATAAACATTAATTTAACTATTGATGCTCTAAATGTGTGATACTTGTCCAGTGACCAATGGATGACTATATTGTTGGAACAATTGAAACTTATTAATCTTGGCATTCACACTAGAAATGGAAGCAAAACACAAAAGGAAGTTGAAGCTAAAAGAGAGGTTAGCTAATAGGTTACTTGGAGATGAAAATTGGCAGAATGGGTTAAGCAGCAAGAAATATATTATGGGGTTGCCATACTTGCATGGTGCTGTAAACATGAACGACCTTCAGAAAGAAGCAGGATCGACTGAGCAAGGCTTAAGCCACCCCCAACAAGCACAACAAGGCAGAAATCCCATGGCAGGGGCAGAGCCCTTCGAGGCTGAGACTGAAGCAGCCAGGGCAGAGACAGAGGAAGAAGTCTATGAGACAGAGGCTGCGGAACAAACCAAAGCCGCCAAGGGCACCGAAGCCTCCGAGGCAGCCGAGGTAACCAAAGACGATGCCTACTGGGGGAGCAGAGCGTCTGGCAGCAGTGCCTACGGGAGCGGTGCAAACAAGCCTGAAGACTTAGAGCCTGGAGGCGTCGATCCTGACGAGGAACTCTTAGTGGTCTTAAGGGCTCTAAGTTACTTTTTTTTTTTTTTAAGCAATTGGGGTTAAGTAACTTGCTCAAGGTTACACGGCCAGGTGTTTCTGGGTGGGTGCTAAGTGTCTGAGCCCGGGATTCGATCTCCAAGTCTTCTCAACACTGGAGCCGGTGTTCTTTACTCGCTGTTCTACCTGGCCGCCCCTGCTCTAAGTTACTTTTGATGGAATTGATGCAGTATTAGAGATCAATTACCATTCCGGTAAATGAAGACAGTGTTGGTGATGAGAGATGATGTGATGAAAAAGTCTTCAGTAGTAAGTGACTACTGCTATTGCTGCTTCCAACACCATCTCTCCGTAGGAGACTTCTCTTGAATGCTGTGGATAATTTACTTAGTTCACTTACCTAGGTGGTAGTACTCTCCAGGAATTTACACATTGAAAATGAGGCACTAGAGGCACCAGAGCTAAATCACTGTTTGGGAGGCTCTGAAGGAAAATAGTTCCTTTCAGAGAAGAGACTGAGCTCATTTTGGTCCTCTACTTCTATGGAATCTACAAAACTTTCAGAAGAGGGTGGAATTGTGGTGGAATTTGTGCTCAGTTGGTACTAGCCCAACACACAAAAAGGATTTAATCTGAGCTCTAAAAGAGAATACGGCTGCCCCCAGACAAATGAAAGACATCTCACATTTTGTTCCTGGAGTTCCATCCCAGTAAAGCCTTTCTATTTCTAATCCTTATTCAATTTTAAGAAATATCTCTTAATGACCTACTCTTAGCTGAGTAGGACTGGGCATTCAAAGATGGACTTCTCAAAGACTCTGCTCCTAGTCAATGACATTACCAACCTTCATCCCAGAGGACTATATTGCCTACCTTCTGACAAGAGGTAGGGCTCAATATGAATTATGAGACATTTTGACCAAGAGACCAAAGTGGACATTTTGCTCAATTAGGTATATTGGTTTTCAGGGATTTGTTTTTTTTCTTTTCAGAGGTAGAAAGGGGGAAATGGGTCAGAAAAGAATTTTTGTTCATTGATAAAAATAAAATAAAACTGTCAAAATTTAAAAAAAAAGAAATATATTATGGGATACTTTATCATCCCAAATTGCAGTGCTTATGATTAGTGTTTATTTTAAAAAGTTTCCACATTGACATTATAGCTTATGTAAATCAATATATATTTTAAAGTTTGAAGATGTAGAATAATTCTATAAGGAACTCAATAAGATCCTCCAAATTAAATAAACATATATATATATATATATATAATCCGTTCTATGCAAATGTGGGGATAGAGGAAGATGGTAAAATGTATATTATAATGTATAATCATTTCATATTATAATACATGTGTGTATATCTACACATATATTTGTATGTATATACACACACACATATATATATATACATACATATCTATATCTATAGGTTTAGGATAAAGAAATGAAAGAGACCAAAAGCTCTACATAGTGACCTCAGACCTATATGTTATAAATAACCAATATAACCAATGTGCCTGAATCAGCTGTCAGTGTACATTCAGACCATCAACAAAGAGGAGAGAGAAAAATAAAAACAAGTTAGACAGCCCAAAATAGGAAGATATTATTTGCAATTAAAATAAATCCAATCTGACCTGTTTAAACAAGCTATTGCATTAAACAAGCAAAATAGGGAAATAGATAAAAGAACAGATATTGATATTGACAACTACTATTTGCTAATGATATTTAAGTAATATAAAGCAAATATAACATCACAGAATGTCTGAAAGCCACCTTAGAAAACCTTGAAATTTGTACTAAATGGAGAGATGTAGCAGCTAAGAGCAACAAGAATATAAATTAGCTTAGCACTTCTCTCCAAAAAAAGTGTTTTCCATATAAGTGTGAAGATAGTTTAAGTTTTCTTGAAAAATGTAACAGAAGATATACTTTTATTTGACAACTCTGCTTATACATAAAGTGAGGCATAGGAAGAATAGGAAGACTATACTCCATGTATGTAGGGATTTATTCTTTGAAATTGTATCCACAGAGCCTAGCACAGTACCTGGCACATAGTGGGCACTTAATTGATTTATTGATTTGTCATACTAAGGAGTATGTACAGCACATAGTAAAAACAGAAGAGGAATTCTCTAAAGATAGTGAGCTTCTCTAGATACTCTAGATTAGCTGTAGATGATATTGTATTGATTGTATCAAGCCCCAAACCATGGAGAGCCTCCTAAATGAGCTCCATATCACTCAGAAGAGTATAACCATCCAAAGATTAATGTTATATTTTTGTATGTTACTTATTTTAATTTTTTCAATTAACAAGCATTTTCTCTCATACCCTCCTTACCTGCCCCTACCTTTAAAAAAAGGCATTTACTCAAGTGGCATAGCAAGAACAGTAGTTACAAAGCATTTCCCCCCCAAAAAAAACTTTACTTTCTTCCAAAAGAATATGTAAAGATTCATAGAATCAGGAGAGAAATTGGGTGCAAACTTAAAGATAATAGTAGTGAGAAACGTGTTTAGGGAACAGATGTGACCAAATCACCTTACAAGTCTGGAATACTCAATATTCTATCTTTCTCTGGAGAATCCTCATGAAGTTCACTGAAGAACATAGCATTTCCACTGGATGAGTGACTCACCTACCCAGTCAAATCACTTAGTCATTAGGCTCTTCACAGGGCCTGGAATTTCTGCTGGACAGGTTGGTGTTGCTCATAGATGAATTTTTGCAATTTTCTAACCCCTGTAGTGTTCCTGTGCTGCTGTATGCATTATATTGCACTTTCTGGAGCTCTTTCTTTTTGTATTCCTCTTTCAGCCTAGGACAGCAAACCTTAACCTAAAATTAGCATAATTCTTTCCAATTTGACTTCCTTAGACCTTGACTCTGGTGTTTATCAACTCTATATAAGAGGTAAGAGAAGTCTAGAGAACAAAGATCTCCTGTTTGACAATTTTTACCAGGGCTGAGCAATTTTCTTTTATGAAGGACCCTACGCTTACTTATGGTGAAGAGCCATTACCTTTCCAATATTCTAGGTGACTGAGAACAAAGGTGTGGAGTCTTTGCCCCAGAACACATTGTTTTTGTTGTTCTTTTCAGATGGAGTTGAGGTACTCAACTTGAAGACCCCTTACTAGACATGTAATATACTAACTTTTAAAAGATTTTATGTTTCTGTCTTTGCCCCTCCCAACTTTCAGTCTGAAGGGAGCACACCTTTACTTTCAAATCTACAAAATTTGGCAATTTTGCCCATACTTGCAATTATTTTTCTGTTGAACTTTTTTCCCTTTGTCTTAACGTGATTTTCAGAACAATTGATTGGTCTTCCTATAGAATAACTCAAATCTGGTCTCAAAGATGTCTGAAAAAATTCTGGATATGTACTTCACTACCATTTGAATTCAAAGCTTGAGACAATTATATAAATAGGTTATATATTTGTGGGACAGCGTGTCCCAGGTTTATGGGGGAAATATTTTATGCTTACTATTTTTACTATGCCATCTTAGCAACTACCTTTGTTAAGAGTTTACTGACTGCCTATTTAGTGGAAAGTATTGTGGTATGGGCTTGTGAACTAATGAGTAAGGAATACAGACCCACAGAGTTTGTAGCAAACATCCTATGTAAATAAGGACAAGTTAGAGAAGTAGTCCAGAGGGGGTGCTATGTAATATATGTAATAATTTATACAATATAGCACTTTAAGGTTTACAAAGTGCTTTACTCTTACTTGATCTTCACAACAACCCTCTAGAACAACTATTATGTTTATGTTATAGATAAGGGAAACTGAGGCTAAAAGATGTTTAATGACATCTAGAAAGTGTCTGAGGCAGGATTTGAACTCAGCGACCCCATACATATATAAAATAGCTGTTAATAATGAACACTGATTCATTAGATATCCTCCAAAGGCTGTATCTCTGACAAGTGTATTAAGAATTTTTATTTTAAAAATTCATTAGCAAAATTATGACCTAAGAAGAATAAGCATATCATATTGCTATATGGGGTCATAAAATTTAGACCTAGGACCTTAGAGATCATCTAACCCAGTGCCATCATTTCACAGTTAAGAAAAATGAAGCAAAGAGATAATTTTCTCTAGTGAAGAAAACTATTGTATCCCCCAAATCTCTTCCTGGTTGAATGAATTATCTTCAGTGATTTCTTTGGCTACCAAGAAAAAACTAATCTAGGGTGCAAATGTGTAGTTCAGGACCAATGTAACCTTTTAAGGCTGATAGAACAAGCTGATGTTTACACAGTTAATTTTTTTTTTCTGTGTACCCTTCTACCCAGGATGAAATTGGGGAAACTATAAGCTGATTTTCCTCACCTTATAGCTTCAGTGGAAAGCTTAAGGATTTTATTCAAAATAACAAGAATACAAATAAAATGTAGAAATTCTGTCCTTACTACTATCTGTGCCTTTTGAAACTGAAAACCCACTATAAGAGCTGTGACACACACTTAGACATGACTAAGCCATTGTCTCTCTGCCTCATTTTTCTTAACTGTAAAATGATGGGATTGGACTTATATGGTCTTTAAGGTCCCAGCTCTAAATTCTGTGACCCTAAGACATAGTCTATCTCTGACTTTTTTTTAGAAAACAGTGATATCCAACATCAACGATAAATATTACCCTCCAGATTCCCTTTATATGGAAGATTATCATTGACTTCAAATATATTTTTTCATATTACCACCACTCCCCCATAACCATTCCTATACCTTAATATACACACATATTTTACATACATAGAAATGTATACATTTACATATGTATATGTGTGTATATAAATTTTCCTTGGCATAATAGTGAGTTCCTCTTTACTAAAGTTTTCAAGTAGAGACCAGATGACCCCCTTGTTGTAGATGAATATTATAGAAGGAATTCAGGTATCCATTGACCTTGACTTGATTGACCTTGATTCTATAAAACTGCTCACCTATCTGTAGCATGTAGAGATGTAGTATATACATTTTTAAATTCCCTCAAAAATGCAGAATCCCATAAAATGCAAACATTAAGAGAAAAAGAAAGAATAGTATACAATGTTACAATGTCTAAGTTATTCTTAATTGTTCTTATGTATTCTAACTAGAACCAACCTTTTGTTTATAACCAACAGCACATTTCTTTGTAGACTTTGTAGACATTATTACAGTAACTACAGATACAATAACTACTGTATCCTTTCTTAAAATGCTCTATATGTTAGCTGTAATGATTTATTTGAAAAAAGGGTATTTTAATTACATCATACAATCTCATCTGGTAAATATAGAATTATAGTCTTCCAGAGCAAAAAGAGACTATGGGGATTAGCTTTCTAAATATTCTTTACAAATAGGAACTGAGATCCAGAAGGTGAAGAGAGTAGTTTGCTAAGGTCATAATAGCTAATAAAATCAGGATTAGAACCCAAGGCTCCTGATTTCTAGTCAACTATGCTTTTCATTTACACATATAATCTCAAACTATGACTCTAGTTTGGAATTTTCATTCAATGAACTGGAAAAGACTAATTGCTTTCCCTCTTTTTTTTTTTTTACTGTTCTCAGGATTTTTTTTTTTTACTATCTTAAAGCACCACTGTGGGGAAGGGGAAGGAGAGTATACCTCGACTCTGAAGGAAAAGAGGTTGTGGCATAAAGACACTTTTCATAATAAATTAAGAAGATACACTGCTGGGGGCGGCCAGGTAGCACAGCGAGTAAGAGCACCGGCTCCAGTGTTGAGAAGACCTGGAGATCGAATCCTGGGCTCAGACACTTAGCACCCACCCAGAAACACCTGGCTGTGTAACCTTGAGCAAGTTACTTAACCCCAATGGCTTAGGGGCGGCCAGGTGGCTCAGCGAGTAAGAGCACCGGCTCCAGTGTCGGGATGACCTGGATCAAATCTGGGCTCAGATACTCAGCACCACACCCAGAAATAACTGGCCGTGTAACCTTGAGCAAGTCACTTAACCCTGATTGCTTTAAAAAAAAAAAAGATACACTGTTTATTCCATTAATTGGCAAACCTTCTTCATTTATTTAAAAGTCCATAAATCAGGAACAAAAATACAGCTAAATTGTAGTCATATTCTACCTAAACACTTTAAGTCTTATTTGAAAACTAAACAATTTTTTCAAAATGTTTTAGTTATGATAACTCTATTTTTGTTTTCTATTAGAGAAAATTCTAGCAAATTTTCTTTGGGAAAGGGACTAATAATGGAGTGGCTTTCCCCACATGCTGCTGCTGTTTGTATTTTTTTCCCTCCATTAAGAAGAAACCAGATTTGTCTCTTTTGTTCCCCTTCAACTTTTAACAAATTAATGCATCCAAACTAATTATTTATATGTTTAAATATACATAAATTAAATATAGTAATAGCCAAAAGATGTTTGCCTATTTTGTTCACTGTCCTTCATTCAGGAAGAGAACCATGACATCAGAAATGTGATGCCATGTCTTGAAAATGAATTAGTTTAAAAAAAAATAAAATAAAGAAATACCTTGAGCAAGTTACTTAACCCCAATTGCTTTTAAATAAAAAAAAATGAATTAGATTGAAGTGAGGGATGGCTGTGCAAAGTCACCAGCCTCACTCTCTGCTCTTTAGCCATCTGGATCCAGTGGCAAGATCAGGATGACTGGAGATGGCCCTGGATGCAGTGGGAGGCCTTGGCCTTTTTAAGATAAGGTCTTTCCCATCTCTCAGTTTATCTGAGGCAATGCCTATTTAGTGATTAAGGCTAGCTAAGAAATGAGGCAAAGAATGTCCTCTTTAGTAAAAAAAAAAAAAAAAGTAATAAATCTGGGGGGGGGGGGGGGGAGAGGTGAGACTCTCAGGGTTTCTGGCCAGAACAGAAGCAATTGTTATTTACGTTCACTCTGAGCCATCAGAGACCAAACAATGACCAAGTGAGGCTTGACCTGGGAACTATTTTGACCAAGCATTGAGAACCAGAGTGATTTGGGTTTAAGGCATGATCCTTAAAAGAAATCTAGACCCTAGACCACAAGGTATCTTGCAAGGTTTCAGCAATGAAAATGTATATTCCTTTGGGCAGAGCACCCACCCTTGCTGTCCCTTATCCCAATGTAGAACCATATATTGGAGTCAGAAGATCTGGGGTCAAATCTTGGCCCTGCTTCATCCTTTCTGTATGACACTAAGTAGGTCATTTTATTTCTTTGGACCTCATCTGAGATCTTTTGAAAAGCTAAGAGAAGAATGCATATCTTATCAGGACAAATATGAGAAATAGGTCATGTTGATCTCTCCCTATTCTTTTCAGAAAAGTGCTGCATTTTAATTCAACAAACAGCTATTAAGTACCTGTGTAAGACACCAACCTAGGCACTCTGCTAGGATTTTGTTTTAATGGGCTGCATATTAAATATTAACTTTTAATTTTTATGACTTCTGAAGACATTTCAGAAGTTGGTGTTGGATTTCTTTTTTCATCTATATCCATTTTAGGACTACCTGATCAAATAAATATTTATTAAGCATCTACTGTATACAAAGTTCTGTGTTAGGTTAAAAATAGAAATCATTGAAATTTAACAAACATTTACAAAGCATATACTGTGTAAAGGTGCTTGTGCTAGTCTCTGAGGGAGGTAGAATTTAAATAAGGCAATGGTCCCTATTCTAATCAAATTTATAGCCTAAGAGGGCAGTATGATACATAACCAAACAACTCTTATATATATATATATATCTTTACATGATAAGTGAATACTAGGGATATATAGACAAAATATCTTGTGAGGAGGAATTCATTACCTGCTACAAGAAATCAGGAAATGCCCCCTTGTGCAAGGTAGCATTTGAATTAGGCTTTAGAGATGAGTAGGAAATCAATAGGTAGAGGAAGGTGAAGACATTACAGGCAGACAAAATGAGCAAAACAAATACAAAGCTAATGTTAGATTCAATTGAGACTTGATTCCAGACCTCAACGAGTTTACTGTTTAATTGGGCAGACAAGAAATAAGCACTTGAAAAATAAGATAAAGAATTTAAATAAAAGTTTAAGAAAAACCATAAAAAAGAAAGACATAAGGCAATTATATATAACACCTGACTGTCATAGAACAAACTTCATCTGTCCTTTCCCTCATTTTCATTCCCCTTGACTTCCCCTTTATCCAATGTGTTCTGTTCAGTATCTGCCCATTTCTTCTATTGTGCATTCAGGAATGACTGCTCCATAAACTTTCTTTGATCTTTAGCCTCTGCCTTTCTCACTCCTTCCATCTTCTGACAGTCACTGAAACATATCTCCCTGATAATACTGCTGCACGATCATTCATATCTGTTCTCATTGCTGAGGGAGTTCAATTCCCTTTGCTTCTCACTTCCACTTCCAGTCTCTTTTACTACCACCATCACTCAGCAATTTCTTCTCCTGAGTTTCTTTCAGTCCAAATTTAACACACTGTCTAAATTCTGATAGCTGTTATTTATCAACCCTCAAAATATTTTCTCCCAAAAAGTTCAGTGCCTAGTTTATAGTCTTCCTCCCCACCCCAGCTCCTTTTCTCATTCTGTGAGACAACATACGTAATGGTATTCTCTCAAATATTCTAACTTCCCAGTTCACCATTCTTCTCAACTCTTATGACCTGTTCATCCATTCTGCCTCACCTAAGGGTAGGAATGATCATACCAATGACCTTGCCATCACCATAAGTGTTACACTTTCATGTTCAAGAACTCTAAATTTTCATGATCATAATTTTATCTTTCTAACTAACCCTATGTCTCTCTTCCCCTAAGCATTCTCTTTATTCTTACTGTTTAATCACTCCATCTCTCAATACTATTAAGAGCTCTGGCTCTCTCCTTCTTTTTCAGTGTTCACTCCTTAGTGCACTAGTTCAATTCTGCAGTATTCTCTAATCTTGAATCCCTTGATTCCTTGTCCTGTCACCACACCTGACTAGACAAACCCCAATCCTGGATTATTCCTGTTATTTTGCTTCCTTACTCTTACTTATTAGCTACTGAATGGTACTGGAGGGAATCATGAAACTGTGCTGACTGGATCCATTACAATTTAAGTTAGCTAATCTCAAATGGGCCTTCACTATAGCAAAATAATCCTGCTACTTCTCCCTAAGAGATTCCCTATTACATTCTTCTTTCAAACTTTTTCTTGTCTCTTCAAGCTTTCCATGCCACTCCATGCCTTACCCACTTGACTGTCTCATCTATCTCACCTCATCCTTCACCAGAAAAATTGAAACCATGTGCTGGAAGCTCCTTCTCTGTCTTAGTTTCTTACCTTGGTTCTTCTCAGTCTCTTTTGTTGAATCTTATAAATGTAACTCCCACGAACAGTGAGTGTAACCTAAGGTTATATCCTAGACCTTCTCTTTTCTCTATATTTTCTCTTAGTGATCTCATGGGCTCAACTATCATATCTATGCAAATGATTCCTAGATATATTTGTCCAATCTTCTTTTCTCTCCAGAGCTCCAAATCCAGAATCACCAACTGCATATCCCACAGGAGTCTTAAACTCAACCTAACCAAAACATAACTTTTTTATCTTTTTCTTCCATCTTTTCCCCCTTCTAAACTTGCCTGTTTCTCAGAGGCACCAACTTGATAGGTAAAGTGAATCACCGAATCACTAGGTCAACCTCACCCAGGTTCACAAGGTCAGTATGATGTCTACCTTCCTCAACTCCTATCATGCACCCCATATATCCAGTCAGTTGCCAAATGTTCTAATTTATTTCTCTATGGCATCTTTCCTAAAAGTCTCCTTCTCTCTATTCACACAGCCACCATCCTCTTTGTAGTAGCCTTCTAAATGGAGCCCTGTTTCTCTCTCCCCAGTCCAATACAAAAGCCAAAATTGGTTTTTCTAAGGTATAAATCACACTCTACTCTGTAAACCCAGTCACACCCTATTGCTTCCAGGATTAAATATAAAGACCTTTGTTTGGCCTTCAAAGCTTTTTATAACCTGGCACCTTCTAGTCATCTCATATTCTAACTTCCTACATCCAGTCATGCTGGCCCACGTGCTGTTGCTTGCACTCAGCACCCCATATCTGTGCCTTTGTACTGGCTGTTCTCTTTTCCTGAAATACTCTCCTTCCCAACCTCTAAGTCTTAGCATCCCTGGCTTCTTTTAATATCCATCTTTTCTAAGACTTTGCTGCTTTTCGTCCCTATAAGGTTACTTTCCATCTACTCTATATTTATCATACGTGTACTGATTTATGTATTTTGTCTCCCCTATTAGACTAGAGCTCCTTTATGGTAGGGACTGGTTTTTTTTTCTTTTTTTTGTATTCCTAGAACTTAGCTATGTGTTTATTTTATTCTGGCACATGGTAAGCACTTAATAAATGCTTGTTAACTGATTATGTTTTCTATGTTCTGACAAGAGAGTGTGTAATAAATTTTAGGATTATTTCTCTTAAAAGTAGCTAAAATATAAAAAATGTATAGCAGTTACAGAGCTAAGATAGTTTTCTGAAGAATTTTATTTGTAACCTTATCAGGTTCTCAACAGGTAACCTCAACAGGTTTTCCTGTTGGAAATAAGATTTCTTACCAAAAAATTTTCTAAGACAGCTTATTTCTTGAGCTGTTTGTGTCAGTGTTTGTGACTACCCTGCTAGTTTCTGTTTTATTTCTCTTATGGTGTGTACAATTACCTCCTTCAAATCCCTTTGGTCCTTTTTCAATCAGAAAGTCAAAGTATGAACTATTTTCCCAATTGTTTCTACCCTTTCTTTTCCTCCAGAATGGCTGCAATCCGTTCAAGCCACCATGATCCTTTCCATTATATTCAGTGTCCTTTCCTTGTTCCTGTTCTTCTGCCAGCTTTTTACTCTTACCAAAGGTGGACGCTTTTACATCACTGGAATCTTCCAGATCTTCTCTGGTAAGTCATTTCCATAGCAAGATGGGTGGAATAGTAGGAAGAAGGTTGAAGGGTCAGAAGAGAAGACATAGGACATACAGACACCCATTGATTTTTGGAATGTGTTGAATATCATTGATACAATGATCTTTGGAATGTGAGAGTGGAGGAATGCCCTGTTTATTTCGTCAGAAAGTGAAAACAGAATCTGGGGAGGAGGTTCTAAGACAGGCAGACTTAGAAAAAGTAGCTCTTTTAAGCCTGGGCATTATAGTACTTCATTGATCACTGCCCTATTCTAAGTAATTAGCTGCTTACTCCTTAGAACTGAGGAAACTGAAGATTTATTTGTATTTACCTCAACTGGCCCTTATTTCATAGAATCTGTTCTTGTGTAAAATCTGATCTGTGGAGCCAGGCATGACATATTAATTGTATTAATCCTAGGTATCCTCCAGGCATGACATATTAATTGTATTAATCCTAGGTATCCTTGCATAATATTGTACATTATTATACATATTATACATAATATTATGCAAGGACACCTAGGGAACTGGGATCACTTCTGCATAGAATAAGGAATACCCCCCACACACCCCAAAATGGACTCTGGAGTGGAACAGAAGTGGTAGGTATCCAGAGAAAAGTAATTAGGATAGTGAGTCAACTGGAGACCATGCCATCAAATGAAAAAAACTAGTATTTTTATTCTATAGAAAAAAAGAACTGAGAAGGAACATGATAACTATCTTTTTAAAAAAAACTTTGAATAACTTTCATGTAGAAGAGTTATTTGACTTAAAACAATCATATTCATTCACCAGTTAGATAACAAGCATTTATTAAACACTATGTGTTAGACACTGTGCTAAGCTTGAAGAATACCAGAAAAAGAGCAAAAGATAGTCCCTGCTCTCAGGAAGTTCACCTTCCTATACAAGCAAGATACATACTTAATAATAATAATAATAATGATAATGACAATAATAGCTAGCATTTATGTAGTTATTAATGTTTGTAAAGCACTTTATAAAAATAATCTTATTTTGTCCTCACATAAGGTAGGTGCTATGTTTTGCCCCAGTCTTACATATGAATAAACTGAGTCACCCAGGTTAAGTGGTTTGCTCAGGCTCACACAACTAATAAGTGACTGAGACAGAATTTGAACCTATATTCAATTCCATAAATATTTATTAAGCACCTACTATGTGCCAGGCATTGTGCCAAACACAGGGGATACAAAAAGATACTGGGGCATACAAAAGACAATCTCTATTCTCAAGGAGCTTAGAATCTAATGGAGAAGATAACATGCAAACAAATATATACAAAGCAAGCTATGAACTGAATAAACAGAAAATAATTAAAAGAGACACTGGAATTAAGAGATGTTAAAGGAGTCTTCATGTAGAAAGTGGGACTTTGGTTGGGACTTAAAAGAAGCCAGGGAAGTCAGTAGTCATATTGGAGGAAGAAGAGAATTTCAGGCATAGGGTACAACCAGAGAAAATGCTAAACTGATAAATGAAGTGTCTTGTTCGTGGAACAGCCAGGAGGCCAGTGTCACTGGATGAAAGAGTATGCCAGGGGGTAAAAAACATAGGAGGGGAATAGGTCCTGAAGGGCTTTGGATGCCAAACAGAGCGTTTTGTATTTGCTCCTGAAAGCGAAAGAAGCCACTGGAGTTTGGGGGGTGAGGGAACAGTGACGTGATCAGATCTGCATTTTAGGAAAAAAACTTACTGTCTGAATGGAGGATGGATTGAAATAGACAGTAGGAACAGACTTGAAGCAATCAGACCCACCAGCCATCTATTGCAGTAATATAGGTGTAAGGTAATAAGGACCTACACTAGAGTGGTGGCAGTGTCAAAGGAGAGAAAGAGGTGTTGTAAAGGCGAAATCAATAGTTTGGATAATAGGGAGGATCATAAGAGAGAGTAAGGAGTCCAGGATGATTATTAGGTTGGGGTCCTGAGTGACTGGGAGGATGCTGTTGCCCTTTACAGTAATAGGGAAGGGGAGGAGAAGGGTGGAGAAGGTTTCAGAGGAAAAATAATAAATTCTGTTTTGGACATATTAAGTTTACGTTGTCTACTAGACATCCAATTTAAGATGTCTGAAAGACAGTTGGAGATATGACATTGGAGGTCAGCAGAGATAATGGGACAGGAAAGGTAGGTTTAAGCTTAAAGATGTTAATTAAATCTATGGAAGCTAATGAGATCACCAAGTGAAGTAATATAGGGAAGAAGAGGACCCAGTATAGAGCCCTGAGGGACACCTCTGGTTAGAGGGAATAATCTAGAGGAGGATCCAGAAAAGGAGACGGAGAAGGAGCAGTCAGATAGGTAAGAGGAAAACCAGGAAGGAGCGGTGTCCCAAAAACCTGGAAAGAAGAGAGTACAAAGGAGAAAAGAGATCAACACTGGCAGTTACGATAAAGAAGTCAGGGAGAATGAGGACTGACAAAACACCATTGGCTTTATTAACTAAGAGATAATGAGTCACTTTGAAGAGAACAGTTTCGGTGAAATGGCAAGGTCAGAAGCTAGATTGTAAAAAGATTAAGAAGAGAGTGAGAAGAGAAAAGTGGAGGAACCGATTGTGGACAGACTTTTCTAGGAATTTAGCTACAAAAGGAAGAAGAGAAATAGGATGATATCAGGGATGGAAGGATCAAGTAAGGGTTTATTTTTTGGTTTTATTTTTTTTTCAGGATAAGAGATATAGATATTGGAATATTTCTAGGCAGTAGGAAATGAGACAGTAGAGAAGGAGAGATTGAAACTGAGAGAGTAGGGATAACAGAGGAAGCCGTCTGTTGGAGGAGATGAGATGAAATGCAATTGCTTGAACAAGTAGAAAGGTTAGCCTTGGTAAAGAGTAAGGCCACTTAATAATGTGAAAAAGGTGAAGGAGGAAAAAGTGGCAAAAGGCACCTGAGTGATAGAAGATAAGAAAGAGGGGAGAAGAAGGAACTCAATATGAATGGCCTCAATTTTTCCTGTAAAATATGAGGGAAGGCTCTCAGCTGAGAGAGTAGGAGGAAGGAGAACCATGGGAGATTTGAGGAGGGATGAAAAGGTTGAAAAGATAGCTTAAGGAATGAAGAGCTGCTGTGGAAAGTAGGATAGCGTGTTGATAAAGGGAGGTATAGTATGTTTGCTGAGCAGCAACAAGGGTCCATTTGAGGTTATCTAACATGAATTTGTAGTGGACCCAGTCAAAATGATTGAATGATTTTCTCTACCTTTATTCAGCAGCACAGGTATAGGCAAAAAGTCAACAAATAGTGGGAGTGATCTGAGGCTTAGCTGAGTATAATCAGCAATATAATAAAGAGACGAGGGGTTCAAGAAAAGAGGACAGTGTCAAGTTGAATTGGTTCATCAAGAAGTTAAGATGGGAAAAAGAGGGGAGAGTGACAAGGGAGATGGCCTGGGAGAGATCAAGAAGGATGAAGGATGAAAAAAAAAGCCAGTAACTTAGAATATATATGTAAATATTCTACTATATAATATATACTTATATTCTGAAGTAGTAACATTAGAATAATAGATTTAGAGCCAGAAAGGACCTTAGAGGCAATTCAATGCCCTGCTTTTACAGGTGAGGAAACTAAGGCTCTGTTAGAATAAGTGACTTGCCCAAATTCACTGTTAAATGACACTGTCTGAGTATCATTTGGAATTTGAGCCTAGGCCCTATACATCCAAACCTAGTGCCCATTCCACTGTATCATAGCTTGCTCTTCCTAGCCCCGAAGGCAAAACTCGAAACAATGCATAGAACTTAGCTAACATTAAAAGTAGAATTATCCTATGATAGTCAGGCAAATAAGTGTTAGAATAAACAGATTTCATTCATTCATTCACTCAATACAGAGACCAAGAGATAGAAACTGAATACACAAAAACTAAATAGTCCCTGACCTCAAGAAATTTATATTCTACTAGGGTGAAAAAACATGTCCCAGATAACAAATATAAAATATGTATAAACCATGATCCAGGGCTTAAGGCCCTTAGTTCAAGTAGACATAATCAGATCTTGCAGGCTACCCCAAGAAGGTCATCTTCTCTATGCCTTCTCTTGAAGTTTATACTAGGAAATCTCCAAACACAAGCTTAGGGATAGCTTGTGTTTAGCTTTCCTCAAATGTTTGTAACAAAGGATACCCATCTTTTCTGCAAGCACTCAAGCTACTTGAGTTTAAATATATGCTCAGAAAATCCTGTTTGAAAAGATGATGCCTCATAATTGCCTATTAGATGATATTCAGTACAGAAGACTATTAACTATTACTGTTAATCATTCCATTACATATTTAATTGTTTTTCTCATATTTAGGATATTAGAATGCTAAGTGTAACTATCAGCTTCCATTCTCACTCCCCAATAACCATGTTGTACATTTCCTAATAGAATATAAGCTCCTTAAGGGAAGAGATTGTTTTGTTTTTAACTTTCTAACCCCACTACCTAGTATACTGAGTGATCAGACAGTCTATCCAGGTCATTATTCTAGTATTTGGCCAGTAGGCTCCTAGTGGCATTTAACAAATAGTCCAGAGATTACAAACCTTGCTTACATAGTCTGAATTGTAGTGACCTTATTTGTTCTAGTTCTGGCTCAATGTCAAGCATTTATACCAACTGCAATCTTACAGAACATGACAGCAGAAAAGCTTTATTTGGCAGCAGAGAGACAAATATTAAGGTAGTAGATCATCAAGAATCGGACTTTGTCACATTCCTAGGCAACAATGTGTTGACTAGGGATTTGTGCTCTTTATAACTTTGTTATAGATTCAAGAAGTGTGTTAATTCTAAAGGGATTGCTATTTCAAGCCCCAGAGAGTAAATTCCTGTGGTTCTCAGGCTTGCTTTAAGAGACCAATAAGAACTTATAATCAAGAGAAAAAAATTTTAAATGAAATAAAATGTCTGAGGAAGCAAATTGAAAAGAGAATAACTTAGAAGAGAAAATGGTAACATTTACCCAAGTAACAAACTCCCTGAAAACTAGAATAAACCAAACAAAAATTGGTGACTATGAGACATCAAGAAATAGTCGAGCAGGGGGCGGCCAGGTAGCACAGCGAGTAAGAGCACTGGCTCCAGTGTCAGAATGACCTGGAGATCGAATCCCGGGCTCAGACACTTAGCACCCACCCAGAAACACCTGGCCGTGTAACCTTGAGCAAGTTACATAACCCCAATTGCTTAGGGGCGGCCAGGTGGCTCAGCAAGTAAGAGCACTGGCTCCAGTGTTGGGACGACCTGGAGATCGAATCCTGGGCTCAGACACTCAGCACCACACCCAGAAATAACTGGCCATGTAACCTTGAGCAAGTTACTTAACCCTGATTGCTTAATTTAAAAAAAAAATAGTCAAGCAAAATCCAAGGATTGAAAAGATAGAAGAAAATGTAAGATATCTGATATAAAAAACAGCTGACCTAGGAAACAGTTTGGGAGATAATTTGAACTCCCTGAAAACCATTGTTAAAGAAAACCAGGACACTGTATTTCAAGATAATACAAATAAAAACTGCCCAGGTCTATTCAAAATAGGAGACAGAATTGCTTGGTTGATTGTTGTCCTTTGTTCTCAAAGAGAATCAAAATGATATCACTGTGTTAGAGTCAGGTCTGACTGTGATTGATTAGACCAATACAAGTTCAGAATGCTCTACCACAGGTCAGGTACAAATAGCCCATGTGAACATTTGGGGTGGGTTCTCTAAAATTTCACATCTCACATTTCTTTTGAGCTTCTTCAGTTCTGCTTTGCTCATAGAGATGAGGGTATGTCTTGTTGAGCAGCCCTGTGCCAGTGTCTCCCATGTGACACAAACTATCCCAAAGTTCTTGAGAGACCTTGAGAGTATACAAGGGTATCACTTTTTCTGACCACCATATGAATGCTTGCACTATGTGAGTTCTCCATAAAATAGTCTTTTTGGCATTTGAACAACATGGTCAGCCCATCAGAATTGCACTCTCTGCAGTAGAGTTTGAATGCTTGGCAGTTTAGTTCAAGAAAGGACCTGGCATCTTATCCTGCCAGGCGATCTTCAGAATCTTCCTAAGACGATTCAAATGGGTGTCATGATGACTGAGTGGTCTAAGGCACCAGACTCAAGATTGCTCCTTTCCTAACGGAAGGCAAAATAAAGATTAAAGACTCCATCCAATCACCTCCTAAAACAGACCCCAAAAGGAAATGCCTTAGGATTGTTAAAAACTGCAAACATCCAAAATGGGTTCAAATACCAAACATCCACAATCAGGATCATAGAAGACCTCATAGCTTCTACTTTAAATATGAGGAGATCTTGGAATACAATATTCCAAAAGATAAAAGATACAGGTTTACAATCGAAAAAAAATTACCCTGCAAAGATGAGTATAGTCCCAGTGGATTTGAGGGAAGTATAGAACTTTAATGGAATAGAGAACTTTCAAGCATTTCTTAAGAAAAGACCAGAACTGAATAGAAACTTTGAGATGCAAACAAGACTCCAGAGAAAATTTATTCACTGTACTAGGAAAAAAGAAACACGTGTCCCTTGAAACCTTAATATCCTAAAGGTATATTATTTAGCACCTAAGGGAACTAAAGTATAGGACCAGAGTGTGAAGTGGTTTGTTCTGAAGGTTTCAATAGGGAACATAAAAAGAAATGTAAAAGCAATACATTAGTGTAGAAAGTAAGGAGAAAGATGTAGAAGTTGCTATTTCTTATAATTGGGGTATATGAAAAGAGGATACAAATATGAGGAGGGTGGCAATGGGTATCAGATGAAACTCACTCTTAACTGAAATGGATAAAGGAGGGTTGTACACACACATACACATAAAACGTTTCTTTAGAATACATCAAACTCAGGGGCGGCCAGGTAGCACAGCGAGTAAGAGCACCGGCTCCAGTGTCAGGATGACCTGGGGATCCTGGCTCAGACACTTAGCATCCACCCAGAAACACCTGGCCGTGTAACCTTAAGCAAGTTACTTAACCCCAATTGCTTAGGGGCGGCCAGGTGGCTCAGCAAGTAAGAGCACCAGCTCCAGTGTCGGGATGACCTGGGAATCAAATCTGGGCTAGATACTTAGCACAACACCCAGAAATAACTGGCTGTGTAACCTTGAGCAAGTTACTTAACCCCGATTGCTTTAAAAAAAATAATACATCAAACTCCACAGGGAAATAATTGAGGATGAGAGAGAGGGAAGGATAGTACTGGAGAAGCAGTAGCCACAAGCAAAACAAATTTCCTGATCTTGAAAGGAGGATTAAAAGAGAAAAGAGATAGAATCCAAGGGGATGCCCATCAACCTGGCCATGGTTAAATAAATTTTGGTATATCTATGAATCTATCTTCTGTCTACCTACCTACCTACTTATTTATATCTTGGAAATGTAAATAGACAATTTGGGAATAGAATTAAACAAGAGGAAAACAGCCTCGGTTACCTTTCAGAAGTTGCAGAACTTCATTAATGTCCACAAACTTCTCCTAGAAGCAAAGGCCCATCTTTTTAATTTCAGTATTACACTAGTATTGTTATTTGCCTGTGAGTTATGGAGCAACATACTTCCAAATAATTATTTCAAATAAAGCTCTTACTGGGCATAAGCTTGCTTTAAAATCTAACAAGAAAATGTGAAGAAATAAAATAAAATTCTTTTTTTTCCCAAAGAAATGTGTTATCAAAAAAGATGGGTCAGTCACGTGGTGAGAGCAAGGGATAATCTGTGTATTCTACTGGCATCATTAGGATGATCGTAGCAGAAAGTGAGAAAAGCTCCCAGGACAATTGTCAGGCATGGATGGGTCATGATCTGCATTATTGGAGAAAACATCCACAGTGATGATGTCATAGATCCTTCTGAATAGATAAACACTTATGAAACTCACTTAACTCCTTCTTCTGGTCTTAAAACTATCCAAGCTGACTATTATAATTAAATTGAGTTTTCTTCATTTGTGAAGTTCTGCCAGCTCCAGAAACTAGACATAAATAGAAGATGGCTTTTCTAAACTTACGCATATTCACCAAAAAATTTCTATTTCTATATGTGTTGCCTGGGGATTCAATCTGGTGTTTCCCATAGACTAATACAGCTAGGATATGTAGATGCCGTCATATTTTTCAAAAGGAACTGATTGGTAGGAGCGACTAGGTAGTGCAGTGAGTAAAAGCACCAGCCCCAGAGTTGGGAGGACCCGGGATTGGTTCCGGCCTCAGATACACAAAATAACTGGCCAGCTGTGTAACCTTGGGCAAGTTACTTAACCCCAATTGCTTTAAAAAAAAAAAGGAACTGATTGGGGTGCAATGAATAGAACACTAGCCATAGGGTCAGGAGGACCTGAGTTCAAATCTGGCCTCAAAACACTTGACACTTACTAGCTTTGTGACCTTGGGCAAGTCACTTAACCCTAATTGCCTTGCCTTCCCCCCCACCAAAAAAAGGAACTGATTGATATATTTCTTCCTAACTTAAACCCTGTCTGTATTATCAGCTTTCAACCTAGCTTTAGCTTATTATAATTATTATTACCTAGATTTATCCCTTATTATCACATCCTTTCGGTCACTTCCCCTACTCCTTTCTGTAAGTAGATCATTGTTCAGGTGACAAATTCACATTTTCTTAAAGAGAAGATCCCCTCTCAATAGAAGGAATTTCGTTTTTCTGGGAGTGGTAACTTGAGAGTAAGGAGGCTAACAGGATAAAAATACTTGAGGACCAGTGGTCTTAATAATAGTCAGTATGGTCCCAGCAGATTAGAACTATGGCTCCTTTGAACTACATTACATCATTAGTAGTTGTTTCAAGTTGTATCAAGGCTTAGTCAACTTTCAGTAGGTAAGAAGTACAGTAGCAGCTTGTGATTCTAATTCTAGATTTCTAAGAGAGTTGCCTAGCCATCTCAAAGGGGGCCAATGGAGTAGGAGTTTTCCTCCCTAACTAGAAAAAGAAAACTGTCTGGACCTTATTAATTCAGCATATTCCAACTTCTGCACTTTGCTTAAACAAAGTGGCAGTGTACAAATAGCTCAAATAGTATTGAGGTTAAATGTAGGTGGTCCTAGGAGCCATCTGGGAAATTTAGAATGAAAGTAATCTCAGTGGCATGTTGAATATATAATGGGATCTCTGGTAGAAACTCAAAGACCTTGTTTTCAGCAGTGAACAGAGTAGACTTTGTGCAGGCATAAGTGAGGGCTGTTGACATCAGTGGATTTTTTACCCTCTACTTCAGCAGAGATGTGACTGACATGATTGGGATTCTGGTCTGGAGAGGCTGCTATACTAGGACTCAAAGTGGAGTCTTCTCTCCCTTCACTAGAGAATGCTTATGCTGAGAGAGGAGAGGATCCTTCACCTTCTAGTTTGTCATGCATCCATTCATCCTTATCTAAGTTTCAGAGAATCACCTCAGTCCTTTAGACATCAGTGGAAGACAAGTGGACAATGCTGCTACTGATTAGAAAATTTACTCATGCATTTATTGCATAGACATTTCAGACTCTTTCATTTCCTTTGAATACTCAGTTCTATTTTTCTTTCTCTGCCTTCTTTCTCATTCCTTTTTCCTCTAGTTCACTCATTTATTTTCTTTCTTCTCCCCTTTCTTCATTACCATAGGTATTGGAATCTTTGAGTCTCAGAATTGGAAGGGATCTCAAAGGTCATCTGGTACAACTTGGCTGTGCTGTAATTCCCTCTACGACATTTCAACTGTGATCATTAGAAAGATATTGCTTATATTGAGCAAAATTTGCCTCTGCAACTTCCAACCTTTGCTCCTAGTTTACTCCTTCAAAGCCAAGAAAGACAAATTTAATCTTCTTCCACGTGGTAGCATTTGAAATACTTGAGATAGCTATCATCTGCTCCTCTGCCCTTTCTTTTCCCAGGGTAACCATCCCTAGGTTTCTTTAAATTATCCTAGTATGCCATGATTTCTCTTCAATTGTTATTCTCCTTGGGGAAAATTTTGTCACTGCCCTTCCCAAAGTGTGATCCCTATAACTAAACTCAGTAATCCAGATGTGAATTGATCAGGATATTAACAATGAGATTACCACATCAGTCTTTCTGGACACTTTTCTTGGAGTCAGGACCTGTGATTTCATCAATTAATATTGAAAATATGACAAGGGACTCTAATAAGGATAAAGGACATTTTCTTTATGTTAGGACATTTTCTTCATCTGGTGTTGATTTGATATGGATAAAAGAGAGAGGTTGGTTGTTTTGTTTTGGTTTGGTTTTTTTTCTGAATTTCATTTCTTATAGACTCTGTAGGGCCATGAACTCTGCTTCAAAGGAATGTGTGGCAATGACTTATATTGGCAAACAACTGTAAATGTGTATGCAATATCTTCTGATGATAAAACTCTAAATCTTTTTTGCTTTTCTGATTTTATACAACTTTGTTGACTAAAATACATTGAAATAAGTATTAGAATAACTCATTGATATTTTGCTTTTTTTTTTTCTTTTTGGAGGGCAATTGGGGTTAAGTGACTTGCCCAAAGTCACACAGCAAGTAAGTGTGTCAAGTGTCTGAGGCTGGATTTGAACTTAGGTCCTCCTCATGCCAGGGTCGGTGCTCTATTCACTGCACTACCTAGCCACCCCTTGATATTTTACTTTTTTTATTGGAGTTAGAAAAGATAGTGGATAATAAAGATAGCTCTCCTGGTCACAATATCGTCTTTCTAAGAATTTAATAGAAGGCACTCTTTACATTATTTTTGTCACTGGCTTTCCCTAAAATTAGAGAAATCTAAAGGCTGAATGTACAAAAGGAAGAGAGAGAATAATTATGGGATATATATTGAAAGCACTTAGAGAATAGGAGCTATGTTTTCTTTAATTTTTGTAGTTTTGTGTTAATTTTGTGGAGTAGACCTGCAGATTTCACTGCTATTGGGAACTACCAATGAGGAAACTATAAATCAGCATCTATTCTGAAACTTATGTCTTAAAGAGTTGTCTGGAACACTGAGGGGTTAAGTGACTTATGCAGAATTGCACGACTAATGGATATCAGAGATCGCACTTGAACTCAGATCTTTCCAACTTCTATTTCTCATTTTACTTAGTATCTTCCATGATATTTGATAGATGCTCAATGAGTATTTAAGGACTTAACTCAGTCCATCTTTCCCTAAGGTTAGTGTGTACTCTTAAGTTGACTCTTTTTCATATCATGTGACTCTACCTTTTGCAGGCCTGTGTGTGATGAGTGCAGCATCAATCTACACAGTGAAACACACGGAGTGGCAACACAACATGGATTATGCTTTTGGCTTTGCTTATATCTTGGCCTGGATCTCTCTTCCCTTGGCTCTCACCAGTGGAGTAATCTATGTCATCTTGCGAAAACGTGAATGAAGCTTCACCCAAGCTGCTTGTAGGAAGTTCTGGATATCCCTGTGGAAGGGAAAAGGAAAACAATGAAACAAAGAGAAATAACAAAAAAATCCAAACCAAACCACAAAAATGGAGGGAGGTTACTATGTTGATATGTATATAATATCTATGGTTTTTTTAAAAACCTATTTATAACACTTTCTAGATGTATGTACATAGCATTGTTTGCTTTTGTCTTGACAGTATGCCTTGAGTTAAACCCTAAAGAAGTGCCTAAGAAAGTTCAAATACTAACAGTGTAATCAAAATTCTATTTTGTCTCAGTTTTCCTTGAAAAACTGATCATCTGATCAGAAAAAAATATCACCTGATATTTTTCCTTCTGCCTTTCACTCCATCCCCTATTGCCTTCACCTGAAACTGAATACATCCCACACATCTGTACCACTTTCCCTCATTTAGAAAATGATATATGCCCATCTAATCCCAAATGGGCATAAACCACAAGTTCCTTTATGCTGTATGATTTAAATATACACTGGTTAAATCTCCAGTGTATGCATTTCCAGGGACATGTTGTCTCCTTCAAAACTAGAACCCATGCAGAAAGACAGCTAGCAACTTTGAAGTATTTCTTCCTTTCATGTTGGCAAATCAGTGATCAACTAAGCCACATCTATAAAATGGTGCTATGTATTTACCATTCCTTTACCATTGCTAGTCATTTAACCTACTCACTGGAAAACTCAGTTAACAGTTTTACAAAATAAGGTAAAATAGAGAATTGAATAATTCTGTGTAATATAAATTGCTTTTGTACTAGGGCTGCTATTCTTTCTTCTTTTTAAATAAAATCTTCATAATACTCCCTCCTCCTTTTTCTTATGACAAGCCTCTAGACTCTCCGGGGCCATGAACACTCAGGGCTCATTTGGGTGCAGCCTCTTTTCTCTGCTTCAAAGGAATGTCTGGCAATGACTTGTATTGGCAAACAACTGTAAATGTGTATGCAGTGCCTTCTGATGCTCAGACGCCAAACTTTTTTGCCTTTCTGATTTTATACATTTGTTGACTAAAATGCATTGAAATAAACATCAGAATAACTCATTGATATTTCTTTTTTTTAGCAAAGATAGTAGATAAAAACACATTGTGAAGAGGGAGGTGGGCTGGAGGGGGGTGTTATTGGAGTTATGGAGTATTCTGAAAGGTAGGTCTGTTTCTGTCATGTTAGAACATGCCTCAGAGGGCCAGAGTCAGACTGTGGTTCTATACCTTTCTACTCCTCAGAGAGACCACTAAAGACATCTAATAATTTGCTATTCTTTGGAAAGGGCTGAGATCTAGAGCTAAAAATTCATTATGCAAGGCTAAATGAATGTAATCCATTCTCACGAATTATAGGACCTATACATCCTAAATTATGTCAACAATGAGTTCATCTGTAGGTAATTTCAAAATATAAATTGCATTATTATTTAGAAGGAATTGTAAGATTTCATGAAAATATAAATTAAAAGCATCTGAGACTAAATTTCTGTGGGTTGCAACACATTAATTGGGGTGACCCAGATATAATTCCAAGAAGCTTCCAGGGGTGAAAGAAAAGAGTTGTTAATCTCTTTCTAGTTTTGGTTCTTCCCTTTTGACCTAGGGATCAGGGAAAATGAGAAGAAACCCCTTCCCAGGCCACAGCAGTACCCCACACTTTTTTCATTCCTTTTGTTTTGTCAAATCTTCATGAAGGAGTCCTACTGCATATGGTCTATACTACTTCTGCTACAATCTCTATTCCTAGGAAGGATTATAAATAGAAGTTTTTAAGATCTTAAAAAGCAATCCAGGAAGAGTTGAATGAGCAAACAACTGATTTATCATTGAAGACAAAACAAGACATTTACCTGCAGCCAGAGTAATTGAAAGGGTGCTTTGAGTCTTCTATATTTAGGTTCAGTTCCAAGTTCTGCTTTTTTATAAGCAATCCCCTCTCTACCCTTTACATAACTTCTTTTCCACCTGTGTCCACAGTCTTCTGTGAAAATACTCACATTTAAGCATTTTTATTATTTAAATGATTAATAGATCTCTCTCTTTCTCAACTAAATGGCAAATTTCTCAAAGAAAGGTACTAGATCTTATATTTCATATTTCCTATTCTACACCTGACATGGTACTGAGAACATTAAAGCTTGTCAATAAATTGAGTTCTATAGTAGTTGAGAATTTCACTGACATGGTGACATATTACTCTTGTATTTAAAGGTAGGACTAGATGACCTCTAAGACCCCTTCCAAACAAAAGACTTCACACAGTAAAAACCCTTGAGAATTCATGCACAGGAAGCAGTCAGAGGATATATGAGTGCTATTGGCTCTCTAGAATATATGCAGATCTGAACAACTGGCTCAGCTGATGCAATGTCTCCATGCAGAGCATATGGAAAATTTGTTTCTAGGAGAATCATGGTAACGTGATTTAGATCTTAAGAAAAATTGTACAGTATATATAGATGATCCATAACTAGTTCTGATTGACTAACAATGTGATGAAGGGGAGGAGTTCTAACTGGCTTCAGAAACATTCAGAAAGTCCTATCAGTTTCTGCTTCCTTCCTCTTTGCCTCTTTTTAGTTGGTTTCATGATTCTATTGCTCACAGAGTCTAGTGAGGTGGTATCCTATAGCCGGGGTGAGGGGTGGAAGAGTCATTGGGATCTTTTCTGCTCCAAGGCTATATGGCCCCTGAGAGGTATGCCTGGGTCTTTGGCCTTTTCTTTGTTCTTTTTTCATTCTGGGTAGAGAAAGTGGAACTTCATAGCCCAGTGATTGTGGAGTGTCATTATGAGGGTTCACCAGCATCTCATTCTTCCAGAGCTTGAGCTCCACTGTAGGCATTGCAGTAAGCCCAGCATTGATAACCCAAGGAGCAATCTTCAGGCGTGACCTTCAGGATTCTGACCCAACAGGACTCATCCAGTGGTCATGCTGTATCTGGACATGAATTTGGTGGGCTATGTAGGGAAAGGAAAAGGAATATTCATTTATATAGCACCTACTATATGCCGGGCACTTTGCTAAGCACTTTTTTACAAATATTATCTCATTTGATCTTCACAACAACTTTGTGAGGAAGGTGCTGCTATTATCCGCATTTTATAGTTAGGAAAACAGGCAAACAGAGGTTAAACGACTTGCCCATGATCACACAGCTAATAAGTATAGGAACCAAACTAAGTTTTGATCCTGCTTCCCTAGAGACCAAGATGTTATGGAGGAGAGTATATCCTAGAAGTGTTGAGGGAAAGTATATGTTGGTTTTGCTATAATTTTGAAGTAAATATACCTTTGTAAAAGTTACTTGATGTTCTGCAGTTAAATGGAACTAGGTCGCTAGTCATTATACCCCTAACAATGGGGCAACATAGTCAATGAGGACTTGGGTCAATGGCATAAAAGAAGAGAGACATCCCCAAGGTACTTGAAAACCCCAAGGGAGGAGATGTAGCAGGCCTGACCCTGAGAAAGTGGGGTTAGTATATACACAATACAGGTACATGCTCTGAAGGGTGATGGAGGAGAAGGTAAGCCCCCAAAAAGCAGGCCTACCCTAATATTCCATTCACTTGACTGAGTCATTCACAATGCTGAGTATTCCCCAAGTTATTGCTTTGACAGTATCTAGCTTGTGTCTTCTCTTTATGATAAGCATTGGCTCAGTCACTTACTGGGAAATGGGTCAGGAAAACTCAGCACATAAATCTTATAATAGGCCCTTCTCTCTTAAATGCTAACACTCCTGTCACTTTAAGTAGGATTTTAGGACTAATACTGGAGAGGCTTTTGTTCTTCCCTATTACTCTGATTTTATCTCAGGTGACTGTCAGCCACTAGTTAGTAATACCTTATTCAGTTAAATCAAGTACATAATGGAGAACCATGAAACCAGAGAATGTCAGAGTTGGAAGGATCCTTAGAGATCTAGTGCAAGCATTTCATCTTACACATGAGGAAACTGAGAACCACAGAGAGATAACTTTCCTATTGTCCTTCCTATGGATCATCAATGACAGATCCAAAGCTCTATCCCAGATGTTTTTATTCCTACTAAGATGCTCCACCACCAGGGGTGTTCCAGTTAATATTTAATATGTTAATATGAATATATGCTTAAAAGTGTTTTTAATAAAGATAAAAATATAATTTTTAAAACATTAACACAGTTTAACTTCTTATATGTAAATCTTAAGACATGGCAGTCCTTAAAAATGACCTCAAAAAATCTAAGTATGTTTTATATTGTATATGCAATATACAATTTCCTTTAGATATTAGCTCTTTAAAAAGAAGCACCATAGGTAGTCTTGCCTCTGACCCATAATGAGTGACTCTTGACTATAGCCAACCAACCTATCTGAACTTCAGATAAAATCAGAATAGTAAAACCTTTAATACCCACTTCATCAAGTTGATCAAATGATATAATATATATCCTGTAAATCTAAAAAGCCCTATATAAATGTTATTTATCATGTATTGTGTGTAAAATATAATAACATGATATAATATATGCTATTGCATAGTATATGATATTAATAAATATTGTTACAAAATATATTTATATTATATTGATATATAATATGTATTATACATAATATATAATATTTTTCTATTTTATTATCAAGTCTTTATCCATGGCTACTATAGACCATTTTCACCATTTTTAGACTTCTTGAGCTATTTCAACTTATACTCAGAGTTAAGATCTCGTTAAGACCTTTCAGTTATACTTCAGTACTGTTTTCAAATATCTCACAACTTCTCTTAGTCATCTTTTTCTAATATATACTGCTTTGTTCTCAACTCTCTGGCCTCTAGAATCTAAGCCTTATATTCTACAGTCAACTATCTTTCCTCTAATGCTATTTTTATTTTTTTAGTTTAATATTTTATTTTCCCCCAGTTACATAACATTCATTTTTAAAACTTTGAGTTCCAAATTCTCTCTTTTTCTCCCTCCCCACCTCTCCTCATTGAGAGGACAAGCAATTCGATGTAGATTATACATGTGTAGTCATGTAAAACACTTCCATAATAGTCATGTTGTGAAAAACTATATTTCCTTCCATCCTATTCCCCTCACCCCATTTACTCTATTCTCTCTCTCTTTTCACTCTGTCCCTCCTCAAAACTGTTTTGCTTTTGGGGCAGTGAGGTAGCGCAGTGAATAGAGAGCACTGACCTGAGTGCTCTGACTCTCTGACAGGAGAACTGACAGGAGAACCCGAGTTCAAATCTGGCCTCAGACATTTTGACACACTTACTACTTACTTAATGTGTGTTTGTATGGTTCTATCTGCATTCTGAATTCACTTCTCTATCTGCAGGTAGGTAGCATGCTTCTTATAAGTCTTCTGTAATTGTAACTGGTCATTTTGTTGATCAGAGTTTCCAAGTCTTTCAGATTTGATTGTCATTATTGTTATTGTGTAAATTGTTCTCCTGGTTCTGCTCTCTTCATTTTTCATCAGTTCATCTCCTTCATCATTTTTTACAGCACAAAAGTACTCCATCACATACATATACCAAACCTTTCATCAAATGATGGGCCCTTAGTTTCTCATTTTTTTGCCACCATAAAAAAGTAGCTATCCATATTCTTGTACATATGGGTTCCTTTTCCTCCTCCTTTGATGTCTTTGGGGTATATACCTAGTAAATTGTACTAGATCAAAGTGTATGCATAGTTTAATAGCTTTGGGGGAATAGTTATAAAATTGCTTTCCAGAATGACTCCATACTGCTTTTCTACACTCCACAATGCATTATTGTACTTGATTTTCCACAAGCCCTCCAGCATTTATCATTTTCCTTTTTGGTTAGCTTTGTCAATGAGGTAGAGGTACGGTTTTAATTTGCATTTCTCTAATAATTAGTGATGTGTAGCATTTTCCATATAGCTATCAATAGTTTAAATTTCTTCCTCTGAAAACTGCCTATTCATATTCTTTGACCATTTATCAATTGGGAAATGGCTCTCATTTTTATAAAATTTGAGACCTTCATCAGAGATACTAATTGCAAAAGTTTCCCCCCTAAATTCCTGCTTCTAATTAAATTTGACCTGAATTGGTTTTATTTAGGCAAAAACTTTTAAATTTTATGTATTCAAAATTGTTTATTTTACCTTCTGTGAATCTCTCTACGTCTTTTTTGGTCATAAATTCTGCCCTACTAGTTCCAAATTGCTTTACTTAGGGCTGCCTCCTTCCATAGAAAGCATATATTCCCTTGCTTTTTTTTAAGGGAATATTCTTATTCCCTCTGAACAAGTCAGAAACAAAATAAAATGGTTTTAATTAAACACATTTCTTCCAGTAGAATAATCTTAAACCATCACAAGTGCCTCCTAAAGATGCCCCTTTTGCACCCCTTACTCAAATCACTTCACTCCTCTGAGCCTCAGTTTCTTCATCTGTAGAAAAAGTATACTTCAATGAGAGAATCTTTAATCCTTCCTGTTCCAGTATTTTATAATTCTTTGAGTTACCTTCTCATCAATATTCTTTTTTTTTCATTTGTTTTAGTCTTTTTCTATAATTCTCTGGCAAATAGCATCTACTCCCTGACAATTTCACTGCTATAAAATTTAAAATCTTAATTGCTTCTATGATATTTGTTTTTCTTTCTGAAAATATTTAAGGAATGGTTAAATATTAGGAATAAGCAAAAGTGACATTTTCAAAGAGAAATTCTCAACTATGTTGGAGAGGGTGTTTGGCATCTACCAACTACAGAGGTCAGGGATAGGCAAGAGCATGGAAGGAGAACAAGTAAGCTTTGCTTTGTTTCTCCTCTTCCTCCTACTCTACCCACTGCTCTGCTGACTCTTAGGAAAAAGAAGAGTGCTTTTGTCTAAGACTTGGATTTCAATATGTGACTCATGGTGCAAATGCTACTTGCTTAAGATTTTTAGCAAAAACAACTTTTTTTCTAATTAGCTAAAAGGCATAAACAAGTAAGCCAATAGGCTTTAACCACCTGCTCAATGTTATGCTTGTATATAACTGACTCCTGCTGTATGAATAGGCTAATATTAATAATTATAATTGAAGCAGAATGTATTTAATACTATAACTATGAAATGGAGTTTATTAATAATAATTATAGAATGCAACCCCCAAATGCTGATTTTTAATTATTGAAAAATTAGAAATATTTTCCAAGTTTTTTTAGAAAGTCCAGGACAGGGGCGGCCAGGTAGCACAGCGAGTAAGAGCACTGGCTCCAGTGTTGAGAAGACCTCAAGATCGAATCCCGGGCTCAGACACTTAGCACCCACCCAGAAACACCTGGCCGTGTAACCTTGAGCAAGTTACTTAACCCCAATTGCTTAGGGGCAGCCAGGTGGCTCAGCGAGTAAGAGCACTGACTCCAGTGTTGGGATGACCTGGATCAAATCCGGGCTCAGATACTCAGCACCACACCCAGAAATAACTGGCCGTGTAACCTTGAGCAAGTTACTTAACCCTGATTGCTTAAAAAAAAAAAAAAAAAAGAAAGAAAGAAAGAAAGTCCAGGACTGAAAAGGAGTAATGTTAGATGAAGATTTTCCTTAAAGAATCACCTATGTTGATTTATGATACTGATTACTGGCACTATGCTGATGGGTCATGATGCTATGGCCATAACAACTCATTACTTTATGCACTTTGTGCACTAAATACGGGGGGTGGGGGGGGAGGATGATATTCTTTGTTTTTTCTTTTTTTAAGTTAATTTATTTATTTTTAGTTTTCAGCATCCACTTCCATAAGTTTTCAATTTTCTTCCCCTTCCTCCCATCCTTCCTTCCTAAGATAGCCTGCAATCTGATATAGACTCCACATATACATTCCTATTAAACATATTTTCTCATTAGTCATGTTATATAGAAGAATCAGAATGACTAGGAGGAGAAAGAAAAAAAAAGAGAAAATAGTCTGCTTTGCTCTGTATTCAGACTCTATAGTTCTTTCTCGGGATGTGGATGACATTTTCCATCATGAGTCCTTTGAAACTGTTTTAGATGCTTGCATTGCTGAGAAGGGCTAGGTCTATCAAAGTCAATCTTTGCACACTGTGGCTGTTACTGTATACAATGTTCTCCTGATTCTGCTCACTTCACTCAGCATCAGTTCATATAAGTCTTTCCAGGTTTTTCTGAAGTTCACCTGTTCATCATATCTTTTTTTAAAATTTTTTGGTCCCTATTAATTTGTTTACTTTTGGTTAACAAGATTCATTTCCACAATTCCTTGAGTTTCAAACTTTCTCTCCCTCCCCCCCATTCCCCTGCCATGGTGGCATACAATCAAGTGTAGTATCTGCAAATACTTTCACATTAGGCATTAGTCAGGTTATAAGGAAGGATTGAATCAGATGGAATGAACAATGGGAAAGAGGAAACAAAACCAGACAAGAAAAAGAAAAAGAGCAGGTAGTTTGCTTCAATCTGGGTTAAAACTCTGTTCTTTCTCTGGATGTAGACATCTCTCTCCATCATGAGTCTTTTGGGATTGACTTATAACCCTGGATTGCTGAGAAGAGTCCAGCCTATCAAAGCTGGTCATCACAAATACATTGTGTCTGTAATTGTGTACAAATTTCTCCTTGCTCTACTCTTCTCACTCAGCATCAGTTCATATAAGCCTCTCCAGGTAAATATGAAGTCTATCTGTTCCTCGTTTCTTATAGCACAATAGTATTCCATAACATGCATATACCACAACTTGTTCAGCCATTCCAAATTAATGGGCACCCCTTTAATTTCCAATTCTTTGCCACCACAAAAAGAGCTGCTATAAATATTTTTGTACATATGGGTCTTCTTCCCACTTCTATGATCACTTTGGGATACAACCCTAGAAGTGGTATTGCTGGGTCAAAACGTATGAAATTATTTACAGCCTTTTGGGCATAATTCCAGACTGATTTCCAAAATGGTTGGATCAGTTCACAACTCCACCAGCAATGCATTAGTGATCCAATTTGTCCACATCTTCTCCAGCATTTGTCATTTTTCTGTTTTGTCATCTTAGCCAATCTGACTGGTGAGATGTGGTACACCAGAGTTGTTTTGATTTGCACTTCTCTAACCAATAGTGATTTCAAGTATTTTTCTATGTTTATAAATATCTTTAATTTCTTCCTCTGAAAACTGCCTGTTCATTTCCTTTGACCATTTATCAATTGGGGATTCAAATCACTTGTATTCTTATAGATTTGACTCAATTCTCTGTATATTTTAGAAATGAGTCCTTTATCAGTGACATAGGTTGTAAAAATTCTTTCCCAATTTTCCACTTCCCTCCTAATCCTAGTTACATTGGCTTTGTTTGTACAGAAGCTTTTCAATTTAATGTAATCAAAATTATCCATTTTGCTTTTTATAATGCTCTCTAATTTTTGTTTGGTCATAAAGCCTTCCCCTCTCTACAAATCTGACAGCTAAACTATTCCTTGCTTTCCCAGATTGCTTAGAGTATCAGCCTTTATAGCTAGATCATGCACCCATTTAGACTTGACTTTGGTATATGGTGTTAGATAATGGTCTATGCCCAGTTTCTGCCATACTATATTCCAGTTTCCCCAGCAGTTTTTGTCAAATAGTGAGTTCTTATCCCAAAAGCTGAGGTCTTTGAGTTTATCAAACAGTGATTACTATAGTCATTGACTGCTGAGTCTCGAGTTCCCGATCTATTCCACTGATCCACTACTCTATTTCTCATCCAGTACCAAGTAGTTTTGAGGACTGCTGCTTTATACTACAGATTAAAATCTGTTATAGGTAGTCCACCATCCTTAACATTTCTTTTCATTAATTCCCTTGATATTCTGGACCTTTTGTTCTTCCAAATGAATTTTGTTACTATTTTTTCTAGCTCTATAAGGTAGATTTTTGGTACATTGATTGGTATGGCACTAAATATATAATTTAATTTAGGTAAAATTATCATTTTTATTATATTAGCTTGACCCAGTCACGAGCAATTGATGTCTTTCCAATTAGTTAGATCTGACTTTATTTGTGTGATATGTGTTTTGTAGTTGTGTTTATATAGGTCTTGGGTTTGTTTTGGCAGGTAGATCCCCAAATATTTTGTAACGTCTACAGTAATGTTAAATGAGATTTCTCTTTCTATCTCTTGCTTTTGATTTTCATTAGAAATATACAGGAATGCTGAGGATTTATGTGGGTTTGTCTCAAGTAGTTTTTTACTTGATCCTCTAGGATTCTCTAAGTATATCATCGTATCATCTGCAAAGAGTGATTGTTTTGTCTCTTCTTTGCCTAATTTGTATCTTTGATTTTTTTTTCTTCTCTAATTGCTACTGCTAACATTTCTAGTACCAGATTTAATAAGAGGAGTGATAGTGGACATCCTTGTTTCACCCCTGATCTTATTGGAAATGCCTCTAGCTTCTCCCCATTACATGTAATACTTGCTGATGACTTTAAATAGATGCTACTATTATTTTAAGGAAGGCTCCATTTATTCCTTTACTTTCTAGTGTTTTTAATAGGAATGGATGTTGTATTTTGTCAAAAGCCTTTTCTACATCTATTGAGATAATCACATGGTTTTTGCTAGTTTTATTTTTAATATGATCAATTATACTGATGGTTTTCCTAATATTAAACCATCCTTGCATTTCTTGAATAAATCCTACCTGATCAAAGTGTATTATTCTTGTGATAAGTTGCTGTAGTCTTTTTGCTAACATTTTATTTAAAATTTTTGCATCTATATTCGTCAGGGAAATTGGTCTATAATTTTCTTTCTCTGTTTTATCTCTTCCTGATTTAAGTATCAGTACCATATTTGTGTCATAAAAATAATTTGGTAGGACTCCTTCTTCACTAATTTTCCCAAATAGTTTCTAGAGTGTGGGAATCAATTGTTCTTTAAATGTTTGATGGAATTCACTAGTAAATCCATCTGGCCCTGGAGATTTTTTCCTAGGGAGTTCAGAAGATTTGTTTGATTTCTTTTACTGAGATGGGGTTATTTAAGTAATTTACTTCCTCTTCAGTTAATCTGGGTAACTTATATTTTTGTAAATATTCATCCATTTCATGAAGATTGTCAAATTTATGTCCATATAATTTGGCAAAATAATTCCTAATTATTGTTTTAATTTCCTCTTCATTGGTGGTAGATTCACCCTTTTCATTTTTGATACTCATAAATTGGTTTCCTTCTTTCTTTTTTTATCATATTGACTAAGGGTCTATCAATTTTATTGATTTTTTCATAAAAGCAGCTCTTAGTTTTATTTATTAATTCAATACTTTTCTTGATTTCAATTTTACTAATCTCTCCTTTGGTTTTCAGTATTTCTAATTTAGTATTTAATTGGGGATTTTCAATTTGTTCTTTTCCTAGCTTTTTCAATTGCATGCCCATTTCATTGACCTCCCTTTTCTCGAATTTATTCATGTATGCACTCAGTGATATAAAACTTTTCCTAAGAATGGCCGTTGCTGCATCCCACAAATTTTGGCATGTCTTCTCATTGTTGTCATTCTCTTGAATGAAGTTATTGATTGTTTCTATGATTTCTTGTTTGATCCATTCATTCTTTAGGATTAAATTGTTTAGTTTCCAATTAGTTTTTAGTCTGTCTTTCCATGTCCCTTTATTGCATATGATTTTTATTGCATCATGATCTGAGAATGATGCATTTACTATTTCTGCCTTTCTGCACTGAATTGTGAGGTTTTTATGTCCTAATACATGGTCGATTTTTGTGTATGTGCCATGTACCACTGAGAAGAAGGTATATTCCTTTTAATCCCCATTCAGTTTTCTCCAGAGATCATTCATACCTACCCTCTCTAAAATTCTATTCACCTCCTTAACTTCTTTCTTGTTTATTTTGAGGTTGGATTTATCAAGTTCAGAGAGGGGGAGATTAAGGTCCCCCACTAGTATAGCTTTGCTATCCATTTCTTCCTCTAATTCCCTTACCTTCTCCTTTAGGAATTTGTATTCTATACCACTTGGAGCATATATGTTAAGTAATGCTATTGCTTCATTCTCAGTGGTGCCTTTTAGCAGGATATAATTTCCTTCCTTATCTCTTTTAATTAATCAATTTTTGCTTTTGCTTTATCTGAGATAAGGATTGCTACCCCTGCTTTTTTTTTTTACGTTAGCTGAGGCATGATATATTTTACTCCAGCCTTTTACCTTTACCCTGTGTGTATCCCTCAGTTTCAGATGTGTTTCTTGTAAACAGCATATTGTAGTATTATGATTTTTAATCCATTCTGCTATCTCCCTCCATTTTATGGGACAGTTCATTCCATTCACATTCACAGTTATGATTATTATCTGTTTCTTTCCCTCCATCCTATTCTCTCCCCTGTTTATGCTTTTATTTTTCCTCCCCTTCTCCTTTCCCCTCCTTAATAGATTTTCTTTTGACCACCGCCCCCTCAGTATTCCCTTATCAGTCCCCCTCCCTTTTCCTCCCCTTCCCCCTTACTTCTTCCTTCCCTTCTAACCAACCCCCCTCTTTAGTATCTTTTCCCCCCACCTACAGCCTGTAGGATATTTTTATAATTAACGAAGTATGTTATTTCTTCTTCGCACCAAGAGTTATGGGAACAGATCTCATGCCAAGCTCCTCTCCCTCCCCTCTTTCCCTCTATTATGATACGCTTTGCATCTCTTCTCCACAGAGTCCTATGCTTAACTGGTTGTGTTATTCCCTCCTTGCACCAGAACCAATGGGGGAAAAGCTCATATAATACTCATATCCCTCCCTCCTTTCCCTCTGCTATATTGTTTTTATGCTTCTTTGTGTGGCATAATTTACCCTTTTCCACTTCATTCATTCCTCTTCTTCCATTGCAGTCCCTTTGTAGCCCTTAATAAGTTTTTTTTTATCACCATTTTGTGTAATTTATACTCATACCCTCTACTTGTCTATAAACAGTTTTCTCTTATTAAATAACAGGGTGTGTGTGTGTGTGTGTGTGTGTGTGTGTGTATGTTTTCCTTGTTTACCTTTCTATGTCTCTCTTGTGTCTCATATTTGGAGTTTTAATTTTCTATTGAGTTCTGGCTTTTTCATCAGGAAGGTCTGGAAGTGAGTTATATCATTGAATGACCATCTCTGCCTGGAAGAATATTTTCAGTCTCACTGGGTAGGTGATCCTTGGTTGTAACCCGAGCTCTTTTGCCTTGTGAAAAATTATATTATAGAGCACCGGCCCTGGAGTCAGGAGGATGTGAGTTCAAATCTGACCTCAAACACTTAACACAAAAAAAAAACTAGCCATGTGACCTTGGACAAGTCACTTAACCCCAATTGCCCTAACTTCCCCCCTCCAAAAAGCAAAAAAAATAAAAAGAATACTATTCAATATACTAATACAATAATACTATCGATTAAAATACAACATTTTAATAAGTCATGATTTCTACACTCATGACATTTAATTCTAATCAACCCTCTCAAACTCTATCTGACCCCTGATCTGTGGTTCTTCTCCCATGATATCCCACCTAGAGATTATTGAGTTCCTACTTCAGTTTTGTCTTCTCTCCCTAATAGGCTACACCCTTCAGAAGACCCTTTAAACTTTTCTTCCCTTTGAATGGCAGAGGTCACTTTATTTGGTTAAGGTAGAAGATCTAGGGATTAGAGACAATTCACAATTCCCTAAGATTGCTGCCTCGGGCCTCTCCCACAGTGAGATGTAGATGATGAGAATTTGTCCTTCAACTGGAAAACTATATCTTATGGCTAAGGTCTATGCCTTAGTTTTAGTAAAAGGAATTTAGTAAAAGGGACTGCAGCCCCAGGAATGGTTGGATCTGCATGTGCCAAAAATATTTTATGCCAAATTATAGCTGTTGTGAGCATCATTTTTTCTGTAGTCTGTTAATAGTGATGCCAAACTGTAATGGAAATGGGAATTTGATGATCTCTTCTGCCCCTTAATAGACCTAGAGGAGTTTGAAGAACTCCTCTGCTTTGAAAGTAAACTCTGCCCCCTAATAGGCTAAATATAGTCACATGGAGCCTTTGGTGGGAGGAGTTTGCTTAAGGGAAGCAGAACCCACAGGAAGCTGGTAGCCAGAGCCAGAGAGATGGTGGGCGAGAGAGGTGCTCAGGCAAAGAGAGAGAGAGAGATTTGTGAGTAAATATTGATTTTGTATTGGTTTGTGGGAAGGCTGAAGGATGCTGTGGCTCTCAGCATTATTATCACGGTCTTGATTGTGATCATGGGTGCTGCAAATATTATATTGGTGCTACATAAACATAGAAAAAGAATTGTGGTCAGACATGAAAAATACATTTGACTCAATGCCTCAATAATACCATCTAGTTGGCACTGAAATAGGCTAGCTTGAATGATGAGGGCAATAATTTCATTCAGAGATCCTATCTGGGGAATAATATCCATTCTAAGATACTTTCACCAAATATAGACATAGGCAAGGTTAACACCCAAATCCAACAGTTTTTAAATTAATACTGGAACTGATAACCTACACATTAGTATAGGTTTGAGCTATCAACTATATGGTAAGAAAACAAATATCCTGGCACATGGCAAAAATCCAGCCATAGTAAGCTGCTCTAGCCATTCTTTTTAAAATTCTGAATGATGTGAATGAAGTTGCCACATGAGTATGGTTACATTTTAACATAAGAAAATGTGTCCTTATTTACTGAGATGCATGAAGAGAATACTCCCTACTCAGTTCCAGGTTGAAAATCAAAGGATTTTTGTGATGACAGAGAACTACTTTTATCTAGGTATTCCTATGGTTCATACAGCAGGTCTTGAGGAAATACTGAATATGACATCTTATTTGGACCTAAGTAGATTTGTGGAATCTAGAACCCTACATTAGATGCAGTGAACACCATTAAGATTTTTAAGCCCTGTATCTCTATTCATTTTAGAATGATGTGGTCCCCAAGAGCACCCTCAGACTCTTGGATAAAACAATTTTAAAGAACAGTAAGAGATGGCAATACCTCCTTCAAAAACCCAAAATCAAACCCCTACCTCACCTACTGTAGGGATAGGGGTAGGGGAGCAAGTTTGCTGTAGGTGGTTGTAACTATTAATGTTAGACAGGTGGTTCATGGAGTGAGGTTACTTGCTTCAGTGGACCTGGGTCAACTTTCTCACCATTTTCTCAAGTAATACAATGAAAAATAGAATTAAGCAGGACTCTGACCAGAGGACCTTGTCACTTATTTGAAGAGCTCTATTGAGGAGGGATTTGGAAATGAGAGGGCATGTGAATCACACATCTGGTCTTAATAGCAGGTCCTGTCAGTCGGCCTCAAAGATCCAAATTGAGTGGAGGAAAGGCCACAGTATTTTAACTCTAGCAGATAGATAGTCCTATTGACTCCAAATTGGAGCAAAGTTAGGTTTAAAATATATCCTTAGGCAAATTTTACAAACTATGGCTAATAGATAAGCCAGATGAGAATAAGGTGTATTCTGTCATTTCTGTGACCTCAGTCTCAAATTTTTCTTTTTATATAAAGAGGATTCTTTACCTGGTTTGCAGACTAGTGTTTTATCCATAGAGCCAGGTTTTATGGTATTCCCTTGAATGCAGACAGGAAATCTGATCCTAAAAACAGTCACTGTTGTGGGAGCTTGAGACCTAATGAAATGCTCTCCCATGTTCTTTGCCACTGTAAGCATCATTGGAGTAAGGTTATTACCCAAAGGTATCAGTCATCCTAAACATATTAGTCAAAAGCTATGAAAGTTCCAGAGACTACAGGTTAGTGTTCTAAGACTAAAGAAGACACTTCAAATTGGCCTGGTAATTCTAGACAGAAAGAATCTTACTAATGTGAGGGTTTTTTTTAAAGAATATCTGTTCTTTTAAGAAGAAATATACTACTTCAGAATTAGCTAGAGTGGCAAAATTGTGAAATATCCAATAGTGTGCCAGCATCTAGCCCAGTAAGACTATCAGGGTATTACAGCAATGCAGTGTTTTTTGGGTCTGGGGTCCCAGGCAAAGAGTCTATATTATAAAAGTTAAATATCAGCCAGAGGTATGGCAATCTCACGAGAAAACTAATGGTATGGGATGCAATCAGATGGAATATCAACATTCACTGAGCACATTATCAGAGTGCTTTATGTAACCTCACTGCTCAGTTTAGAAAAAGACCCGGATTCAAGGATTTACTGAAAACTGGTACTTAGGAAGCTAGTCCAAACAAGAAATTTTTATTACTGTGCAGTGCAACAAGTAGATTTTTTTAAAAAGCATACAAATGCACTATATGGCAACACAAACAAGCATATGGACACACACACAGGATCACTCATGTGAGGAAGGAAGATATAAACCATAGCAATTATTTCAGTGAGATCTGCACAGAGAAATTTTGTACCTTAAAGACAGACTTCATTAAGAATAGGTAATCAGGGGCGGCCAGGTGGCTCAGTGAGTAAGAGCACTGGCTCCAGTGTCGGGATGACCTGGGGATCAAATCCAGGCGCAGATACTTAGCACCACACCCAGAAATAACTGGCCGTGTAACCTTGAGCAAGTTACTTAACCCCAATTTCTTAAAAAAAAAAAAAAAAGAATAGGTAATCAAGGGGAGGCTAGGTGGCACAGCGAATAGAGCACTGGCCCTGGAGTTAGGAGGACCTGAGTTCAAATCAAGCCTCAGACACTTGACACACTTACTAGCCATGTGACCTTGGGCAAGTCACTTAACCCCAATTGCCCTCCAAAAAGCCAAAAAAAAAAAAAAGAATAGGTAATCAATGCCAGATATGGACAGAGGGGCATTCCTATCAGAACCAGAAGTAGTGGGGAAATTCTCAGAGTCACTTATCAATACAGGACTTAGATAAGGGAACTTCCTAATTGAAACCAGAAATTGGATGATATTTGAGTTAGTAACTAAAGAAATCCCAGAGCTAGGTATTGGTGTATAGCCCTGTTATGGCAAGCAAAGAAGTACTTAGCACCTTGTTTCAGATATTTAATTATTTAGCACCTTGTTTCAGTTCAAGTTTCTTTTGAGCCCTGCCATTTTGAGCCTTATATCAAGTCTTTGTTAAGAAACAGAACTTGTGAAACCCCACAGTGGGAGGAACTTGCTGATGCAACAGGAAGGGGCAGAACGGGGAGGAGCTAATAAGGAGAAGCCCAAGCTGGGAAAGGGAAGAATTGAGAAGGGGAAATTTGTGGTGGCCAGGCACTCTGTCTGTTCTGTCTGTGTTGATACTTTGTACAGAAGCCCTGGGACCTTACTGGAAGCCCTGAAAGAGGATTTTCTTATTGTCTGTTTACAGAAGTCCTGGAGGAGGGTTTCATAAGTCCTGGGACCATGTTGATGATTTGTGTTGAGTTCTCAGACCTTGTATGTGGGTCTGTGCTGATTTCATAGGCAGATAGTGAATAGTGCCAGCACTGTTCATGAATGTTATTGTCGTTCTGTTAAGCGTTGTCTTCTCAGAAACAAAAACTGTGAAGGGCTTGAGGTGGACTAGACACTGTGAGCTTCAATATGGAACTGGACGAGGAGCTGAGAGCTGTCTACATGTGAATCCAGGTGATGATTGGGTAGATTCAGGCAGGAGCTGGACCCATGGAAGAGGAGCCATGGAATTTGGGAACCAGCCTAGAGTCAAGATGAAAAGACCTCTCCTTGGTACTTAATGCTGACTGAGAAGATTATGATTTACTGTGGCCTAGGGTGGGAGAACTTTGTACTCCAGAAATTAAGATAATGTGACCTAGGGGTGGAGAACTTTGACCTTTGTACTTTGTGTCCCTTAAGGAGGCTTGCTCCTTAAGGATTATTAAGTTAAGGACTAACTGAATGATCTCTTTTGCTTAAAACTACGTGGCCCTTTGGTGAAAACCACATAACACTTCAGTGATAAATTAGTGATAAATTGTTATGTTATAACATTGTGAATGCTGTAATTTGGTTTCCATGAATGTTTTGTCTTAGTTTATTGCTGAATAAATAGAGGGTTCACCACACTATGTGATCAGAACCTTAAAGCTGTTCATAGCAGCAGTCCTACAGAAAGCTGCTTGTGCTTGGCTTTACAAGCCCTTTCAGGCAGGAAGGAGCCTCATCCAATCAAGAGACATGCATGTTTACATTTGTCACAAGATCAGAATGAGTCAGGGCAATGAAAAAATAATAGGATGTCTGTCGTTACTTATATGTTTATGGTCATTAGGGCCACTTAGATTAAGTGACTCTATATTGGAGTCCTATCATTTATAATCACAATATCAATATATTTCAAAAAAAACAGTTATCACAAGAAATAAGACAAGGGGACAGCTAGGTGGCTCAGTGGATAAAGCACAAGCTCTGGACTCAGGAGAACCTGAGTTCAAATGTGACCTCAGGTACTTACTAGGTTTTGTGATCCTGGGCAAGTCATTTAACCCAGTTTGCCTCCAAAACATTTTTTAGGGGCAACTAGGTGATGCAGTGAATAAAGCACCAGCCTGGGAGTCAAGAGGACCTGAGTTCAAATCCAGGCCTAAGACATTTACTAGCTCTGTGACCATGACCAAATCACTTAACCCCAATTACTTTGCCTTCCCCCCTCTAAAATAAAAAAAAAAAAATTTTTTTAAATGTGTAAGACTGCACACTAAATGCATATAAATGAAAGATGATACATTTCTTTTTTACTGCTTTAGCAAGGCATAATTATTTTTTAATCTTTTAATGGAGAAACAAGTTTCCTTTTTACAGGGTCATCAATACTTAATTCTTCCTATTGTCTTTATATCAGATATTGATTGTATATATGTAGATGGATTCTAAATTTATGTTGTCTATTATTTTCCTTATTACTGTTATTAATTCAGAAGAAAATTTATGATTGGAATCATTGTAATGTAGTGACATGGGGTATTTTTTTAAATTAGCTGAATAAATTCAAAGTATGTAAACTGTACTAATCATAATAAAGCAGGTCTATGAAGCTTCCATAATTCTATAGACAATGAATAAAATGTCCACTGGCAAAAGTACTGTGTTTTAATGTAAAGATTACTTCCTCTGGAGTCAGAGGACCTGACAACTATGCAGATGTATTTCCAGGGTAAATTCACAAAATATAATAAATGCTCTTCATTAAATGCAAAATCAAAGTATTTATTTGGATTAGAATACCAGGAGGTAATATTTAACAAGATATTGATCATCATCACTCCAGGGAGCACCAACAACTTAGGTATTCTTATTTATTAGACCTCCATACAAACAAGTTTCTTTAGACTAGTTCCTCCCTCTATCCACTCAAGATACTACTGAGCACTGTGTTTCACTCCCTGCTCTGCCTCTCACACACTGCACTGTCTCTCCCCCCCCCCAACATTCTATTTCAATTAAAAGTCCATTGGGCAAACTTCCCACTCTTAACTCCTCCATGTGACCCAGATTCCATGTGACTCAGGGCCCATGTGACTTAGGCTGTATCACAGCCCCAGAGCCCAAAGCAGTTCACACAGCCCTATTAATGGACAGGGAAGAAGATCTTTATATTCCATTAAGATTACATTTGATGGGGCGGCCAGGTAGCGCAACAAGTAAGAGCACCGTCCCCAGAGTCGTGATAACCTGGGATCGAATCCGGGCTCAGACATTTAGCACCCACCCAGAAACACCTGGCTGTATAACCTTGAGCAAGTTACTTAACCCCAATTGCTTTAAAAAAAAAAAAAAAGATTACGTTTGACCCCAAGATCTTTCATGTCCATTACATAAATCAATGGGACTTTAGGGGTAACTTGCATCAACATAACTTCCATAACAATATAGAAAGATAGCACAAAATAAACATATAAAACAATATGGTTGGGTAGGGCTTAAGCTCAAGCACCCCATCATTCCTCCCTCAAACAAATGGGACCCAAAATCCCCCCAGGGTAAGGGGTGAAGGTCTAATCTTCTAAAACTACTTCCTCTTGAGATTGGACATAGAGCTGTCCCAGTCTCTAGAGGTCCTGTTCAAAGGGTCAGTTCCTTAACTGGTATCAGGAGGTTGGTCAATGTCAGGTCCAGGAGTGACATATCATAGTCTCAGACAGTGTGTGACATTTAGTTTAAGCAGTCAGTCTTTTGCAAGTGGAGGGCACTAAAGCTGGAAGAGACAAATCTGACAAATAGGTGTTATAGGAATGTAAATTTTTAAGATCTTCTCTGCCCCTATGTTAAGTGCATCTGGAGCCTGTTGTGGGAAGCTTATTTTTCAGGAATGCCCACACCTTGGTCCTTTGTGATTAGGCAGTGGGTCAAGAGGGTTGTTTCATTCTCTGAGCCAGGAGAAGACTATATAAGCCCTGATGTGAGACTTTGTTTTGGGGCTCACTTTGAGAAGTGTTGTGTGATTACTCTGGGTTTGAAAAAACCTAGATGTTGATGCTTCCCTCTCTGGTAACTGTGATTTGGTATGGATGTAATGGTTGGACAGTTTGGAAGCCTGTCTGCTTGATCTCTTTCTCTGTCTTGTAACTTCTGTCTGTATACTCTGAAGTTCGGGGTGCTGACCTTTTCCCCCTAAACTAGGTAAATGATATATGTTTGATTGATTAAAGTAAGCTTGTTAACCCATTTTGAGTTGCTTTCCTTTAAAAAACAGATCTAAGGACCTGTGTTGGCAGCCACCCTGGGAATGCTGGGGTGCTTGCCGCTACAACAGGTTAAGTGAACAAAACAAAAACCAAAAAGAATAAGGAGACAATAACCAGAAGCAGTGTTTCTGGTGTCCATGAACCCACTATCATAGTCTATTCATAGTAAAATATATGAGTTAAGGACACAATTTGGTAATCATCTTCTCCTCAATAAACAACAATTACAGTATTATCTTTCTCATGTGCTATAATCTCCACAGCCTTAGGAACATCATCTGGCTTCTGTTTTACACATACTTTAGCTCCCAATTTTATTCTGTCAGTAGAACTAAATCTTTCAGTTCCTCTGATAGCTATTTCAGAAGAAGGGTCAGTTTTCACAAAGGGTATTATTGCACAATGAATAATGAACTAGTCTATCATTTAAACAAAACTGTATAGGTTCTTCACCTAAATTTTGAAATGTCACAATAATTTCTACTAAATAATTAGAATCTAGTACTCCAGCCAACACATGTATTCCTCAGACTGCTAATCCTGATTTAGGTAATATCCATCCAAAATGGTTTTTAGGGATTCTTGTTACTTATTCCACTAGAGACTTTCCTTATTTCTTCCCTATCCAACAAAAAGTCTTTCAAGCAATGTAAATCACATCCTGCTGAACTCAGGTGTTCCTGAATATGCTACTGGGACAATTTACTTCGCAGTCCAATACTCAATATTTGGTATCTTATGTGTTTCCCTGTTTTCTAATTTGCAGATTTGGGGTCATCATTCTGGCTAGAGGTATACTTTGTCCCAATGGTCTATTATTCAAATTACATAAAGCAGTGAACAAATTATCTTTCCAATGTTGATAAGAACTATTAGAACTTAACTTCCTTAACTGATCTTTCAATGATACACTCATTCTTTCAATTAACCCAGATGCTTCTTAATAATATGGAATATGATATATTCATTCTATATTGTTTAATATGCAATATTTCTTCATTTCATTACCTTTGAAATGTGACCCATTGTCACTTTGAGTCTGCATTGGGGTACCATAATACAGACTTGGATATCTAGAGTTCTACAGCTATTTGTCTTATAGAAACAAGCCGCTAGTATGCCTGAATGGGTGTCAAAACAAGTACTTATACATTTGCATCCCCTATCTTGGAGTAGAGGTCCAACATAATCTATTTGCCAAATGTGTGCTGCTTGCTATCTCTCCAGTTACTACCCAAGGAAATTTCTTTCCTTTTCCAGTTGGCATATATGACATTTCTCTGCTACCAGTTTTGACAATGAGTGTGAAATAATAATGCTTTGATCTTGTGCCCACTGGGGTGTGGCCTGGATCTCTAAATGACCAGCTGTTTGATGGACCTATTTTGCTAGTATTGGACCATCAGTTGGTTTCAGAGTAGGAACAATATGCTCAGTAGCAATCTTTGCTAGTCAGTAACCATGTGCATTGTACTCACATTCTGGCATGGTGAGGGTTATGTGAGCATCTACATGAAAAATTGACAAATTAGTAACCAAAGATATGTCCCATATATCTTCCCATAATTCTTTGCCCAGACTTGGTTGCCATAAATTTCCCAATTTTGATTTTTCCACATGGGCATCCATATAGCTAACCCATTAGCTAAATCAATAAATATATGACATTGTCCTCCTTGTTCTGTTTTAGTAGCTTGGTGTATTGCCACAAGTTCAGCATATTGACTACTTCCACTTGTCCCAGTATTTTCCAAAGTTTGCCTAGTACATGGGTTACAGGCTATCACTTTCCAATGCCTTTTATGGCCCAAATATTTTGCTGTCCCATCAATAAACCATGTATGTTTATTTTGTTCTTCAGTTCATCTATCATATCCCTTATTCCATTTTACCAAGGATGGTACCAGCTGTTGCTCTGGCTCAGGGGATTTATCATTTCCCTCAGTAGATAACTATTGTTTAGATAGATAGATGGATGGATGGATGGATGGATGGATGGATGGATAGGTAGGTAGGTAGATAGCTAGATTGATATATATAGATATATACAGTGTATATATATAGAGAGAGAGAGATCTATACTCTAGCACAGATAAGTAAGTGTGCTATAGATTCATACAAAGCAGAAACTCCACTTTTGGTTGTTTTAGATCTGTTTTAAATGTACCATTTCCATTTAAATATACTAGATTCTTGTGCATGTCCAATTTTGTGGGAAGCTAGGGTACTCATTACCAAGGTCATAATTGGACTTCCAGGCCTTAATATTACTTCATGACCCAGAGTCAATTGTTCAGTCTTTACCAAAGCTAATGACTGCTTTTCAAAATGGGGTATATTGAACTGCTGATGAAGGGAGTTTCCTAGCCTAAAATCCTAAGAGTACATTTTGGCTTTGCTATTTTTGCCATAAACTCCAATTTGCATATTCATCTGGTACAGTCACTTGGAATTCCACTGGATTACTTTACATAGGACATAAATCTAGAGCCAACTGTATAGCAGCCTTGGCTTCTTCAAAAGCTTTACTCTGCTCAAGTCCTCAAATCAAAATCATATTTCTTCCTAGTAACCTTATATAAGGGTTTCAGAATCTGCCTTAATTGTGGTATGTAATGTCACCAATATCCAAACAATCCTATAAAATTTTGGCTCTCTTTCTTATTTGTAGGAATAGGAAAATCTTGAATTTTTGGTTGGGCTTCTGAGAGAATCTCTCGCCACCCCTTATTCCTTCTATTCTCTGCCTAAAAATTTTATTGTTTGAGCTGGTCCTTGAACCTTTGCAGGGTTAACTTTCCACCCTTTGCTTTTCATATGCTCAATTAATAGCATCAAATTTTTTCCACTTCTTTTTATATTTTTTCCCTGTAGGGGCAGCTAGGTGGTGCAGTGAGTAAAGTGCAGGCCTTGGAGTCAGGAGGACCTGAGTTAGGATGTGGCCTCAGACACTTACACACACACACACACACACACACAATTAGCCGTGTAACCTTGGGCAAGTTACTTAACCCCAGTTGCCCTCCAAAAGGCAAAAAAGCAAAACAAAACATTTTTTCCCTGTATCATCATATCTGTGTAGTGCATAAGCTATATACTAGGCAGTTCTAATTCATCCAAATGTTTGGCCACAATCCTATGACAAATAGTAGGGCTATGCAGATACCCTTGTGGCAAATGGGTAAAAGTATATTGCCTGCCTTGCCAAGTGAAAGCAAATTGGTCCCATTGTTTATAATCCATAGGGATAGTAAAGAAAGCATTGGTTAAATCAATAACTGTATACCAAGTCCCATCATATTTCTGGATCCTTTATATTAAGGTAACAGTATCTGAAACAGCAGCACACAAGGGGGAGTCACTTTATTCAATTGTCTATAATCCACTCTCATTCTCTGCTTCCCATCCTGACTTTTATACTGGCCAGACAGGATTATTCCACTGAGTGGTTGCAAGAACTAACACTCCTGCATCAACACATTCCTTTATAGTATTGGTAATTTCATCTTGTCCACCTGGCACGCTTGTTGTTGTGTTTGTCCTTCATTTTTGAGAGGACCATGGCATCAAGGAAAAGATGAAATGGCTGGCAGTTGACTTTGATTTGAGTGAGGAAGAGCTGTGCAAGGTCACTACCCTCACTTTCTCTTCCAGAGTCATCTAGATCCAGTGACCAGATATTCATCATGATGACTGGAGAGGACCCAGGATGCAATGGGAGATCCTGGCCCTTTTAGGCTAAGGCTTTTTCAGACCTTAGAGTGAGGTAACGCCCATTTAATGAATAGGTCACTTTAAGAAATGAGTCATATTGGCCCCTTTAATTAGGAAAAAAAAAAAAGAAAAAAGTCAAGGCGGAAGGGGAAGATTCTCAGCGTTGCTGTTCCAAAGAGAAACAGTTACCACTGACATTCACTCTAAGCCAGGAGGACCCAAAATACAGTCATTAAGTGGAACTTGGGCAGGGACCAGAGTGAACCAGGTTTAATTTTTGTTTTGAAAGAAGAAAAAAAGAAAAGAAAGGAAAAAAGAAAGAAAAATAAATCTAGCCAGTAAACCCCAAGTTGGACGGCTTCTGGCCATCAATTTTACCTTCTGTTGTAGAGAAGGAAAGGGAGAGGGAAGAAATGATGAGCCAGTTAGTTGGGTTACTTAGTGCATCCTCTGCCTCTCCCTCTCACACAATACTTCTTTAAAGTAATTACTTGAGGGTGGCTAGATAGCACAGTGAATAGAGCAGCAGACCTGGAGTCAGGAGGACCTGAGTTCAAATCCGACCTTAGAGACTTAACACTTACTAGCTGTGTGACCTTGGGCAAGTCCCTTAAGCCTAATTGCCCTACCTTCTGGTGGGGTGCTTGGGATCTATATTTGTAATCAATTTGTAAAACCAGTTTGTAAAAATCACACTTCCCCACCCCACCCCCCAGCTTCAGAGCGATAACTCTGCCCAGCAACAACTCATGAATTGCTTATCCCAACTTGGAACAATAACAAGCTATTCCTGTGTGGTTTTAAAGGGGTTTTAATCAAAGCCCAACAGAAGGATGAGTAGACAGTGGGAAAAGCAAGAAAGTTTAAGCATGAAAGGAGCATGGGTAAGAAGTTAAGATAGGTATAAGTTATTTGCTATTGAAAAGTGTGAACATAAGTTTTAAGATCTTTAAAAGTTGGGAAATCTCCTCTTCATTCCACTCTGGCCAAGTGGAGTGAGGAGAAGGCGATAAGAAAGGGAGGGAATCTTTTCCCTCAGAACTAAGAGGGAGTCAGACCAACATTTAACTATTTCCTGCCTCACCTAAAAGAGGAAAGTTTTGTGTATCAGAATGCAACTGAAAGGCAAATTAATTCATTCTGGTCATTTTTGAAAAGTGTCACTCCTAATTTCATGCTAAAGATAAGTCAGAATTCATTTTACTATTTGGCATTTAGGCAAATTGTAATATTTTCTAAGATTTGATATGAAAAGTGAGGTTTTTGGGTTCTCTAGAACTGGGATAAGGGAGTAGGCACCACTCCCCCCGCCTTGCTAGAGAGGTCAAAGCTATCACTTTCAAAGAAGTTTTAAGGAGCGGGCACATAAAATTTATTGGAGTAAAAGTTAGAACAGCTAAAAACATTTGAGCACATTTTGTTAAAGCCTCTCTCACCAGATCAGATAAGGAACGAGAGTGCTGAAGAATAGTAGGGAATTTGAGTTACCCTCCCCCACTTGAAAAAGAAAAAGAGGGGTGGGGAGGCATAGCAACTATATCGAGGGCCCCCCCTGGCAATGGCCCTGGGCCCCTGGGTACCCTGAAGTCCATACTGGGCATGCAGATAACTGCTCTCCTTTCAAACCCCTGGGTCCACAACCAGGCTCTGCAATTGTGGGGAGAGGAGAAAAGCCTTTGCACTTGGTAAGCCTAATTTTCTATCAATAATTTTTGTATGTGATGAATTGGAAATGCAATTAATGTCATAATGTCATTGTTTTATTATGGTATTTCTAAACTGTAAAATCCTCTTATTCTGTAAAAATTGAGTGACCATTGTGAGCCAGAAATGGTTTTAGATAAAGCAGTTTTCGATATGAATTTTGTTGAAACTAAAAGATGGAGAAAAAGTTGTATAAAATCAGCTATGTTACTTTATCAGTTCTGCTAACCCTATCTTATAATGTTTATTTCACGTGAATTGGATTTTTTATGTTATAATATCTGATGATTTAAAGCTGTTACATTTGGGATACAAACATGTAGTAATAATACTGCTGATATTTACTGTGATAGCTGATTGTTCATTAAATTTTTGGCTATTCTGGAAATATACAGTGATATAAAGTTATAGTTTCCACATTACTAATGATGAAATGAATGATTCCCTGTACAGTGAATTGTAAAGGCATTTTGCAGAATTCTTATTGAGCAAATGAGAAATCCTGATAAAAAGGAAGGAAAAACATAGGGATGTCGTTTTCAAGTTTGCTTCATCTAAGGATGTGTTTATGTTAATTTGAAGGTTTATGGATCACCACATTCACCATCTATGTGAGATTCCAGAAGGTAATTGATTTCAGGTGATAAGTTGATTGGTTGTATGGCATCAAGAGAATTTTAATTCTATGTAACTTCAAAAACTGGAGTTTTAAGGTCATCAAATTGGTCATTCATTTCTTTTTATTTCAAAGTACAAATTTAAGAACATGATAATTGTTTATGATATCATTACTGGTAAACATCTGTACTACCGTATCTATGTTGTATGAGAAGCAGTTTCTCTTAGAGTTTTGGAGTATTGTAATTTGGAAAATCATAAGCTTCCAAGTCTGTCTTTGTTTAAAAGGAAATTTCAGTTAAGATTGTTTAAAATTGTAAGATTGTTAACTAAGTTATTTTGGCTACTGTTTTAATGCTAAAACCTAAAACTGTGAAAACTTTGTTCTGACTAGTTCTGCCCATTCAGAACAGTCCTCCTGCATGTATGAGTATTGGCTAAGCAGGGGCATCATTATTAGCCATTCCCCCATTCACTCCTGCATTTATGATGTTGTAAAACTGCCAAATCCCCTGGAAACTATCTTTATTAGGCAAGGTCAGTTTTAGTCATGTAGTTTTTAAATGAACCTAACTTGCTAAGAAGTTGCAAGGATGAGAAAGGATTTTTATTAATTGGCTTTTAGATTTCAGAAGGAAAGATAGTAAATGGAATTCCTTACATTTGTGAGACCTGATAAATTTTTATTGCTTATTGCAGCTACAAGAGAATAGAAATAATTATAACTTCCTCTAAGCTGTGATTGGTGAAGCTTGTTGTTTAAGGTAAAAGGCATTTGGGACCATAACTAAATTTTATTCTGAGTTTGAATTTGGATATAGTTATCTGCATTAAATCAGTATCTGAGAGAAAACACCACAAGCTACTCAGAGGGAATGTGATCCTGTATTGTAGACAGGTGAAAGTCTACATTTGGTAAAGGCCAGAGGGACAATCTTAGCCTCTGTCTGGGATAGGATCCCTCCTGGCTCAGTTTACCCATGGGGTTCCATTGAAAAGGCATGTTCCCAACCTACTGCATGGTTGGATATCTGTAACTAACCTAAATTTAAACAGAGTCCAGGATTTTATCCTGTCATATTTGGAATGTCACAGGTCCCTGTTATTTCCTTCTATAGCAGGTTTCTATGATCAGCCAGGGATACCCATTTCCTTCCCTAGAAGCTTCCTATCTACAAACAGAGGTTTCATATTTTGCTATCCCATCCTCTTCATCGCCAAATATAATTCCAAAACAATACCTATAAGAATGGCTATGACTATGCAGATGTATTTCCAGGGTAAATTCACAAAATATAATAAATGTTCTTCATTAAATGCAAAACCAAAGTATTTATTTGGATTAGAATACCAGGAGGTAAACAAGGTATTCATCATCACTCCAGGGAGCACCAACATCTTAGGTATTCTTATTTGTTAGATCTCCCTACAAACAAGTTTCCTAAGACAGTTCCTCCCTCTGCCCAAACAAGCTGATTCTCTCTCTGAGTACTGTGTCACTCTCACTCCCTGCTCTGCCTCTCACACACTGTACTGTCTCTCTCCCCTATTTCAGTTAAAATTCCACTGGGCAAGATTCTCCCACTCTTAACTCCATTTGACCCAATCTCCATGTGACTCAAACTCCATGTGACTCAGTCTGTATCACGGCCCCAGAACTCAAAGCAGGTCACACAGCATTATTAATGGACAGGGAAGATCTTTCTATTCCATTAACATTACTTCACTCTTTGAGTCTCTGTTTTCTTAGCCATAAGATGAAAGGGTTGGACTAGATGGTTTCTGAGATGCCTTCTGGGAACCATCTGGATCATGATGATACTGGAGCCATCTACCTTTACATCTATGATTATAAGCTGAGGTCAACACCCACAAAAGTATACATGACCCTAGAACGATGATGTTTTGAATGAAATGTTTCCCTTTTCTCACTCTTTCATTGGTTTCTTCCATTGTCTCTCTCCCAGTCTTAGTCTTTGTGGATGAATGTTGGTAGAACTGATGCATCTATGATGTGTCTATGTGTCATAAAAAGAGCTATGGACTTGCAGACAAAATCTTGGTTCAAACACTAGAGGTGTATCTTAATTACTATCTTTATATTATCCTAAAAAAGTTAACTCCTATAAGGCTCAGTTTCCTCACTACAAAGCTAAAGTTATAGGGCACCCTCCTAATAGCTTCGGGAAATGCAAAAATCCCAGCTATTTGGGACAAAGCTCCCTCCATTCTGGAAACAAAGTTCTACCATCGCAAAGAGCTCAAACATCAAGTAATTGATTGGCAATATGAGCAAGCCGAGGAAGTACAAACAGACCATAGAATCCTTTTTTGGGGACAAGAAGAATCAAGGCATGGAGCAGGAGGAAGACAGCAAAGCCAGAAATCCTGCATTAAAAGCTTCTAAGAAAAATATGAATTGGTTACAGGCCATGGAGGAGCTCAACAAGGATTTTGAAACTCAAGTAAGAGAAGTGAAGGAAAAATTGGGAAGAGAAATGAGAATTATGCAAGAAAATCAGGGAAAGTGAGTCAATAGCCTGCTAAAGGAGACCCAAAAATACATTGGAGAAAATAACACCTTAAAAAATAGACTAATTTAAATGGCAAAAGAGGCTCAAAAAACCAATAAGAAGAAGAATGCCTTAAAAAAGCCGAAATTGCCAGATGGAAAAGGAATTTCAAAAACTCACTGAAGAGAATAACTCCTTCAAAACTAGATTGGAGCAAATGGAAGCTAATGACTTTGTGAGAAATGAAGATACTATAAAACAGATCCAAACAAATGAAAAAATAGAAGGCAATGTGAAATATCTCATTGGAAAAACCACTGGAAAATAGATCCAGGAGAGAGAATTTAAAAATTATTGGACTACCTGAAAGCCATGATCAAAAAAAGAGCCTAGATACCACCTTTCAAGAAAATATCAAGAAAAATTGCCCTGATATTCTAGAAACAGAGGACAAAATAGAAATTGAAAGAATTCACTGATCACCTCTTGAAAAAAAATTCCAAAAAGAAAACTCCTAGGAATATTATAGCCAAATTCCAGAGTTCCCAAGTCAATGAGAAAATACTGCAAGCAGTCAGGAAGAAACAATTTGAGTATTGTGGAAACACAATCAGGATAATGCAAGACCTAGCAGCTTCTACATTAAGGGACCAAAGTGCTTGGAATATGATATTCCAGAGGTCAAAGGAGCTAGGACTAAAACCAATTATCACCTACCCAGCAAAACTGAGTATAATGCTGCAGGGGAAAATATGGTCATTCAATGAAATAGAGAATTTTCAAGTATTCTTGATGAAAAAACCAGAGCTGAACAGAAAAGTTGATTTTCAAATACAAGAATCAAGATAAGCATGAGAAGGTAAACAGGAAAAAGAAATCATATGTAACTTATTAAAGTTGAACTATTTACATTCATACATGGAAAAATAATAATTGTAACTCATAAAACTTTTCTCAATATGAGGATAGTTGAAAGGAATATATATATATGTGTGTGTGTATATATATATGTATAGGAGAGTGTATGTGTATATAAATGTATATGCATGTGGGCATTTGTAGGTTATGTGTACATAGACAGAGGGCACAGGATGAGTTGAATATGAAGGGATGATATCTAAAAATTAAAATTAAGAGGTGAGAGAGAAATTTATTGGAAGAAGGAGAAAGGGAGAGATAAATTAGGGTAAATTATCTCATATAAAAGAGGCAAGAGAAAAACTGTTACAGCGGAGGGGAAGAGCAGGAAGGTGAAAGGGAATGGGACAACCTTATTCTCATTGAACTTGGCTTAAGGAGGGAATAACATACACACTCAATTAGGTATCTTACCCTACAGGAAAATTGGGGGAAGGGGATGAGAGGGGGGATGATAGAAGGGAGGGAAGATTGGGGAAGAAGGTAGTTAGAAGCAAACACTTTTGAAAAGGGATAGGGTCAAAGGAGAAAATAGAATAAGTGGAGAGCAGGATAGGATGGAGGGAAATATAGTTAGTCTTTCACAATATAACCACCATGGAAATGATTTGGGTAGCTACACAAGTAGAATGTATATTGAATTGCTTATATTCCCAGTGGGGGTGGGTGAGGAGGTAAGAAGGAAAAAATCTGGAACTCAAAATTTTAAAAACAAATATTTTTTTAATTTGTTTTTTACATGCAACTTAGAAATAAGATATACAGGCACTGGGGTATAGAGATACATCTTGCCCTACTAGAAAGTTAGAGGGGTGATAGGGGAGGATATAAGAGAGAATAGATTGGGAGAAGGGGTATTCAGTAGGCTTGCTATTTTGGGATGGGGGTAGTGGAAAGACAGGGAGAACATATTGTAACTCAAAATCTTGTGGAAATCAATGTTGAAAATTAAAAATGAATAAATTTTTTAAAATTTTAAAAAATAAAAAAATTAAAGTTATAAAATTTGTAAGATCATGGGGTTGTGAAGATCAAATAAAATCATAAGTATGAAAGCACTTTGCAAATTTGTAGCAGCAAGCACCCCAAGCGTCCTCAGGGTTTGCAGCTACCACAGGTTCTTGGATCTGCTTTGTTAAAGGAAAGCAACTCAAAATGGGTTAACAAGCTTACTTTAATCAGTCAGACATATATCGTTTACCTTGTTCAGGGGAAAAAGGTCAGCACCCCGAACTTCAAAGCATACAGGCAGAATTATCAAGACAGAAACAGATCAAGTAGACAGATTTCCAAACTGTCCAACCATTACATCCATACTAAATCAACATCTGGGTTTCCACATCTGGGTTTTTCAAAGCCGGGGGACTCTCAACAATGGCTTCCCAGAATTCAGATCAAATCACAGAACACTTCTCAAAGTGAGTCCCAAAACAAAGCTACACATCAGGGCTTATATAGCCTTCTCATGGCTCAGAGAATGTAACAACCTTATTGACTCACTGGCCAATCAAAAAGTATCTACTGAAAAACAAGCCTCCCTCCCCAGGCTTCTGGTGCACTTTAGCCTAGGGGCAGGGAAGATCTTCCAAATTTGCATTCCCATTACAAAATTGTAAAGTGCTATACAAATATAAGATAGTATTATCATTATGAGGCTAAATCTTTTCCTTATTGAGCTTAACTCTGACCCGTGACACTTATTAGCTATGTATGTGACCCTGGGCAAGTCACTTAACCCTGTTTATCTCAGTTATTCATCTGTAAAATAAGTTAAAGAAGAAAATGTAGGGACAGCTAGGTAGTGCAGTCAGTAGAGGACTGGCCCTGGAGTTAGGAGGACCTGAGTTCAAATCCAGACTCAGACACTTAACACTTACTAGCCGTGTGACCTTGGGCAAGTCACTTAACCCCAATTGCCCTGCCCTCCCCCCTCCAAAAAGAAAAAGCAAAAACAAACAAACAAAAAAATAGAACAAAATGCAAACCAATCCAGTATTTTGGGCAAGAAACTCCCAAATGGATCCACAAAGATCTGGACACGACTGCAATGACTCTGCTGCAACAAAATATGCAGGTTAAATTGAAGGTAACCTCTGTGGAGAGGCACTATTAGAGTGTATACTGGGGAGGAGAAGGGGATCAGGAAAGGCATTTTAAAAAGGTGGAATTTGAACAGGAACCAGAAGCAAGCCTTGGAAGCCAGGAAATAAAGGTGTACTAGGAGAGAAGTCTGGCATAGAGAACAGTCAGTGAAACTTCATGGAACTTGGAGATGGAGTGACATATTTAAAAGACAGCATAAAGCCTGGACAATGCCCTGGGTAATCCTATGTATGAAGAAAACCTCTACTCAAAGCATATCAGCAGGATATTGGACAGCCTATTAGATGACTATGAAAACAGGTTTAGATCAGGATTTGGAGGTGCTGTCACTAAAGTGAAAACTGATATTTATGTGACAAGCTTTGGTACTGTATCTGATACACAATACACAATGGATGTTGTCTTCCATCAGACATGGACTGATAAGAAACTGAAGTTCAGGGGGCCATCTAAGATTCCAAGTTTGAATAACTTGATGGTCAGTAAAATCTGAACACATGATACTGTTTTTAGGAATGGAAAAAAATCTATAGCTCACAACATGACAATCCCAAACAAGATTTTCCATATCATGCAGAATGGAACTATTCTCTACACAATAAAACTTACCTTTATTAGATATAATCATCTTACCAAAAATTCCACTTGACCGTTAGGGAATTTAGAAAAAAAGATTTTTATTTCACAACATTTCTGACAGGTGACTTGGCCTTTAGTCCCTTGTGATAAAGAGCTCCTTTCTAGGCACAAGCACACTTTAAAACAGTTACAAAAGTCCTTTTATAATTCATCCAGATTCAAATTTCCTGCCTTGCTCTCCACTGGTTAGCATTCTAGGGTTCACTACCCCTAATTGCATTTTCTCATTTCCACATTTCAATTTCCCCCTCTCTTCTCATATACTTTATTCTTTACACTTTTAGTCTCCTCTCCATTTGTCTGCATCAGATAGCATGAGAAAGGATTTTCCTCAATTGCTAAGAGAACTGACAAAAGCAGTGAGCTTGAAGTTTTAAACCCAGGATATCAAAGATAAAAGTCCCATTATCTAAAACTGGATCTGGATTAATGGGTCTAATCTTCATACTTTGTGAATGACACCTGACCTGGCAGTTCTTTTTATATACAGGAAAAGGTATATACATAAAAAGTAGATGTGCTGCTTTTCAGGTGGCCAACATCTCCCACTCCCCCCATAAGCAGTTTTATCTCTGACATTAGCCACCAGTATGACTTTCAATCATGTTTTCATATAATTTCTCAGGAAATAAAATTCAATCATACCTTATACTACCATCAACGCTGACTGCCCCATGAGACTGGCTAACTTTTCTATAGATGGGCATGCTTGTCCACTGAAGTTTGTGTGTGTGTCCCAAAATTGTGTGCAACAGAGATCCTTAACCAGATAATACACAGAGGATTCTCAAGGTAGGAAGCAGAAAAGAATGGTTTATTGTGATCTCGAGAAAGGGAAACTCTCCCTTCTGACAAATAGTCAGGGAGGAGAAGCAATTTACAAAAGGAAATGGCAAAGTTATAAAACCCTAACACGGAATTCTCCCCCAGCCCCACCCCCCACCCTTTTCTTCCATTTGCTGGAAGTCAGGTACACAATTTAAGCACGGCAATCTAAATCAAGTACCGGAACAAGGAAATAGTAGACCAACCAATGTACTAGATTTTAGAGTATAGTCTGACAAGTTTTCACTTCTTTCCTTCAATCTCTCCTCTTATTTTCACTCCCTGAAAACTCCTCACACCATTGCTAATAAGCCCCTTCTACAATCTCATCTTCCTCAGTTCCTAGACCCTCAGGGCTAGGCCTGTCCTCTTGGTCAATTGGGGTCCACCCTTGTCCTTTTAATGTCATCAGTTGTATAGTCCCTTCAGCTGTCCCATCTAGCCTTATCATTTTGGACAAAGTGTTCCTGACTATTCTAGTAATCAATTGTATCATGCAGGGGAGGCATATTGGAAGTAGTGATGGGATGCTTAGGATCTATGTTTGTAATATCAGTCTGTAATATTAGTTTGTAACATCAGTTTGTAAAATCAATTTGTAAAACCAATCTATAAAATCACATTCCATCCCCACCACAGCCTTGGAGCATTAACTCTGCCCATTCCCCCTGCCAGCACTCTGCCCAGCAACAACTCATGAACTGTTTATTTCTGCTTGGAACAATAACAAGCTATACCTATAGATCTTTCACTAAACCATCTATAAACATTTTAGCTTAGGCAAATGTTATCTCCCCTTAGTAAAGTGCCTAGCTGCTGCACCCATGAATCCTTGAATGTCCTATCTATAGGTTAACTCCTTAGTCAATTATCCACATACTGAGTCTCCGTTAGCCTTGGTTCCCAACATCCATCTTGTCAAACATGACACTGATGGGTGGCAGACTAGGCACTTCTCAGTCAGCCCTTGACAGCTACCTGACTTAGTGACATTTCAGGCCTAAAACCACACCTCCAGGTAGCCCCGCCTTGGGTAATTCCCTGTGAATTATGGGCAATAGTCTACACAGTTGACATTAAAAGTGTTCCTTTAAGCACTGACCACTCCTTAACTCCTCCCTAATCCCACCCTTACTCACCTCGTTAGCATAATTGACATCTGATTTATTGTCTAGACTCCTTAAAAACTATGCCTATGTCTTCTTTAAGTTTGCAGGTTCTCTAAGAACTCTCGCCCACTGTACAGCGTAAAAATAAACTTTTACAATCTTGACTCCAAGACTGCTTGGGCCTACTGAATTCTTTCCAGACTGAATCAAAGACATTCTGGTCGTTAACAAGGATCAGAGTTCCTATATAACCTATTGCCATCCCCCATCAGTAGGATGATGCTACTTAGGACTATCACTAAAAACCAAAGGACCTGTTTCCACCAGCTTCTCCCAAACCAACACCACCAAGCAGTGTCAAAGGGAGAGAGATTCAGCTTTCCACATACTCCCCCCTTTTGCTGCTAAGAGATAATCTAGAACTAACCTATGTTGAAGGACCATTTCTCAAGTTTGGGTGGCCGGATCAGCCAGGAGGTTTATAGCCCATGCTGTTTGATTGGTAATGACTTCCACCAATAATTGATTGCCACCAGTAACCTAATTAATCTGTTAAGTATATAGATGAGTGTCCTGTACCCCCAGCTCTCATCTTGTGCCCAAGTGGCTGGTCCATATGTCTGAATTATTCTTTCCGGGAGACAAGTGTCACCCCAGCTGTTGGCATCACCCATATCACTCAGGGTAGTATCAAGTACCTCTCTTTGTCTTCCTCAAATCTTCATACAGCCTTATACCCAACTGATCTCCATCCTGGTCTAGTAGGAAGAAAAACTTTGGCCTGACCATTCCTAAATAGCAATGCCAGCCCAGTTGACAGGTAGGTGACTGTAAGCAGTTAGCACACAAATACAATAATTACCCCTTAAAGTGGGCTGTTCCCCTGAATATATGATCAAGTCATTTCCCCTAAAAGGAAAGTAGATGAGTAGTTCTTCATTTCCTAAAGGTCCAGAAAAATAACTAACACTACTATTTTTAAACCAGGAACACTTCCATAACCCAGAACCTGAGGTCCATTCACATTTAGATATCCTTCTAGAGTCAGTGAGATTGCAAGTACTCCAGAACTAGTCAAACCCTTTTACCCAGTGTGTTCCATTTAACCAGTACCACACAAACCAAGGCTTTGTGATGTTGGGGCCCCCAGGCCTCTCATTGTGGGAGGAATTACACTGTTGCCAGACCCTTTTGTCACCCTCCATTCTCAGGACCATAAACTTCATTCTCAACCACATGATACAATTTACAGGTTTGTTCAGGATTTCAGCCCCATATGTCCACTTACATTGGCTGATTCCAATCGGCTCCCCATTCCCTGCTGCTTCAGGAAATATTCCACTTCTTCCTCACTCAATAATTTTCTCTGATGCTTCTCTGTTAATCTCCAGAAACCAGTCCCATTATGGATTAAAGAGAGGTTACTTAAAAGCCACTCAGGTCTCAAAGGTACCAGGCCCCAGGGCCATTGCTCAAGCTGTGGTTCCCCACAAATCCAACAATTCATCACATTAAAGACCTGGGCTACTGCACCTAGTAGCTGTTCAAAAATGTTTTCAGAATTCTCTCTGAGTACCCAGGGAATGGGAGCTAGCTAGACAAAAGGTATACTGACCAGGAGCAGAGTTAAGGTAAATCCCATGGTTTTACACTCTTGTTATAAGTAAAAGAATTATGAAAAAGGAGTAGAGACACAAACAAGGATTATAAGCAGAAAAGGAGTTACTATAGGTAAGGGTTCAGGGCTTATGAGCTCAACCTGTAAGCTGTGTTGTGTATGTTGTGTCCACCCACGTTCTTTAGTCCCGACTGCCCAATCTGAAGTCAACAGGATCTGGAAAGGTCCTTCCCAAGATAGGGTAAGCTTTTCCTCTTTCCACACCTAGATCAATACCCAATCTCCAGGCTGGTATTGATGCACCAGAACCCCAGTGGTGGAGTTTGAACAATCAAGCCTTTGCTCTGTAAAGCATGGAGATGTTTTACCAAAGCATATACATAATTTCTAAGAAATTTGTCTTTGCATTCCAATATAGGATCCCAGTTGTTTTTTTTTTTCATTCCCCCCAGTGTATGGATGTCCATACAGAATTTCATAAGGAGATAGTCCAATGTCTCTCCTAGGCTTAGTTCTAATCCTGACAAGGGCTAGTGGGAAGTAATAATAGTAATTTGTAATTTATTAATAATATATTTATTATTATTATATATTCTATATAACATTATATTATATATAATTATATATAATTTATAATTTAATTTATAATTGAAATTTATAAATTATAAATTACAACTTAGTCCATGGTAGTTGGGTTTCAATTGTCAATTGAGTGAGTTGTCTCTTTATTTCCTGATTCATCCTTTCCACCTTGCCAGAAGAGGAAGGGTGCCAAGGAGTGTGGAGCTCTCAGGTAATTTCTAAGGTCTGGGCCAGAGATTTAAGGACCCTGGTAGTGACATGTGTCCCCTGGTTCGAGTCTATCCTCTCCACCATCCCATATCTAGGAATGATTTACTCAAGCAGGATTTGGCTGACTGCCTGCACAGTTGCCCATGGCACAGGAAATGCCTCCACCCAAGAGGTTAGGTGATCTACTATGGCCAGAAAGTATTTTTGGCAACCTACTGGAGGCAGTTCTGTAAAATCTGCCTGTATACTCTGGAATGGCCTAATTCCAGGGGGCTTTCTCCTAGCCAGAGCCTGGAGCTGGGAGAACTTATTTGTCTTCAACAAACAAGTCTGCCAATTGCTGTGCTAAGGTATACAGGCCTGGAGACACAAACCAGGTCAAAACTGTGTCACACATGTTCTGGACATCCCAGTGACTACCCTGGTGTAAGTGTCGCAGTACTTGCCTCATACTTGCTTTGGTCAAGACCTCTTGACCATCAGGGAGGAACCAGTGTCTGCATTTATCCTCTTGTGCCCCAAGAATTTGGGCCTTCTGTTTCTCTTCCTCAGAAAAGGAGGGGAGGGGAGACTGGGAGGAAATGAAGAGATCAAGACCTGATCCTTCCTCTCTGGCCCTCTTAGCTTCCTTATCTGCAAGGCAGTTTCCTCTGGCCTCAAAGGATTGTCCCAACTGATGGACATTAACATGTATAATAGCAATGGCTTCAGGTAATAATAGGTTTTCCAAGACTTTCCTTATTAAGGTAATATGGACCAGTTCCTTTCTTCTGCTATTGATCATTCCCTGTTTTTCCCATATCTTCCCAAATACATGTGCCACTCCCCAAGCATATTTTGAATCTGTATAAATGTTCCCTTCCCTTCTTTCCAGTAACTTTAGTGCCTGATTTAGTGCATGAAGTCCACACATCTGGGCAGACCAGGGTTTGGGTAGCCCCCTGCCTCAGAGATCCTCTATCTCCATCTATACCCATTTTTCCATTTCCTTTCAACCACTCCAGAGGAACCATCTATGAACAGATTTACCCCTCCAAGACAGGGGATTCTTGGGGATTTTCCCATGCCTTGGTTTGGAGATCAATTATGTCTAGGCAGTAATGTTCAGACCCTGAACTTGATTCCAAGCTAGCAGTGAGGAAAGAGGCATGGTTCAGGTTATTATCTTGGGCTAATACCAAATCATCCTTTTCCAGTAAAATAGCCTCAAATTTCAAGATCAGGGAGACAGTGAGCCATCTGCCTGCTTTCTGATTGAGTATCTCCCTCACCTGGTGTGGAACACTGACTATAAAGCTCCCCCCAAAGGTCAACTTCTGACTCTCCTCAACTAGGATGCTACAGCATGAACACAAGTGGGCCATCCCAGAGCAACACAGTCCAGTATCTTGGAGAGAAAGTGATGGGGTACCTGGGGTCTAGGTCGGACCAACTTGTGGAGCCAGTCTGTGAAGTTGTGATTTGTCCTTTCCTGCCCTTGAGATCTGCCCCTTCCCCCTCTCCCACATTCCACCTAGGCAACACCCTTAGACCCCTTTTGTTCTTACTTAATCTCTTGATTAAGTAATCAAGGCCAGGCCTGGCCCACACCCTCCTTTATCCTTGCCTTTTGTCTCATTAATGACCTGGCCCAAATCTTATCTAAACTATCTATTCACATGCTCCTCTGGTTCAGCTCTGACCTTTGTCTATGCATTGAGGCCCCTCCCATCTGGTCAGCCCTGACAATGGCAGCCCTACCCTTTAAAGGTAAAAGCATGTACCCCTCTCACTTGCAGGTCCCCTAAAGGACTCTTGCCCGCTTCTCATGGAAGTGTAACAATAAACTTCTACAACTCTCACTCCAGTCAAGCCTGAGACCTTGAATTCTTTCCAGACAATATTGCAGGTTTTCTGGTCTTGAATAAGATCAGAATATCTGCTGAACCTTTTGGGATCCCCTCCCCCATCAGAAGGCTACTGGTCTTCTCTGCCCTCCTCTTATTTGTGCCAGAACCCCAAAGGCTACTTACTCCCTTTTCTACATTTACAAAAAGATGGAAGGGCTTCTCTAGGGAAGGGAGAGCCAGTACTAGAGGGGAAGTGAGGGCCTCTTTTAACTGAGTAAAGCTCTTTGTACTGTTCTCATACCACACTATATGGTCGGGTTCCTCCTTCAATAAGTGTTGATACAGAGGTTTGGTCAGGATGGCATAGAAGTCAGTTCAGTTCCTACAGTATCCCACCAATCCCAAGAATTCCCACAACTTCCTTTTTGTTTTGGGAAGTGGAGTCTAGAGGATTCCTGCCATTCAGTCAGGATCCAATCTCTTTTTCCCTTCACTAATGAGATGCCCTAAGTATTTAACTTCCCTATCCACAAACTGTAGTTTTCCCTTTGATACTCGGAGTCCTTTTTCCCCTAAATAATTTAGTAGTTGTATGGAGGCTTGGCTAACCTCCTCTCTCTTACTCCCTATTACCAACAAGTCATCCACATGCTGTAGAACCTGAGTACCAGGTGGGGTCTTAAATCTTCCAAGACTGTTTCTAATATTTACCCAAATAAGTTTGGTGATTCTGCATACCCCTGGGGGTGTACACACCACCTGTATTGTTGTTTCCTACCAGTTTTGGGGTCTTCCCATTCAAAGGTGAAAATATCCCTACTTTCTTGATCTAGAGGGCAGGCCCAGAATGTGTCCTTCAAATCTATTACACTAAACCTTTGACTGGATTCATGAATCCTTCCCGTGATGGTATAGGGATCTGGAACCATGGGGTGAGAAGGGAGTACTATCTTATTAATTTCTCTCAAGTCCTGCACTAATCTATACATATCTAAGCCATCCCCCTTCTTTACTGGCAAAATGGGTGAATTGAAGGGAGAAATATGGGATTCCAGGAGTTTTCCTTCTACCAGACCCTGAATGATAGGTTGGAGTCCCCTCCTTTCCTCAAGAGAAATTGGGTATTGTTTGACCCTCACTGTTACCGTGGAATCCTTCAGACTTATTTTAATAGGAGTCACATTAACTTTACCCCCATTGTGAGGACCTGCCCAAACCTCAAGATTGATCCTGCTTTCCTCTTCCTCTTTTAACAAGGACAGCCTAAGAGGCCCAAGGGTATTAGTTGGATGGATAATTTGGTAAGTAAATCCCATACTGAAAGGTTTATCCCTGGATCATGGAGTTGTCTATTCAGGGTGGTATTCAAACCCAAGTACCTCTGTGAGAGGGACGGGGAAAGTTTCTCCCTTAATGCCAGAAATTAATAATTTTTCGTTTGACAATTTAGTCCCCTTTGGGAGCTGAGTTTTAGATGATCTAATAGCTCTGGTATCAGCCAGAAAAATAAGTTCCTCCCAGTTGTCTCCCACCTTTAAATTTATCAAGGACTCTGGGTTGTCTCTGTAAACCCCTGATACTCCTAGTCTTCAATCTCTATAAGAGAGAGGATCTTTTGTTCTCCTTTCCTTTGTCCTGCTTTATGTGTCCCTCCTGGCTGCATTCAAAACAAGTCAGAGAAGTACAGGAGATTCTCCCCCTCCTTCCATTTTCCCCTTAAGTTCCAGGCCTGGACACAAACCCCATGGACCACCATCCTCTCCCCCTTCTGTTCCCTCAATTTCCCTGGGAATTTGTCGCTTGCACTACCTGAAGCATCATTTTATGCTGTTCCTGGAGTAGTCTACTGGTGTTCTTGTCCTGTTCATCCCCTCAGGCAACATACACCTTCTGGGCTATCCTCAATAATTCCTCCATTGGTTTATTCTGCCACTTTTCAATTTTCTGTAACTTTTTATTAATGTTTGGCCAAGCATTAACAAAATATAGCTTTAACCATGCTTGGGAGATAGGATCATCTAAATTTAGACCAGAGAATTTTCTGATGTTTTCTTTCAATCTATTAACAAAGGCAGATGGAGCCTCATCTTTCTCCTCCTGTATTTCCTGTACTTTGTTTAAATTCTGGTTCTTAGGCACTGCATTCCAAATTCCCTGGATCACCATATTTCTAAGATCTTGTAGGTGCCCTCTATGTATGGGGTTATTGTGATCCCAATTGGGTTCTCAGAGAGGAAATTTTTCCTCCCTTCTCCTACCCCCTTGAGATATAGGCTGGGATTCATCCCAAGCCTGCATAGTGGCCCGCCTAATTTCTCCCCTCTCTTCCCCAGTAAATAATATGTCCAAGATTTATAATTATTCCCCCCAAGTATACAAATTGGATCCTAACAACTTATTAACCTGATCAGCGACCCCCAAAGGGTCCTCAATTAGCTGCTTCATTTCTTAAAAGTTCTAATTTCAGGGTGGCTAGGTGGCACAGTGAATAGAGCACCAGCCCTGGAGTTAGGAGGACCTGAGATCAAATTCGGCCTCAGACACAACACAAAAGAACTAGCTGTGTGACCTTAGGCAAGTCACTTAACCCCAATTGCCTTCCAAAAAGCAAAAAAACAGTTCTAAGTTCAGTGCTGCTTAAAGGGGCATTCATATAATCCATCCCCTGAGCTAGTAGGACTTTCTGAAGAGGGAAAGCTTTAGTCTTCAGTCTTCAGTCCCAGAGAGAGGAAAACTCTCTTGATTTTTTATTAACTGTTTCAAGTCCCTCAGGAGAGGGGTGCGTATGGGTGTGCCTGACCCAGCCAAGTCAATGAAGTCCTCACCTCTTTCAGATTCCCTTTCAGAGGGTGCTGAGAGTAGGAAAGGAGGAGTTGAAGCTGGGCCAGGAAGTCCCTGTCCTCATGATGAAGGAAGTAGAAGTACTTTGATGAAGGCCGGGGTAGAGAAAGAAGGAGGTCCCAGGGATGGGGCCTCGGTTCTTGTTCTTCTGATTCCCCTTTGGGTTCCTCCCCCTTCTTCTATTTTAGAGCAAATTGTCCTACTGCCTGTAGCCAGAAGGTTGCATATTCACTTTCCTCCAGGTCAAAAGGCTCCTTAGAATTCACATACAAATTTAGTTGTTGGCACACCCAGTCTTCAGAGGAGCCATATTTTGGCCAAGATACACCTCCTCCAAGTGGGAAGCTGACCCAAATGAGGCAACAGTATTTTATCATCTTCCTTTTGTCTTTTCCCTTGTATTTTGGTAGATTATACCGATTAGCAAGTCTATCTCTAAGAGGACTATCCTCTGGAATGTCAGGAAGGTATTTTGGACAGGCCATTTTAGATTTCTCTTTACCTGTAGTTTTAATCTTATCAGGACCTATTAGGCCTATCTAAGTCTTTCCCAGACAGGAGAAATCTTACAGACTCGAACTGCTTAGACTGTCTCCCACCCCTGGCAAGAGAACTCTTACAGACTCAAACCATGTAGACTGTCTCCTACCCCTGGAACACCCAGGGACTTGCTTACCTGGGTTTGTGTACACAAACTTGAGTGATCCCCTGCCAGCAGTCTTCTCTAGCAAAACTGGAATTTCTGCTTCCTCTGGGTCCTCTTTTCAGGTTGTTACCCTATCAGAGTCAGATCTCACAGACAAGTTCCAAGGACCCCCAAGAAACCTGGGTTGGCACCTGGTCCTTGTTAAGGGTCTGTGGGACCCTCTCATGAAAGGGAGAATCCCAGACAAGCCCCCAAAACTGTATGCACCCCAAAGCTGTGTGCAACAGAGATCCTTACCCAAATAATACACAGAGGCTTCTCAAGGTAGGAAGCAGAAAAGAATGGTTTATTATGATCTCAAGAAAGAGTAACTCCCTCCCCCCTTCTGACAAATAGTCAGGGACAAGAAACAATTTACAAAAGGAAATGGAGAAGTTATAAAGCCCTAACATGGAATTCTCCCCCATTCCCCCTTCTGACCCTTTTCTTCCATTGGCTGGAAGTCAGGTGCACAATCTAAGCACGGCAGTCTACCTCAAGTACTGGAACAAGGAAACAGTAGACTACCCAATGTACATTTGAGAAAGCACTTCTGTCCTTATTTGGCATATCTTATGCTGAGGTGTCACTGAGGAAAGGGGTGACTCCCTACTGCTCTGAGTTTTGAGTCTTTGTAAATCATGTGATTTCTGGTGAAGAGGAATTTGAGCCTGTTTCCCATAAAAAGCCTTACTAGATTTTAGAGTATAGTCTGAGAAGTTTTCACTTCTTTCACTCATTTGGGAGCTATGCTTACCCCAAAAGTGAGATCATCCATTCGTGGAAAAAGGGCCCTCTTTATTCTGTAGAAGTTCCTTAAGAATCCTCAGACCTCCTATAGTATGATCTGATTGGACAGACTATGTCTAGTGAGATAATAAAATCCAATACAGGTGAATATGTAATCATGGCAGTTTATTTATACTTGCAAAGAAAGATGGGATATTTCATGATACAGATATTTACTCACTGCATTATGACAGTCATTCTATGTAAAGTGTCTTTCTGGATTAATAAGGAGTCTGTTCCTGCTAGAACTCTTTTTGCAATTACCACTATTTTAACCATGACTACCACTTCAAGTATTATAATATATGATTGGATTTTGTTTTCACAGAAATTATATAATAACAGAAATTATGTGACACTTGATTTGAAGCCATACTGATGGCTAATGTCAGAGAAAAAAACTGCTTGTAGAGAACAGTGAGGAAGGCTAGCACCTGAAAATCAGCATATCTAAGTAGGCCTCTTCCTATATATCAAAAGGAGTCATTCACAAAGATGAGGCCCATGAACACAGACTCAGTATTAGCTAATGGGACTTTTGTTATTGATATCCTGGGCTAGAATCTTCAAACTAAGGCTTTTGCCAAATCTATTAGCAACTGAGGAGAAACTTTTTCTCATGCTATATGTAGGAGATAATTGGGGAGGTTACTAAAAATATTCTGGCTTGGTGGCTCCTTTTATAAAAAATAAAGTATATGAGGATGAGGAAGGGGGAATTGAAATGTGGAAGTGAGAGGAAGTGGTCAAGGGATGCGATTTAATGAACCCCAAAATGCTAACCACTGGGATTCAAGGAGTGAAATTTGAATCTAGATGAATTATAAAAAGTCGGTGTAATTAGCTTAACTTGGAAGTTGAGCTTTTTCACTAGGGGTAAAAGGTCAAATTACTCATCTGAAATGATGTGAAATAAAAATCTTTTTTTCCTAAGTTCACTCACAGTCAGGTAAAATTCTTGGTTATTTTTAACAGTATCAGTGCTAAACATTCTTTGCCAAAAGTGTCTTATGCAACTTCCATGGATTAGTTCATAGCTGTGTGTTTTGCCTTTGTCTTCTCTGTCCTTGTTGAGTTTACAACTGTCAATTATTTTACCAACCTTCAGAACCAGAGAAGAATGCAAAAGGTGCTGTAATGGGAATGGGAATTTGAAGATCTTCCTTGCCCTTTAATAAGCCAAGGGAATTTGAAGACTTTCCCTGCTTTGAAAATAAACCCTGCCCCCTAATAGGCTGAATGTAGTCACATTGAGCCTGTGGTGGGAGGAGTTTGCTAAAGGGTGAAGCAGAGCCCACAGGAAGCTGGGAGTCAGAGCCAGAGAGACAGTGGGAGAGAGGATGCTCAGGCAAGGAATTACTCAGGTTTGTAAGTAGATATTGATCTTATATTGGTTTGTGGGAAGGTTCAAGGATGCTGTGACTCTCTGTGTTGTTATGGCTCATTAACTTCTTTGCTACCATGATGGAATTGGCTTACTAGTTTTGGGATTTGGTTTTCTGGTGTCCGAATAAATGTTTTGGTTCTGTCCTCTATATGGACAGTCTGCTATATTTTGTGATGGAGCACCACATGGGAATATTTATGATGATTGTGGGTGCTGTAAATATTGCATTGGCACTTCAGGTGTCCAGGACAGTGCTGCCCTCAGTCAAAATGGTGCCAGTGGAGGATGAGATTGTTTTGATCAAAGATGAATATCCTCATTCCTATTATATTATATCCTTATTCCTATTATAATTTTAAGAAGCAAATGAACTCTCTGATTCTGTCAAAACTTCAGTCACCTGAGGTAAAGAAAGTTCTCACAAGAGCATCTAACTCACAATTGATGCCTGACATGCCACTGACACTACTGCCGCCACCACCACCACCACCACCACTAGCCATTGGTGGCACAAGTAAAATAGACCAGCATTACAGAATTCTCTTTCCTGGAGCATTTGCAGGATTCAACTACTGGACTGTTTACCTTTCTAAAGACACTATGGAAGTAAATAGTAGTATTGAATAGTTGTCAGAAAAAAATCATCTGAACAGGTAGTATCTGATGAGGTACAGGCTCTGGGAACCCCCTTGAACTAGCACAGGCTCACTCTGTGTTATATGATTCTGACCCACTTGTCTAGTACACAGAAACTGAGGCTCCTTAAGAGTCTACCCAATATAGTGAACTTTTAATAAACTTTGCTTTTCTTTGGCTGAGAGAAGGCTTGAGTCAAATTCATTCAGCAGGACCTGGTGGGTTGATATTTTGGTATCTCAAGCACCCCTAACCCTATATCTCATCATTTTATGGCGACCCTCTTCATTTTTATAGTTCCTTGACCAGGAATCAAACCTGTGTTAGATCATTCTCTGGTCTTCCCCCTTCATGGAGGCAAGATGGGCTCTGATATATAGAAAGGTTGAAGTAGGAATCTAGGGATGGTCTAGAGGAGGAGATTGGAGAGGGTGTTCAGGAGGAGTCAGATGAGGTCAGAATCCAGTAATGAGTTTGGGGAGGGTCTTCAGGAGGAGTCAATGAGGTCAGACTCTAGTAAATGAGTGATTAAGGGTGGGAAGTTGCTGGAGGCTACCTGGAGAGGACAGACAATGGTGGGCTAGTCCAGTTCTAGGGTGGAACAGATTTGGATATAGATATTTTGGGAGGATCAAGGGTGGGGACAAGCTGGATAACGAGGGCCAAGCTAGTAACAAAGTTTTGGGCACAGCCACATGAAACTCTTATGGTCCCATGCAAATGCCCTATGTAGAAAGATTCAAAAAGAGCTCAAGGAGGTTCCCAGAGCCAATTCCTCAAGGATTCTAGGAGAGCTCAAGCAGGTTCCCAGAGCCTATACCTTATCATATTTAATGTTATCTATAATTTATATTAAACATGGCATAGAGACTCAAGCTTTTAAAATTGTATAAAATTTGGAAACATAATTTAGATAGCATAAAGTAATTATGTACTAAGTAATATTGCTAGCAAAATGTAAAGGATGGAAAAAATAACCTTTCTAGTAGAAATGTGATTTTCTGAAAGATTAGAACGTCACTTAAGTGTAGATATAAGAGATTTAAAACAATTTTTTTGGTCTATCATTGATGACTAATTTTCCCTGTTAATGAAAATGTTAACACCTCTTGGCCTGTCTTTTAAAAGAACAAAATTATAAATATGCCCTAAATATTTATCAATAGGTAAAGATCAGCATGGAGGTGACCTTTTGTAATAGTAATGGAATTTAAAGATCCCCCTGTATTGGTTTGGTTTTCGGGTTGAGTGTTAAAACCCAGAACTTGTGAATCCCATTTGTGGGATGGACTTGTTGATGTGAAAAGAGAGGGCTGAACTGGGAGGAGATGGTGCTGTGGATTTAAAGAGAGGCCCAAGCAGAGAGAAGCCCTGAGCAAGGAGAGGCCGAAGAAATTTTGGGAGCAGCATTGTGGAGGATTGCTGAGAGCCAGTAGGAGCTGCCCAGGACTTTTGAGAGCTGCCACCTAGAGCTGCCAAGGACTGAGGAGACACGGCTGTGATACTGGTATTTTGTCTGTCTCTTTTGATGTTGTTTTGCCAGATTTGTCTGCTGGTGAAGGACAGTGCTGTTGTTGCAGAGGTCCTGGAACCTTGCTGTTGATTCAGAAGCCCTGAAGAAGGATTTTCTTGTTGTATGTTTACAGAAATCCTGGAAGAGGGTCTTGCTGATGTTTTCAGGGGTCCTGAGACTGTTCTGCAGGCAGAGAGTGAATTGATGAGGACACTGGCAATGTATATTGTGGCTTTGTTAAGCTTTGTCTCCCCAGGAACAGAGATTTCTGAGAACTTGCTGTAATGGGAATGTAAATTTTTAATATCTTCCTGCCCCTGGGCTAAAGTGCACCTGGAGCCTGGAGTGGGAGGCTTGTTTTTCAGTAGATACTTCTTGATTGGCCAGTGAGTCAATAAGGTTGTTACATTCTCTGAGCCAGGAGAAGGCTATATAAGCCCTGATGTGTAGCTTTGTTTTGGGGCTCACTTTGAGAAGTGTTCTGTGTTTTGATCAGATAAAACTCTGGGAATATTTCCCCTTTTGAGAAGGTGCTTGGTGTTAACTGATGATAATTGTAATTCAGTTGTGATCCAGGGGTGGGAAACTTTTGACTTTTTTGTGCTCTGTGACTTGACCAAATGAATGTACTTTGTTTATGATTGGAAACTAATCTCCATTTGAAAAGAGGGACTTTGTGATTGACTAAATTAATGTACTTTCCAGGGGTGGTGTAGTACTTGGAAATTATTGAATTACACTTGGTGAATGCTTGTATTTTGATTTTCTCTATTCTGTGAATGCTTTGCCTTAATTTGTCACTGAATAAAATGGAGAGTAGCTATGCTGGTATTCTGAACCTTGGAAGTTGCCTTTGCTTGGCATTACACCTTTATATTGGCTAAGAATGGCTTTTACCCGCATTGTGAAATCAGCATTCAGTCTGACCATTATCTTTTTTTAACTTTGCTGTGCTCTTTTACCTCAATAAAGTATGGTATTTGTATATGAATTATGCATCCAAAATAAAATAGGTATGCATATGTACATAGTTTAAGTGCTATTCAAAAAATAATGCAACTGTATACCATTAGATTGTCCTTAAGAAAATGTGCTCCACACTATGCCCTACATTTATTGAGGTTGTAAGTGATTAAAATGAAAACATTAAAACCTTATATTTTATAAATCCTTTCCTTATGTGTCCTTATTTGTGAATTTTAGATGACTATATATATATATATATGAGTATAAGGAGACTTCTGCTAGCCAGAATATAATACAAAAACCAGAGTTTGGGTTTTTACTTTTGTTGTTGTTGTTACTAGTAGTTACACTTCATAAACCTGGGAGAGTAGAGGCCAATTACCTTTCCTTCTTTGGTTCTTCCTCAGATTCATTTGCATGCCAATCTGAATATGACCTTAAGGGCTAGCTGGAATTCATAGCTCCAGGCTAAAACAAAGAAATAACCAACCCCTAGATTCCTTGTTTATTTGGTTTTCTGACAGTCCCCATTAGCTGCCAAAATGATTTTCCTAAAGTTCATATGTGATCTTATCACTCACCTACTCAATAAACTTCAGTGACTCCCTATCCCAGGGTCACAGGCAAAATTCTCTATTTGGAGTTCATAATGCACTCCTCCCCCTGCCCGATCCAGTGACAGTGATCTCCTCGCTAGTCCTGGAACAAGACACTATCTCTTCACTCTGTACATTTTCACTGGCTATCCCTCATGCACGGAATGCTCTCACTCTGATGGGGTCCTTGGAATCGATGTCTGTAAAATCAATTTGTAAACTCAATATGTAATATCAATTTGTAACATCAGTTTGTAAAACCAGTCTGTAAAATCATATTTCCCCCTCCCCAGCCTGAGAGCATTAACTCTGCCCCTTCTTCCTGCCAGCACTCTGCCCAGCAATAACCCATGAATTGTTTATCTCTGCTTGGAACAATAACAAGCTATACCTATGGATCCTTCACTAAACCATCTATAAAAATTCTAGCTTAGGCAAATATTATCTCCCCCTAGTATAGTGGCCAGCTCTCCCTATGAATTCTTCAAAGCACTATCTATAGACTAACTCCTTAGCCAATTATCCACATACTGAGTCTCCGTTAGCCTTGGTTCCCAACATCCATCTTGTCAAACATGACACTGATGGGTGGCAGACTAGGCACTTCTCAGTCAGCCCTTGACTGCTAGCTGACAGTGACGTTTCAGGCCAAAAACCACACCTCCCGGTAGCCCCCCCTTGGGATATTTCCTAGTGAATTATGGGCAATAGCCTACACAGTTGACATTAAAAGTGTTCCTTTAAGCACTGACCACTCCTTAACTCCTCCCTAATCCCACCCTTACTCACCTAGTTAGCATAATTGACACTTAATTTACTACCCAAACTCCTTAAAAACTATGCCTATGTCTTCTTTAAGTTTGCAGGTCCCTTAAGGACCCTTGCCCACTGTAAAGCCTAACAATAAACTTTTACAATTCTGACTCCAAGTCTGCTTGAACCTACTGAATTCTTTCCAGACTGAATTGCAGGCATTCTGGTCATTGGTAAGGGTCAGAGTTCCTGTATAATCTATTGCCAACCCCCCATCACTTCCTCTATGTGTCCTGGTTTCCTTCAAATCCCACCTGAAATCTTGTAATGGCAAGCAAAGGTACTTTGCTCCTTGTTTCAGTTATTCAAGTACTCAGTTCCTTGTTTCAGCTATTCAAGTGCCTTTGAGCCTCACCTTTGATTGTGTCGAATCTTTGTTGGAAACATGATCACATGCAGCTCAAGGTGGGAGGAACTTGCCAGAAGAGCATATAAAAGCAGGAGCACAAGCTGGGACTAAGCAGAACTGAGAGGGAGAACACTTGTGGTGTCAGCACTCTGTCAGTCTGTTCTGTGTTGATTTGTGTTTGTGTTACTTTGTCAGAAAGAAGTATTCTATCTGTTGATTGTATTACTTTGTCAGATAGAAAGATTCTCTCTGTTGTGTTACTTTGTCAGACAGAAGCACTCTGTCTGTTGTCTTGTGATTGTGTTACTTTGTCAGACAGAAGCACTCTTTTGACTTGTGTTGATTTCATAGGCAGAAAGTGAATAGTGATGATAGTGCCAGCAACGTGTGTGAATATTGTTGTAACTCTGCTAAGCTTAATGTATGTAAATATTGTTGTGGCTGTTAAGCTTTGTCTTCCCAGAAACAGAAACTGCAAAGGGCTTGAAGTGAACTTCGAGTTAGAACAGGAGTTGGAGCAGGAGCTGAGAGCTGCCTGCCTGTGAATCCAGGTGACAATTGGGTGAATTCAGGCAAAAGCTAGGAGCATGGAAGAGAAGCCAAGGAGTTTGGAAGTCAGCCTCTAGTCAAGATGAAAGGACCTTTACTTGGGTATATGTGACCTCGGAGTGGGAGACCTTTGAACTTTGTACTCCTTATGGATGATTACTCCTTAAGGATGGTTAAGGATTGGAAGCCAGCTTTTAATCAAGATGAAAGAAAACTTTAGATGTGTATTTTATATTGATTGATTAAGAGTTTGACTTACTGAATGATATCTTTTGTTTAAGACTATGTTGAAGAGGAGTCTAAGGAGAATCTTGATGGGACTAAGGTCAGACTCCTGGAAGCAAGAGAATGGGATTAAGGGTGGGAAGTACAGTAGCTGAAGGCTACAGACAATGGAGGACTAGGCTAGGTTAAGGATAACAGAGATTCAGTCATGGTGATAATGGAAGGCTTATGGCCTCAGGCCAATGCCAGTTCCAGTGGGAAGATTCAAGGAATTCAAAGGGGTTCCCAGAGACTATATCCCATCAGTCAGACAGGCAACCACCTTCAGAGGGGTTAATAATCAGCTTTATTCTAGTCCTCTTCTCAAAGGATTGCTGATAATGGGAGCATTGACTCCTACAGCATTTCCTAATCACCCTTCTTGCAGGGGCCAGCAAGAAAGTGGGGCAACTACCCCTAGGTTTCAATGGAGTCAGTCAAGACAGGCACAACTTGTGCACTCCCCTAAATCCCCTCAAGCCTCAATGGGGGCTGGTTGAGGCAGGCACATGCATTCTTCTATGCATTTACCAGTAGTTTCCCCCTCACTTTCCACTGTCCACTTGTTTTAGAATGCAACAGACAAAGCATCTTGCCAACATTAAGCTTACAAATTAACTTTAGTAACATTGTCATTCTGCACAAGAGTAGTGAATGTCACCCCTGTATCTCATGATGCAGTTGCAATAGGACTGTCTGAGATTCTAGGAATTACTATCTAGAATCCTTGGGGTTATTCTGGGAATTATTATCTAAAACCTGGAAACTAGACATTGCCATGACCATGGATCCTTAGAAACTAAACTAAAAGCGATAACAAAATCCTCCTTACATATGGTTTGCTTCTGTGGATTCAAGTTTTTGTATCCTACCAATCTGCTTTCATACTTATTTCCCTCTTAAACCATTCAAGAGATGTTCTGCTATGCCATACTCTTGAAAATCCATAGGGTGCTCCTCATCAAATCATTTTCCTTTGTCTTACAATACAGGGTGTTCCAAAAGTCTTTAGTGCAATGGATTTATTCATAGATGCCTGGACTTTATTACATCATTTGAAGGTCATCTTCCCTTTTGTTAATTATATTTTCCCTCTTGGTTTAAATTTTGTGCTCAAGGTTTTTAACTAACTTTTCTTCTTCCTTAGATCTTCAGTAACTTTAGTCTTTTTCATAATTATTCTCTTATTAATTAATTTTTAGTTTTCATCATTCATTTCCACAAGATTTTGAGTTACAAATTTTCTCCCCATCTTTCCTCTACCCCCACCCCCAAGATAGTGAGCCTACTGAATACCCCTTCCCCCAATCTGCTCTCTCTTATATCCTCCTCCATCCTCTGCCCCCCAGCTTATTAGTAGGGCAAGATGGATTTCTATACCCCAGGGCCTGTATATTTTATTTCCCAGTTGCATGTAAAAAACAATTTTTTTAATCATTTGTTTTTAAAACTTTGATTTCCAGATGCCTTCCCTTCTTCCCTCCTCACCCACCCCCACTGGGAAAATCAGCAATTCAATATAGGTTGCACATGTGTAGTTATACAAAACGTTTCCATAGTAACTATATTATGAGAGACTATTTTCCTCCATCCTATCCCGCCCCCTCCCACTTAATTCTATTTTCTACTTTGACCCTGTCCCTTTTCAAGTGTTTGCTTCTAACTACCCTCTCTGCCAATCTACCCTCCCTTCTATCATCTCCCCTCTTGTCCCACCCCCAACTTTCCTTTAGGGTACGATACCCAATTGAGTGTGTATGTTATTCCCTTCTTAAGCCAAATTCAATGAGAATAAGGTTGACCCATTCCCTTTCACTTCTTGCTCTTCTCTTCCATTGTACCAGTTTTCTCTTGTCTCTTTTTTATGAGATAATTTACTCTATTCTATCTCTCCCTTTCTCCTTCTCCCATTGTATTCCTCTCTCACTTCTTAATTTTATTTTCTAGATATCATCCCTTTCTATTCAACTGATCCTGTGCCCTCTATGTATAAATGTACACATACACTCACATGTATTTATATACACATATACCCTCCTATACATATACATATACATATATTCCCTTCAACTATCCTCATACTGAGAAAAGTTTCATGAGTTACAATTATTGTTTTTCCATGTAGGAATGTAAATAGTTCAATTTTAATAAGTTCTTTATGATTTCTTTTTCCTGTTTACCTTCTCATGCTTCTCTTGCTTCTTGTATTTGAAAGTCAAATTTTCTGTCCAGCTCTGGTTTTTTTATCCAGAATACTTGAAAGTACTCTATTTCAATGAATGACCACATCTTCCCCTGAAGCATTATACTCAATTTTGCTGAGTAGGTGATTCTTGGTTTTAATCCTAGCTCCTCTGACCTCCAGAATATCATATTCCAAGCCCTTTTATCCTTTAACTTAGAAGCTGCTATATCTTGTGTTATCCTGGTTGTGTTTCCACAATACTCAAATTGTTTCTTCCTGACCCCTTGTAATATTTTCTCCTTGACCTGGGAAATCTGGAATTTGGCTCTTTCCTGAGGACTGGGCTCAAAGCCTTCCCTGACTCCTTCCATATGGGCAATGCATATGTTTCCCCAGTCTCAGTCTGTCTCAAGTGATTTCTTGGGGGACTTACCTAACCTCAGTTCCCTATGCTTCAGGCCTGATGGATCCACACACATCCTGGCATCCTACCCTTGTTCCCCTTTGTCTCCCATTTGCGGGTGAGTGCTGTTATAGCACAAAGGACTGCCACCATGGTTTTCACAGTGCATGGTGAGAAGTATGTATCTGATTTTTTTTCTTGCAAGCTCATGGGTCATCTTGCATAGTCCTGCTAGAGTGTAGAGGCTTGTTAGGAAGTGGTGCTCAATGAGAAATTAGGAATTAAGTATTAGCATGCCTTCTCTAATTTTAGTTCATTGAGTTGCTTCCCTGAGTTCCAGTCCCAAAGTCCATTGGTATGGAACTCTTTCACTGGTGGAAATGAATGCCCTGCATGATGGGCAGGAAGTTGGTGAGAGCAGAAAGGATAAAAGCATTGCTCTCTTTCAGCCTTCAATTTTGAGTCTTTGACTTTTCTCTGAGTTTTTTTGAGTTGCTTAAGGTTTCTTCAAAACTCCTTGGGTTGGGGCCGTTAGGTGATGCAGTAAATAGAGCACCAGCCCTGGAGTCAGGAGGACCAGAGTTTAAATCTGGCCTCAGACACTTGACATAATTACTAGCTGTGTGACTTTGGGCAAGTCACTTAACCCTGATTGCCTTCAAAATAAATAAATACAGAAAAAACTCCTTGGGTTTCAGGTGCTCCTGGCTTCCAATTTCAAGAGAGATGGTTGCTGCCAATCCCACCTCAAGTTATTGAAGAAAAACACTGGGAAGAAACTGACAAGAGAGAAAGGACCTGGCAGTTTCCATCATGTTCTTATCCACAAGTTGCTACACTACAGAGTTTGCGGAATTAGGTGAGATCTAAGACTCTCTTGGTTGAGTTACCTCACTCCCAATAAGAGAACTCTGATTAGACAATATTATTATTATTATTAATTAATAAATATTATCCTTTATATACATATATCTAATTTCTGTCCACTTTGATTTGGGTAAATGGGTTTCTTGGCTACCCCCTATGTGTGTTCATTCCAGGAAAGGGTATTTTATAAAAAGGGGATGAAACCGTTGATACAAATCTAGGTGTCCTGATTTCCCCCCATTAAAAATGGTGATCAAAATTTAGATTGAACCTAAAAACCATATCCACTAAACTAATAGTATTTAAAGGAGTATACACACACACACACAAACATACACATATATACATGCATATATTCATTGTCCATCTCTATAAAGGTAGAGAAAATAGATTGTCCTGCAAAAATACAGGGGGTTGTCTCTCAGTCATTACTGGCAAGATTCTTGCCAGAGTCCTCCTTTCATAGACTGATCCTTCACCTGGAAGATGGTCATCTACCCAAGAGCCAGTGAAGCTTCTTTAGAAAGGGCTGAGAAACAGCTGATATGGTGTTTACTGCCCAACAACTCCAGGAGAAATGCCAGGAGCAGAACAGAGGCCTGTACACATTTGTAGATCTGACCAAGGTCTTTGATACTGTTACACATGAGGGCTTATGGAAAATTATGTCAAAATTTGGTTGCCAGGAGAAGTTCATCAGCATAGTACATCAATTTCATGATGGCATGTTTGCCCAGGTTCTAGATAATGGACAATGCTCTCACACCTTCTTAGTCACCAATGAAGTGAAACAAAGCTGTGTGCTTGCTCCCATGCTTTTCAGCATGATGTTTTCAGCCATGTTGTAAAATGCTTCCAATGATGATGAACATGGCATAAAGGGCAGCTAATGCACTGATAGTAAATTCTTCCATTTGAAAAGGCTACAAGTCAAGACCAAAGTGGAAGGAGTGTTGGTGCATGATTTTCTGTTTGTAGATGGTTGTGCACTCAATGTAGCCTCTGAAGCTGAGATGCAACAAAATAAGGATGGATTCTTTGTTGCTTGTGCCAATTTTGGCCTAACAGTTAACACCAAGAAAACAAAAAAAGGTGCTCCATCAGCCACCACCACACCATCCATTACAGCAAATGGAGAAGTTTTGAATGCTGTGGTTAAGTTCACTTACCTTGGTAGTGTACTTTCCAGGGATGTATATATTGATAATGAGGTTGATGCACACAATTCCAGAGCTAGTTCAGTGTTTGGGAGGCTCTGAAGGAAGGTGTGGGAGAGAAGAGGTATTAGACTGACTACCAAAGTGAAGGTCTACAGTGCCTTTGTGCTAACCTTATTGCTGTAGGCCTGTGAAACCTGGACAATGTACTAGTGCCATGCCAGGAAACTGAATAGCTTCTATTTGAATTGTCTTAGGAAGATTCTTAAGATCATCTGGCAGGATAAGGTACCAGACACTGAGATTCTCACTCGAACTAAACTGCCAAGCATTCAAATTCTGCTTCAGAGACTACAACTCCAATGGTCTGGCCACATTGTTTGAATGCAAAACATGTGCTTGCCAAAAAGACTATTTTATGGAGAACTCATACAGGGCAAAGGTTCGCATGATGGTCAGAAGAAGCAATACAAGGACAAGGTCTCTCGCAAGAACTTTAGCATTAATTGTGTGACATGGGAGACACTGGCACAGGACTGCTCAGCATGGCATGCCCACATCAGAGAAGGTGCAGTGCTCTATGAGCAAAGCAGAATTGAAACAGGTCAAAGGAAACACAGGATGTACAAATTTAGAGAATCCACCCCAAATATTCACACAGACAGTTTTGTGCCCAACCTGTAGTAGAACATTCCAAGCTCATAATTGGTCTGATCAGCCACAGTCAGATACATTGAAACTTAACTTTAACATAGTAACGTCATTTTGGTCCTCTTCAAGAATGAAAGACAACAACCAGCCACATATATATGTATATGTATGCACACACAAACACACACACGCATACACACAGATATACATGCATATATTTTTTTCATATATTTATATTATATATATACATACATAATTTTAGCCTGGTACCCTCCCTCACTCTGATGAGAGCAGAATAGCTAAACTTCTGAACCCAGCCTCTTGCTTTCCCTCCTGTCAGGAATTAAAGTCTCTCTTGGAGAAGGGTGGGAGAATAAGAGGCTAGAGATATATTCTGCTTTATTTTGAGCCACACAATGAAGCTCCCATGCTGCATGGCAGGGACAGCCTTCATTCACCATACCTTATTAGGTTTCATAGTATCTTAGAACATAGAAGAGAACTGAAATTGTTTTATCTTTTGAACATAATTCTGATTTTGGAGAATTTTGAGAGGTCAGGAAGACTTAAGAAAGTGTCTAGTTCTCCATGCTGGTCACATGACCCAGAAGTCTCTGTACTCACTGTCTTATTTTGTTTTTGTATTTGTATCACTTGTACTTAGCACTGAGTCTGGTACAAAATAAGTGCTTAATAGATGTGTTCTCTCTGGCTCTGTCTGTCTCTCTGTCTCTCTCTCCCTACCTACTTATCTATTACCCCAGGGGATGGAATATCAGAGTTTCATTTAAGTGAATGAGCTTTCCAGGATAGAGTAAACTTGACCCTAATTGTGCCATTTCTCTCCTTTGTGGAGAGATGTATGAAAAACACTGATAAGGAGGTCAAAGTATAATACATACCTTCCTAGATGGCCACTTACTTGGAAGAAATAGCAGATGGAACACATTCATAGGATTTTATGGTACAGCTGAGGTGAGTGGAATTTGATGATGAATGATTGGCAGGGCAATGGTTGGGATAGTTCTGCAGGGGTCTTTCTTCAGAGAATAATTAGACAACCTTGAAATCTTATCCCATGCACTCATCCAACCCCATTCTGGACTACATTCTCTCCCGAGACCTAGTAAAACCACTATATTCACCCAATATTTATCAGATGGAACTGAGCCAGGCTTCCCCCACATCAGTCTAAGCCCTCAAGTTCCCTAATAGTACACTGTGATCCTGAGATTCTTTTCTATTTAATATCCAGTCCTTCAAAAATACAAAAACCATGCAACTTCTTGAACTTCAACCACACTGGAGGTATTGGCTGTCTAGTCATGACTGCCCTCCCTCCCTTACACTTTGTACATCTAGACCCCACTCTAACTAAGAGAGTGAAAAAAAAAACCTCATGAAAGCACCTGTAAAACTTTTTGCAGAGGGGAAGAATAAAAGAATAAATCAACTTCATTTAAAAAAAATTGATAGGTGAATTCCCTACCAGGCATCATACCATTGGGCTCCAAGCCAGGAAAAGCTGGATTGAAATCTTGCCTTCTACCACAATCTGTCACTTAAACTCTCTGTGCTCTAGGCAACTCACCAAGTTTATACATTGCAAAGAAGATGCTGACCTGCCTTGGTAGAGGAAGTGTCTTCATATAACAATGAAATCAAAAAGTCTAGTCCCTATCCCTATTCCTATAGCTAGCATTTTTTACAATTAAATAATATTGGTGACTAAATCCAGAAGACTAGTGATGACTCACACTTCAAATCTCTTGGCAGAATCAGACGTATTTTCAGACAAGGATATCCCATCGATTTGTGTTACATTGAATATAAATTCACCTGTTACATAATTTTTTTTTTTCTGGAGATGTTTATGAGAACAAATAATAATGATGTTAAAGAAAAGCGCATCAGTGAAAAATAATTTAAATTACAGAAAAAAAAAACAAAAGGAAATCCAGAAAGAAAAACATAAACATTAGCTAGTATGTTAAGATTTGCAAATCACTTGAAAAATATGATCTCGTTTTATCCTCGCAACAGTCCTGGGGGGTAAGTGTTATTTTATATATATTTTTTTACAAGTGAGGAAACTGAGGTAGACTTTCGGAGGGTTACTCAGCTAATATCTAAGTTGCATTTGAATTAAGGTCTTCCTATCTCTAGGCCTAGTACTCTATCCACTGCACCATTTAGCTGCCCTAGACAAAGCAGAATGCTGGAGCTACCATGTAATATATGCTTTTAAGCTGTGACATGATCCAACCATTCCTGAGAGCAATTTGGAACTATGCCCAATGGACTATAAAACTGTGCATAATCCAGCAATGCCACTGCTAGTTCTCTATCCCAAAGAGAGTTTTTTTAAAAAAGGGGAAAGGGACCTATTTGTACCAAAAAATATTTATAGCAGTTCTTTTTATGGTGGCAAAGAATGGGAAATTGAGAGGATGCCCATCAATTGGGGAATGGCTGAACAATGTGTGGTATATAATTGTGATGGAATGGTATTGTGATATATGAAATAATGAGCAGGGTATCTAAAAAAACTTGGACTTATATGAATTGGTAAAAAGTGAGGTAAGCAGAACCAGGAGCACATTGTACACAGAACAATGAAGAATTGTCAATAACTTAATTATTTTCAAGGACTCAGAAGTATGCTATTCATCTCCAGAGAAAGAACTGATATTGTCTGAATACAGACCGAAGCATGCTATTTTTACTTTGTTTTTTGATTGAATCTTCTTATACAAAATGACAAATATGGAAATGTTTTACATGAATACACATTTATAGCCTATATAGGATTGCTTACCATCTCAGGGAGGGATAGGGGAGGGAGAAAAGGAGAGATAGAATTTGGAACTCAAAACTTCTTTTACAATGTTAAAAAATTGTTTTAGCATGTAATTGGGGAAAATTATAAAAAACAATTTAAGAGATCCATTCTTGTTTTCTACTCTTTCTATATGGAAATGTGTTTGTTGGTGATTTATAATAATAAAAAATATAACACATATAGGAAAGACATGACCAAGGAAGAGAGTTTTATTCCAAGAAAGTGGAAAATAGTGGGAATGGAAGAGGGGGGAGAGAAAGGGTGTCTTGGGACAAAAAAAGTGCAATATTTGGGTGGATAGTTAAATAGGATGTGAAATTAAACCATGGTTTAAGGTCAACAGTAGATATAGTGAGCTAAGTGGGATAGTTTGCACACACTCTGTCACTAATCAAATTCTCTCCCCTTAAGACTGCAAGCTCCTTGAAATGAGCAGTTGTTTGCTTTTATTTGGGCATTTCTTTCTATAGCTAGTGCTTAGCACAATACCTGGAACATAGTAGGTAATTAATAAATGCTTGCTGACTTGTATAACTTGGGTAGAACCCTAGGGTAATAGCTCCAAAGCAGGCATAAGAACCAAATGAAATACTATTTTCCAAATTAAATACAGGAAATTTACAAATCCAGGTACAGAAGTCATGTAATTTCATTACTCAATATTGTTGCTTTCCACAAGTTTTCTTAGGAATGTTACTGTGTCTTGGAGAATTCCCAGATAAAGATAGTCAAACTTATCGACAGAATATGTGACTTCAAAGGCACTGCAAAAAGAAAGTTATCATAGAAACCATGCCTCAGAAAACTAAATAGATACACTGACATTGTTTGAGATCAAAATGAATCTATTTTTATAGATAAAATAGTGAGTTTTAAAGTTTTACAAGGGAGACTTAAAATCAGGATAAGACTGATGGACAAGATGGAGGTCTAATTCAACAACTGTGATCAAGCACTATTTTTTGTGGGGGATCCAGGAATATTTTTTCAGCAGAGGATTAGTTTCTGGCAGTCACCATCTTGAGAGTAGGGATGTAAATATACATACAAATATACCTTAGGCCTCAGAGATACTTAGGGAAACCAGCACAAAATGAAACTGCATTGCTCTTAGCCTTGTCCTCCCTATTTCTACATCCTACCCATTACTGCTTCATTCTTGTCATCCCTATCATCTACACCCTGCCAGGCATTGTGTTTTAAAGCTGAAACAAATTTGTATTTGCCACAGAATAGAGATGATAAGAAAACACTTCCCAAGGCAACCATATACCCCTACATATAAATATGATGCCCATTTATTATTGCTCCCAGTGATGAAAAGGGGTATGGAGGCATATCTTAAACTATTAAGAAACGTCTTCTTTGGCCTAAAACCCTTTCCAGGCATTTCCCTTTAGGAAAATAGAAAGAATAAAAACTAAGACCTACCTTTGAGATGGAGTAATTCTTTGTTTACATAGGATCATTGTCTTCTCACACACCAGTAGTTGGCATTATACCTAACCTGGGAACAATGTCTTCTCTTTTGAAATCCAAAGTTAAGATGCAGACCACTGGAAGGAACTTTTAAGGAGAAATAGTCCAGGAAGGAACTGAATGATGACTATTGTGGAATGTTAACCCCAAACTGAATGTTAACATATTCCCTGCCCCAGTTAGAGATTCTGTTGCCTGAATTCTTCTTAGGTCCAAGTCCCATGATAGGACTATGTTAGTTTGGACATCTTTCTCTAAGCTAGAAATGGATTGGATATAGGTTAATGACTATTCAATAAAATAGAAGCCTTAAGCCTGAGTGCATTATTACTCAATTTTCTTTTGATTGTATACACTCCAGCCTTTTAAAAATCTTATGTCCCTATGCCAAAACACTGGCTAATGTCCAACATAAGGAAAAATAATTAGGTTTAATTATTAGGGTTTTATTACACAGTTATTATAAAGGCTAAATGATATTTCGTTTCATGTAAAATGTTCTTAAATATTACTAATAGTTTTAATAAGTGATATATTTCCACCACAACCTATGTTTAAAGATAATACACAAATATGGAGGTTGGGATAGATGGCCAGATACACTAGAGGCCCTACCTATGTGTTACAATTGGTTCACTGGAGGCTAGAAGATGCTAATTAGGATAATGAAAAGGAGAATTTGAATTATCCAACACAAGATAATTGCACATTATTGCAATGCACATAAATTGGCCTAAAAGCAACCAGTGACAGAGCTCTTGGTTTTTAAGAATCATGCAATTAAAGCACAGGACAACTTCTAGATCTGGGAACAGTACAAGTTAAAATGGACATGTTAATGGGGGCAGGTACCAATAGTCCCCAGGCAGAAACCTGTAGGACCATTAGAAAGGTAGATGGCATCTGTCAGCCTCCAGTGGACCACAGAACCAAACAAAATCATCATACCTCTTGATGCTACCATTCCCAATTTCATTAATGTAGTGAAACAGGTAGCCCAGACCAAGATAAGTGGTATAGGGTAACTGACCACATCAACACTTTTTTTTTTCTATTCCTGAAACTAGTCAGGAGCAGATTGCTTTCACCTGAGACTTCTATACCAAAAGGGAAAGCTGAGATGTCATCATTGAAGGTGCCACATCAGTACCCCAACCTGGAGAACTGTCATACCACCACCCTTATCCAGATGCAGATTTGGAGTCCCACAACACCCTATCCCCATCTTCAATCAGCTGTAAATGTCCTTTAATACATCTCTTTTAGACATACAAGTCTTGTGCATGGATTTTTTTTCTTACCCTCTTTAACTCAGACATAGTGTTACCTTATAATATGGTAGAGACATTTGCCCCCAAATAAAGTAAATTAAATGGATAAAAGAAACTGATCAACTCTCATTTTCAACCTATTCAAACTCAGAAAGTCTTCACTTCAATTGCTATAGTGAATGGTCCTAATTTTTTAGTAAGGTGGTATGGTTATAAGGCAGTAAGACTAAATTCTTTGCATGTATGACTTCTAAACTAGCTTTGAAGGCAACTTCCACTAGAGTACAAAATGTATTAAGCAACATCAAGCATCATCACTAGAATATAAGATTCATTTGGGTATGTTTGGTATGTTTGTCTAAACAATTAAATTAAGTATGATGCTCCCATTTACACAGTATGATCTTCCTGCCGTGTTAATACATAAGGTTGTGCAGAAAGGCCCATGTCTCCCTTCTCCCCTTTCATAAGTGGGCTGAGACTGCATACATAATAGAGATAATGAAAAATATATAAACATGATACATAGTCGGTGAGGAGGGGCAAAACTAAATCACTGGATTATAAGTGAAGACCTGGAAGGGATCTCAGAAGACATCTAGTAGAATCCCCTTGTTTTAATGATGAGGAAATAGAGGCCCAGAGAAATTAAGTGACTTGTCCAATAAATGTCACAAGTAGTAAGCATCAGATGCAGAACGTGATCTAGGTCCTCTGAGTCCAGTTAGTGCTTTTGTACTCATTAGTTCTCTTTGAACCCTCTGAAAGATGAAAGTTGAATGATTAAAAGGTACATGCATTCATATTATCCCATCTTCTCAAATGAATCATTTCACAGCTATTCCCATTCAGTTACAAAAATGCATTTAAAGTTTTTCATTCCTTCTCAAAATGACAAAGTATCTAGGGTTTTTGATTTCTCCCTTCTTTATCATATAATGCTTAACTCAGTCAAAGTGCTTCTTTACTATTCTATCTTCTAAATATCACTATGTTGGAAAGAAGTGAGGTAGAAAAGGTAGATATTATCCCTATTTTTTTTTTTTTACAGATTAACATGGAGATTAAATAACATGCTTCAAGGGTCACAAAATTATAAATCCCCAGAGATACATGTCCACAGAGATAGAAATACTGACACATAAAGCAAATATACACACATTTAAAAAATACACTTACATGCTTCAAATACACTCAGATATATATACAGGTATACTTTGTTAACCTGAACCTCATTATACGCTCATGTACAGGGAGCTATTTAATGTAACATTTAATAACAGTTCATCTTACAGAATCTGATAGTCTTTAGCTGTGGACTTTGAGTATGTTTCCCTGAGTATTTCATGTTTACTATATGTCATACATGTATTTACATATGTTATATAGACCTTGTATTACTATACATTCTCCAGATTTTGTGTATTAATAACTAATGTGTGTTGAATTTGCCTTTGCTTTTAAGAAATCTTTTACTTTCACCCCATTCCAAATGCAAAAAGTTTTGCTAAACTGAAAATCCTAAAAAGTAGACTGAATAACTAGAGACTTTCATGTGTCCTGGTTTTTTTTTTTTTTTTTTTTTTTTTTTTTTTTTTTTTTTCGGGAGGGGAAAAAAATTTTGAGAAAAAAAAGTAATCTTTTGCTAACTAAGCTGAAAGGTAATTTTTTTTTGTTTTTTTTTTTTTTTTTTTTTTTTGTGATTGCTGTGTTTTCACGTGAGGGAACAAATTTTGAGAGAAACAACAGTAAGTTCTCTTCAGCTAAGCTGTGGGAAATTTTCTTTGAACTTTTTTTTTTTTTGCCTTTTTGAAGGGCAATTGGGGTTAAGTAACTTGTCCAAGGTTACACAGCTAGTTTTTGTGTGTGGGTGTTAAGTGTCTGAGGCCGGAACCAAACTTGGGTCCTCCTGAGTTTGGGGCTGGAGCTTTACTCACTGCACCACCTAGCTGACCCTCCTTTCAACTTTTAAACTCATTTAACTCTAACCCTAGGAACTCTACATTGTGTTGAAACCTATTTTGAGTATACTAAACATTTTATCATAAAAATGTTTCCCATTTCAAAATTAAATTTTAAATTCTCAAGTATCATTTTATGACCCACTGTAGCCAGTCTTGTTTTCATAAAAGCACATCCCTTGTTTTCAGTGGGTAAACAGAATATATTCAATTAACTTCTCAAGGGCATATCTATTTCATAAATTGAAGTATGCCTGCAAAATACACAAATAGTTATACAGCACATTCTGATACTCTTAATTAGTAGGTGGGAAGACAGTTCACTGTATGAATAAATTACATAAATAAGTGGAAATGGGGACTTAGATGAGAGGAAGTTGGCAGGCAGGTGAAAGAGAGGATGAAGAAAGCAAGTAGTTAACAAATTAATGACAAGATACTGATCAGATCAACAAAATGCCATTTTAAATTCCACTGTTGAGCAAAACTAGCTTCCTGAGATTCTTAAGGCCCTGAGGAGTCCTGGAACTTGATTAAAACAGCCAGTTCATACTACCCAATAAATAAAAACTGCAGGATTCTTGGAGAAGTGGTAAAAACAAAAGGTGGCCGGCCACTCCATAAGTAATGATTGATCAGAATTTCGTGGCACAGTGACAAAGACAAAAGCAAAGGGAAATTTTCTTTCTGCAGTTCTTTGGCTGAGGTGCTCCTACAAATCTGAAATCCAATCCCTACATAGAAATCCTGACAGATATAAACTTTACATAAAAGCAACCTGTTACTTTCTAATATTACAAAGTGATATTTTTCTCAATTCTTTGAGGAATATAATGAAAGTAGTATCATACTGACTTTGTAAATGAGAAAACTGGGGCTCATAGAGTCTAAAAATTGTCCCCAAGGTCACAATAAGGATCAGGGCTAGGACTTCAACTCAGGCCTTCAATCTTAGTACCGTTCTTTTGAGATCACCTCCAATTTATTCTGTATATATCATTTGTACATAGTTGTGTCTTCCCCATTAGACTGTGATCTCCTTGAAAGGAGGTGTATTTCCTTTGTGTCCCTAGCGTTGCATACATAGAAGGTGCTTTGTCAACTAGTCAACCAAGACTGAGAAAAATCTATCTCTGTATTGTTCAAAGCTCTTTTATAAAATAAAGTTCTTTCACAAAATTTGTGAGCTACAAGACTTTACAGGTCATCTAGTTTGACCTCTGACCAAGAATTCTCTTGACCAAGAGGTCATCTAGCATCTTCTCAAGTGCTCTAGAGAATAAATTGCTATACTTAAGGGAGTCCTACACTCTTGGAAGTTTTTCTTTAGAAGTACAAATCTGCCTTCCTACAACTTCTACTTTTTGGTCATACAGAACAAGTTTAATCATCTTTTCTAATAGTCCTGTAGGTGGCCATAATGCCCTATCAAGTTTTCTTTTCTCTAGGTCAAACATTCCAGTTCTATCAACATATTTTTGTATGGCATGGTCTCTACTCCTCTCGCCATCCTGATCATCTTCTGGAGAATAAGCAGCATGGATAACGCTTTCCTAAACTGTAGCATCCAGAATTAAATACAGTACATGATTCATTCTGACCAAGGGATATCACAGAAGGACTACACATTCTGAACACTATGGATCTCTTAATATTTGCTTACAATATCATAAATATTTTTGGTCATCATGTTACACTAATGTTTCTTTGAGTACAGGCCACCAACCCTTCTCCCCCTCCCCCACCAAAAAAAAAAAAAACTTGAATAAAAAATTTTAGCTAGTGGTGCATCATCTTGTATTGATGATCCCGAGCACAGAACTTTATCTGTTAGTTTTTAATATTTCAAAGAACATATCTTTAAATATGATCCAACATTCTAAGTCTGTAAAGATTTTTAAATCCTGATTCTCACATTTGATATATTAGCTATACTTGAGCTTCATAGTCAGCTACAAATTCGACTGATCTGAACTGATGAAAATATTTATCATGGATCCCTCAAGATACTTAAGTTATGAGTTTGAGACTGCCAAATGCTATGCTCAATCTAAGTATACCAGGGCTAAAACGTTTTCCAACCAAACTAGCAGTAAAAGTCAAATGGAAAGGTTTGTCATGGCTAGTTGATTTAAAAAAACAAAATTCATGCTGGCTTTCAGTGATCAGTATTTCTTTTGTGAAATGCTCAAAAATCATTCTTTTCATGATATATTCAAGATTTTGTCAGGAAAACAAAATTTGTTGTTGGTAGCATGTTAACCAGACTCACTCAGCTCATTCTGGAGTTTATCATTATTATAAGGATGGATCATACTACACTTTTGTATTCTGTTACCTGCCCACATTTCCATTTTCACTTTTATTCACATATTCACCAATTCAGATTGGTCAATGGCTCTGTTCAGTCTACTTAGTGTCTTTGTTTTTTTTGCTTTTTGGAGGGCAATTGGGGTTAAGTGACTTGTCCAAAGTCACACAGTTAGTTTTTGTGTTAAGTGTCTGAGGCCAGATTTGAACTTAGGTCCTACTGACTCCAGGGCTGGTGCTCTATTCACTGTGCCACCTAGTCTCCCCTACTTAGTGTCTTTTAAACAATTCCCTCTTCCTTTCACTGCTCCTCTTTAGAATATCACTCTTGAAAGTTCTTGGGGAATATGGCAGAGTAGAAACAGGCCTTCCGTGGGGCTTCTGCTTCCACCTCCTCCAATTCATGTAAAAAATGACTCTAAACAAACTTTGGAGCTACAGAGCCCACAAAATGACAGAGAGAAGCTAACTTCCTGCTGAAGACAGGCAGGCTGGCAGGAAGAGGTCAGCACAGTCCTCTGGGAACCAAGCCCAGCCCCAAGGGAGCCCAAGGTTTTAGCCTCAAGGAGGCCACAATCAGCCGCCAGCTGGGGGGACTTCAGATCACCAGCAGCTGTGGTGGTTTGCAGAATTATCAACCCATAAATGCTAAGGACAAAGTGAGAGGTCAGTGCAGTGTGGACTTTGTGAACCGGGAATTCGGGAGTACAGTAAGGCCTTTACCCCCTGGAGGGAGAAGCAGCTGAGGTGCTGCAGCTGTGCAGCTGCCACCACGTGGCTGCTTCAGAGCTCCTGGCCTGCAGATTGTAGGGGGACCAAGTGACCAGTCTGAGGGGTAATTGTGCTTGCTTTAACCTGCTTGGATCTGGATCACTGTCTAGGTTGGTGGTCCTGGGATGTGTGACCAGTTTGCTACAGCCAGTGGAAGCTTCAGGAAGGGCACCCAACTAATAGCTCTAGCAGCTGAGAAAACCCCAGCAACTGGGACAAAGCTCCCTTCTCTGGTAGCAGAGTTCTACTGTGGAAAAAAGATCAAAAGTCAAGTAACTGAATGGCAACATGAGCAAGCAAAGGAAGTAAAGCAAGCACAGCAATCTGACTTTACACTCCTATTTGGAGGAAAAACGGATCAAAGCATGGAACAGGAGAAAGACAGCAAAGTCAGAACTCCTGCATGAGAAGCTTCCAAGAAAAGAATAAGCTGCTTACAGGCCATAGAGGAACTTAAGAAGGATTTTGAAAACCAAATAAGAAAAGTGGAGCAAAAATTGAGAAATGAGAATGATGCAAGAAAATTATAAAATGAAAGTCAACAACCTGACTGAACAAAATAACACCTTAAAAAATAGACATTCAAATGGCAAAAGAGGCTCAAAAAGGCAATGAAGAGAATTACGCCTTAAAAAGCTGAATTTGCCAGACAGAAAATGAATCTCAAAAGTTCACTGAAGAGAAACATTCCTTCAGAATTAGATTGGAGCAAATGGAAGCTAGTGACTTTATGAGAAATCAAGATACTATTAAACAGACTTAAACAAATGAAAAAATAGAAGGCAATGTGAAATATCTCATTGGAAAAACCACTGACCTGGAAAATAGATCCAGGAGAGATAATTTTAAAAAGTATTGGACTACCTAAAAGCCATGATCAACAAAAGAACCTAGAAATCATCCTTCAAGAAATTCTCAAGGAAAATTGCCCTGATGTTTTAGAACCAGAGGGCAAAATAGAGGTTGAAAGAATTCACTGATCACCTCCTAAAAAAGATCTCAAAAAGAAAACTCCTAGGAATATTATAGCCAGGTTCTGGAGTTCCCAGATCAAGAAGAAAATATTACAAGCAGCCAGGAAGAAACAATTTTAATATTGTGGAAACACAATCAGGATAACACAGGATCTGGCAGATTCTACACTGAGGGATCAAAGGGCTTGGAATATGACATTCTGGAGGTCAAAGGAGCTGGGATTAAAACCAAGAATCACCTACCCAGCAAAACTGAGTACCATATTTCAGGGGAAAATACAGTCAATTCAATGGAATAGAGGACTTTCGAGCATTCATGATGAAAAAACCAGAGCTGAGTAGAAAATTTGACATTCAGATACAAGAAGCATGAGAAGGTAAACAGGGAAAAGAAATCATAAGGAACTGTTCAAAGTTGAACTATTTACATTACTATATGGAAAAAAATGATAATTGTAACTTATGAAACTTTTCTCAGTATAAGAATAGTTGAAGAGAATAGAAATGTATATATATATATGTATATGTATACATACATATGTCTATAAAGGAGGGTATATAGGCATATGAATACATATGAGTGTGTGTATATATGTGTACAGATATATATAGACAGAGAGCACAGAACCAATTGAATAGGAAGGGATGATACTTAAAAAGTGAAATTAAGAGGGGAGAGAAGAATATAATGAGAGAAAATGGGGAGAGACAGAATAGGATAAATTATCTCATATAGAAGTGGCAAGGGAAAACTGTTACAATGGAGGGGAAGAACTGGAAGGCAAAAGGGAATGAGTCAACCTTACTCTCATTGAATTTGGCTTAGGGAGGGAATGACATACACACTAAATAGGGTATCAGCCTACAGGAGAGTAGGAGGGAAGGGGATGAGAGGGGGGATGATGGAAGGGAGGGCAGGCAGGGGGGAGGGCAGTTGGAAGCACACACTTTTGAAAAGGGACAGGATCAAAGTAGAGAACAGAACAAGTGGGGAGTGGAGGATGGAAGAAAATATAGTCAGTCTTTCACAATATATCCACTATGAAAATGTTTTGCATAGCTACACATGTACAACCTATATTGAATTGTTTATCTTCCCAGTAAGGGTGGATGATGAGGGAGGAAGAGGAAAAATCTGAAATTCAAAGTTTTAAAAGCAAATGTTTAAATATATATATAATTATTATTATTATTTTACATGCAACTGGGAAATAAGATATACAGGCACTGGGGCATAGAGATCCACCGTGTCCTACTGGAAAATCAGAGAGGGGATGGGGGAGGATATAGGAAAGAGCAGATTGGGAGTGGGGGTATTCAGTGGGATTGCTATTGGGAGGTAGGGGAAAAATGGGGAAAAGATTTGTAACTCAAAATCTTGTGGAAATGAATGATGCAAACTAAAATAAACATAAAATTTAATTTAAAAAAAAGAATATTCCTGGGCTAAATTCCTCTTGCTAAATATTAAGCAACTAGACCATTGATTCTGTGAGAATATAATTGATTGAATTGGAAGGGATTTTAGAAGCCTCCTAGTCCAACTCTTCATTTTATAGATAAAAAACTGAGACCCAGAGAATTTGTGATTTACCCAAGGTCATATAAGCAGCAAAGTTAGAATTTCAAAGCTAGGTCCTCTGATTTCATACCTAGTACTATCTTTACTGTTTCATTCTGGACCCTAGCTAAATTTTCTTGGAACCCCTTGAAATACACATTCTCTCAAAATTTAGAGTACATATCAAATTTCTTCTCCCCTATCATGAACGATGATGTCCCTTGCCTTCAAGGTTTCTGTCAATGTATATATTTAGGAAATAGGGTCTTTTTTGGTCAAAATTATGTCCAGAATAGTAGCCTTTGTTACCTTCTTCACTTTTTGGAAGATAAAAATGATTAAGTTTAAGTCACAAACCTTGACAGCTATTCTTTTAGCAGAGCCCCAATAGACAAATAGCTTAAGTTTTCATCATCATTATCTTCATTTTATCCCCCTAACCCTATATCCATTCATATTTATTTCCTCACCAGATGTTCTATAGGATACTTCCACAATAATCACTAATCCTCCTTCTACTGATCTTCAGCCAAATGTTTTCCATTATTTTTCTCTCTCACTACTGTGAATATATTTTCTTAAGATACAAGGCTACTTATTCTGCTTTTTATCTTTTTTATACCTTTTGAATAAGATTTATCCCTGCAGACATACTCTATTTCTGAAGCCTCTCCCGTGAATTCTCAGTGACATGAGGTCAAATTTGCCAAATTCAGCTATTTCACTTATACTTTGTGAATTTGCATAGACACATTTAAAACATGGATTTTATAGCTAGTTCCTTTCTTGGATTTTGTCTCCTGCTTATGGTATCTAGTTTAATATATATTTACATGGGTGTATAAGCCCAGGTGTGGAATAGGGGAAAATACACCTTTCTCATTCATAGAAACTATACTTCTCTAAAGGTAGCCTAGTATTTTATTTGCCTTTTTGATTGCAATGTCACATTTTCTTACTCATAAATGTTGTGTATAAATTTATATAAACATATGTAGTTTTCTTCCTACCTCTTCTTTTCACATTAAAGTCTACTTGATCAAATTATAAGATTCTAGAAAAGCATGTTTTCACTCTCTTATTATATAAGATATACTCTACCTATGGCCCTTATTTTAAGCTGTGGTTCAGAACTTTAAAACCTATTTTAGATTCAATATTATGAGTTATTCACTTCGAATTCTGACTTTCTTTGTTCTCAGAATCCTCTATCTTCAATAAACAGTAGCTCTGGAAATATTCCCAGTGCCCTAGGATTTCTTCTGATTGGTGCCATCTTTTTCCAACACAAATCACCAAGGATAATAATGACTATCAGGTCTGGAAGAAAGTTAATTCAGAACCTAATAGAAATGAATGTAAAGTCTTCCCCTTATTTTCAAAAGTGACTTCATATGATTAGACAGTAGTTTGTGTGAAAAAAGACCTAGGAATTTTAGTGGACTGCAAGTTTGCGATATGGCAACCAAAAATGGTGAATATATTACTGGGCTGTATCAAGAGCTTTTATATCATAGTTTCTATAAATGAGGTGATAGTCCCATTGTATCCTGCCCTACTCAATCCACATCTGGAACATTGTGTTCAGTTCTCAATCCACATCTGGAGTTCTAAACACCAAGTTTAGAAATGATATAAGAAATGACACTGAAGATGTTTAGAGGAGTGCAACCACAAAGGTGAAGGGCAATGAATCTACACCACATGAGAAGTAGTTAAAGAAATTGTGGATGTTTAGTTAAGGAAACTGAGGATATTCTGTTTAGAGAAGTACATTGGGAGAAATGTCTTTAAGTATTTGAAAGGCTGGCCTGTAGAAAAGGAATTAAGACTTTTCTATCTGTCCTCAGATGGCAGAAATAGGGGATATCACATATGAAAATTTAGGGTTTGGTTAAGAAAATAAAACTTTATCATACTAATGAGGGAACCAAAGGCTCAAAGATTAAACTGTTAAGTAGCAAAGTCAATTCAGAATCAAGACTTTTGATTCCATATTCCACTGTATGACAGTCATGGATAAATTTCAGGTGGTTTTTGAAGTTGGATAGCAAAAACATTACCTTCATTTCATTAACCTCTGATATTTACTATTTCCAATGATCTGAAACATTTATTCTGAGAAGGGCATCCACAGGCTCCATCAGACTACCACAAAAGTCCATGATAAAAAAAAAATTAAGAATTCCTGCACTATACCATAATGACTCTTCTAAAAGAACCTTTCCTCTTAATGCTCCCTTCCAGAGTAATCAAAACCTGTGTACTAGAGACATAATTGCTCCCCAAATGTAAAAACACAATCTGGAAAAAAATAATTTTTTAGTCCATTCCTAATGATGGAATTCACATTCATACCTCAAAAGAAACTTGAGCCTTAATCTAGCACTTTAGACCACTCAGCCACACTATGCCATTTTCCTCTGTCCTCGACTGCTTAAACCTAGGTTAAATATCTGGTCAGGCCCTAGATGACTTAGTATGAAGTCCTCTTTATTAATATCCATTCTGACCTGAACAATAAAAAGTAGACTGAGTCTCATGAAGAAGTCTTGAAATAAATGAAGTGCTTGAGATGCTTTACAAGCCTTTTGGGCTCCCAAGTCCCCAAATACAGACACCCTAAGCCAACTTATTTTTTAAAGTGTTTAATGTTCAAATTAGGACCCAACTAGAGCCCTTCATAGGTTAAAAGGAGATTTCTTCTGAAGGAGCTCAGTGATGGGGATTTTATCTGGGAGCCTGCATATGACTTGTTTAACTGTTTGATTCACTGGGCTCTTGATCTATATGGAATCCTTGACGTGAATTAAAGCAGGTACTACCAATGAATAGACTTAAGTCTATTGTGTTCAAGATCATTTTTCCCAGTGTCTAATACTTTCTTACTCATCCATTATATACTTTCAGGCTTTCTTCTTTTGGGTGAACCTAAGTGAAGTATTTCCCAATATTAACAATGAATGTTTTTCTTCAATGTAGATCCTCAAAACAATAAATAGAAAATGCAAATAAAAGTAAAATTTGAATTGTAACTAAAGGTTGTTACTACATTCATTACACTAATAAAGGTTTTTCTATGGGAGTTCTCTAAAGTTGAATAAAATTATTCTTCATACTGAATTTATGTGCTGAAGCCGCTTATGGGGTCTGTCCTGTCATGGCTTTTCAAATGTTTTATGAGGCTGCAACTCCTACTAAAACTCATTCCACATTGCTTACACTGAAAGGGTTTCTCACCAGTGTGTATTCTCCGATGTTGGTTAAGATGTGACTTTAATGCAAAGGCTCTCCCACATTCATTACATTGATGAGGTTTCTTGCATGAGTGGCTTTTCTGGTGTTGAGTTAGATGAGAACGCTGGCCAAAGTTTTTCCCACATATATCACATTCATAAGGTTTCTCTCCAGTGTGCATTCTATGATGCTGAACAAGGTGTGAACTATAACAAAAAGTTTTCCCACATATATCACATTTATAGGGTTTCTCCTCCATAAGTACTTCCTTATTTTCAATCAATGATAAATTCCAACCAAATGCTTTCTCACAAGTGCCACCTTCCTGAGGACTCTGGTCTCTATGAATCATCTGATGCTCAATTAGGCTGCTATACTGATGGAAATTTTCTCCACATTCATGACACCGGTTTGGTTTCTCTCGGTAATGGAGTCTTAGATGTCCAGCTAGGTGTGAGCGTCGTCCAAAGCTTTTCCCGCATTCATTACACTGAAAGGGTTTCTCTCCAGTATGAACACTCTGATGTTGAACAAGATGAGACCTGACCCGGAAAGCTTTCCCACACAAGGGACACTGATAGGGTTTTTCCCCTGTGTGGACTCTCTGATGCTGAGTAAGGTGTACACGTTGATTATAACTTTTTCCACATTCATCACATTTAAAGGGTTTCTCCCCAGTGTGTATTCGCTGATGTTGAATAAGGTGTGCACTCTGAATGAAGCTTTTTCCACATTCATCACATTTATGTGGTCTCTCTCCTGTTGGGTTTTTTTTCTGGATATCTATAATTTCTCTAAAACTTCTCTCCTGGGAAGGAGGCTTCCCCAGTATCATCCCTGTGAGCTTTCCTTGTTGCCTATCTAACCAGCCTTCATGTTCATGGATGTCACTAAACTCCTGACCTTGTGGAACATCCTTTTGAATTTTTGCTGATATTTCTCTGTAGGTTTCTGTGGCATCAGAAATTTTCTTCTTTAGCACCTTCATGTTCTTACCCCTTTTCTCACCACCTGAAACAATGAACAGAAAATGCAAATGTCACGTGTTTCCTATAGAGAAGTAAAGTAAACTATAAAAGGTAAACATGATTACCTAATCAGATGAAACTACTATATATCAACTATTAGAAAAAAACTCCCATTACAGGGCTTTAGGGAGCAAAATTTTGGGGACTTAGTCAGATAGAGAAGATAAAACTAACAGAAGATGGATAGAGCAGATCAAGAAGAGTGCCCAGTGGGGGTAAATAGCAAAAATATCAATTAATAAGGAGGTAAGGGAATCCTGATTGGGGGAAAGGGATGCAGAGGAGGCAGGGAAGAGAGGGGAGAGGTCAATAGATAATAATAGAAAAAGGAAGTGAATGGGTGAATAATTGGAGAACATAGGATGATGGAAAGGGGCAAAAATTAGAAAGGCTGAAGGTAAGTGGGCTAGAAAAAAGTTATAATAAGCAGGACTGGCAGGGGGAAAGGAAAATCATATGGATGGAAAAAACTGACTAGGAAATGGCAAAGCACTAAGAAGGGGTCAACAAGAAATGTTGTTATAAGGGTAAGGATGAATAGGTTAACTATAAAGTTGCCACAGTTGACCTAGTTTAAAGTAACTATTCTAAAGATTAGGGACATATATCATAATGAGGCAATCAGACTCCAAAATGGGATGGGATTAGCTGAAGAAAATGGGTAATTTGACTCCACTTTTTTTTTTTTTTGCTTTTTGGAGGTCAGGGCAATAGGGGTTAAGTGACTTGCCCAAGGTAACACAGCTAGTAAGTGTTTAGTTTCTGAGGCCGAATTTGAACTCAGGTCCTCCTGACTCCAGGGCCAGTGCTTTATTCACTGTGCCACCTAGCCCCCCGGACTCCACTTTTTAAATAGTTGCAAACTCATTAGAATGTTAGGCTGATACAATAATGGCTGAAAAAAAAATACAAAAGACAAATAGCCAATTAGCTGTTTTAAAACCAGTAACTGACTAATTAACACACCACCACCCTTCTCATTCAGGCTGCAAAACTATTGTTGTTGCAAAACCTCACCCATGTTTATTGAATTCTATTACCCTGTCTATCCATTCTCCATTAACACTCCTGCCCCATTCAATAGCACTACACAGTTTTGTTTCAGTTTCCCCCAAACAAAATTCTCTCTTCATTACATTGAAGGGTTTTCTCTCTGTAGTGGCGTTTCAGGTGTTCAATCAAGTGTGAATGACGACCGAAGCTTTTCCCACATTCATTACATCCATAAGGCCTCTCTCCACTGTGTACAGTCTGATGCTGAACAAGATGTGAGCTCACACGGAAAGCTTTTCCACACACCTGACATTTGTATGGTTTCTCACCCGTGTGGACTCTCTGATGCTGAGTAAGGTGCACACGCTGATTATAGCTTTTTCCACATTCATTACATTTAAATGGTTTCTCACCAGTGTGGATTCGCCGATGTTGAATAAAGTTTGAAGCTTGAAGGAAGAATTTGCCACAGTCATTACATTTGTGACCTTTTTCCACCCTCATAGTTTGTTTTTTATTGATGTCTATAATATCCCTGAAACCCCTTTTCTGGGAAGGACAATGCTTTGGTTTATCCACCGTATAATTTTCTTGCTGTCTTTCTAAGTAGCTTCCATAGTTAGAGAGTTCTTCATATTCTTGATCCTGAGAATCATTCTTTTGGATACTTCCTGGAGTCATCCACAGTGATTCTGCTTCTTCAGAAATTTCCTGTTTTACAAACAGTTCCATATTCTCATTTCTGGGCTCATAATCTGAAAAAGCAATTTTTAAAAAATGCAAATGTTAATTGTTCTGGGATAAAGAAACTTTTTAGATTAATTTAGAATACTGAAGGGAAAAAATGAGATTAGATAAGCATTCAAGCAGGAAACTAGAGATCAGCAGATGAGGTCAAAAATAGCATGGAACTGCAGATATAGTAACTGCCTCTATCAATGTATTCTCTGCAACCTTAAGAGTGTTGACCAGAATACTGAGAGATTAAGTGACTTTCCAAGTTCACATAATCAGTATATGACAGAGGTAGGACTTGAACCCACATTGTTCTGTCTCCAAGACAAGCTGCTTCTATATAGGGAAAATATTACAACTCTTTAATGATGATAATTTCCTTTTACTATGAGATGTATCTGAATACTATAAAATTCTATATATTCTACATTCATAATGAAATCTAATTTTGCATTTTAAACCTAACTGAATCTTTACCTTCGTTTTCCTCTTAATTCCTAGAAAGTCTTTCCTACTCCCTTCAATGCTAAAACAAACTCAATTAGGAATGGATTAGACTATGAGAAAAAAGCATTCATCATTTCTGCATATTGAAAAGAAACACTACAATTAAAAGGATTTAAAATAGTCTGAATGGCTGGATTCAAGAGTCATCAATAACGGTTCAATATCAATGTGGAAAGAGGTCTTGACAAGACCTGCAAAACTGGTGGAATAGGGAGAAATAGCACAACAGAGCTTTCCACCATAACTTCTCAAAAAAAGATCTAGTGGTCAACAGAAAATCCAAGGAAAACCACAATGGGTCATTTTTGTTACCCAACATCATAAATTCAGCCCACAGGTAAAGTGCCCAGGACAGAAATTGCAGAAAAGGGGTGGGCCAACAGTTATTTCACTACAAACATGGAAAGGGATCTTGGATATAATTTTCAGGCACAGACTGGGGGTGGAAAAAATGGCTCTGTCACTCTACAACCAGATCTATACTACAAAGTTATATTATGCTAACCAGGAATGAAATAGGAAATCAACAGACAGGCCCAGAACAAGGTAGGATGGCAGCTCTGTCACTTTAATGAAACAAAATTTTGATGTAGGACCAGGGGACAATGACCATGGAGGTGGGCTGCAGACTAGGAGACATCCTAAAGTTCTGACACTCTAAACCTACAGAGCTTTCCAACTAGCTGACAGGAGCTAGAACCAACAACTGTCTATAGAAGTTCCAACTATGGGCAAGCATTCAGTTGTATTGCCCAAATAGAAACTGGAGTCTAAAGCAAGAGAATAGGGAAAAAAAAATTCACATCACAGTCTGGATCAGACTAACTAAGGAGACTAAAAGTTGCCAGCTCACTGGCCTGAGCCTCCCCTGAGATCCTTCAAAGAACATAGTACTCTTCATCAATAAAAGAGAAAAAGCAGATCAACAAATAAGAGCAAGCAAATAAAAACAAACAAAAAAAACCCTAGAAAATCCACAAATTAAAATAAAACCCTTCAATTAAACACCAAAATAGAAATCCTGGAAAAAGAAGTAAAGATTTAACAAAATTGAAAGCAAAAGGCCAATGAATTAAAAAATAAAACTAAGATTTTTGTGGAAGAGTGGAAGAAAAAAATAGATAAGTCATTATATAACTTGATTTTTTTTAAAAAAGGAAAGTAAATTATCAGTATCAAAAGCATAAAAGGTAAATTCACAACCAATGAAGCAATTATTTGGCTCAATTATATGCCAATACAGCTGACAATTTAAAAGAAAGAGGTGAACAATGACAAAAATACAAATTGCCCAGATTAACACTACAGGAAATAGAGTATTTAACCTTATTTTAGAAAAAGAAATTGAACAAGACATAAATGAATTCATAAAGTAAAAAAAATAAACACAGGACCAGATGATTTTACAATTAGCTTCTACCAAATACTTAAAGAACAATTTCTACTACATATAAATTTTGAAAAAACAGGGAAAAAATGGTCCTACCAAATTCTTTGTATAATGCAAAAATGGTCCAAAACTTAACTTGGATAGTCAAAACAGACAAAGGAAACTATAAACCAATATCACTAAATGAGCATGGATGCAAAAAATTTTAAATAAAATATTAGCAAGTGTATTCCCCAACATATCACAAAGATAACCAGTCCACATTTATAATACCAATTCAGGGCTGGTTCAAAATTAGGAAAACTATAAACAGAACTGACCATATTAAAAACAAAAACATAAAAAATCAGATGCAGAAAAAGCTTTCTGAAAAAATACAACACTCATTCCTTTCAAATACACTAGAAAAGATAGGAGTATATAGACCTTTCCTTAAAACATGACAAGTAGTACCTATCTAAAACCAAGAGTCAGCATTATCTATAAAGTGAATGTTCAAGTAATTTCAGTAAGTTCAGGGGTAAAGCAAAGAAATCCATTACCACCATCACTACTCAAAAAAGAGTTAGAAATGTTAGGTATTGTAATGAGATAAGAAAAATGAACTGAAGGAAAAGTACAAGAAACAAAATAATCACTTTTTACAGCTTACAAGATATTTTACTTGGAGAAGCTTAAAGTCAATTAAAAAACTTAATTGAAACAACTTCAACAAAATTTCAAGATATAAAACAAACACACAAATTATCAGGATTTTTGTATATTACCCCAAAAATCCAACAGGAAGAGATAGAAAGTTTAATTCCATTTAAAATAACTAGAGACAATATAAAATACTTGAGAGTCTACCTGCTGAGATTCACACAAAAACTAAATGAAAACAGTTATAAAATACATTTATACATATATGATAGATCTAAATAACTGAACAAATATTAATTTGTCATAGGCAGGCTGAGTCAATATAATAAAAATGGCAGTTCTACCTAAATTAATCTATTTGTTCAGTGCCATGCCAATCAAAGCACTAAAAAAATTATTTGACAGAGCTAGAAAAATAACAAAAATTACCTGGAAGAATAAAAGGTCAAGGATTCAGGGGAATCAATGAAAAAAAAAAGTGAAGGAAAGTAGTCTAGCTATACCAGAACTCTAACTGTATTATAAAACAGTAATTATCAAAATAATCTGACACTGGCTAAGAAATAGAGTGGTGGATAAGTGGAATAGATTAGGTACACATTACATTATAGTAAATAACCATAGTAATCTATTATATGATAAATCCAAAGATGAAAACTTTTGGAACAAAATCTGATTATCTGACAAAAACTGATGGGTAAACTGGAAAGCAATATAGCAAAAACTAGAGAGAGACCAACATCAAAATGGAACATTATTTACACATAAAAGGTGATACCATAAGCAGATCAGACATACGGATAAGGGAAGAATTGAAGACCAAAGAAAATACAGAGGGCATTACAAAATAGAAAATAATTTTGATTATATAAAATTAAAAAGGTTTTGCACAAACAAAACCAATGCAACCCAAATTAAAAGGAAAGTAGAAAACTGGGGGGAAATTTTGGCAACAAGTATCTCTAACAAAGGTCTTACCTCTCAAATATATAGAAAACTAAGTCAAATTTATTAAAAAAAAAACACAAGTCATTCCCCAATTAATAAATGGTTAAAGGATACAAAGAGGCAGTTTTCAGACAAAGAAACCAAGGCTATCTAAAGTCATATGAAAAAATGCTATAAATCACGACTGATTAGAGAAATACAAATTAAAACAACTCATACCTATCAGTTTGGCTAATATGACACAAAAAGAAAATGATAAATGTTGGAGGGGATGTGGGAAAACTGCGACACTAATGCATACTGTTGGTAGAATTGTAAACTGATCTAACCATTCTGGAGAGCAATTTGGAACTATGCCCAAACTGTGCATACCCTTTGATCCAGCAATACCACTGCTAGGTCTATATTCTAAAAACACCCAAAAAGGGAAAAAGGACCTATTTGTACAAAAATATTTATAACAGCTCTTTCTGCAGTGGCAAAGAAATGGAAACGGAGAGCATGTCCATCAATTGAGGGGCTAAATAAGCTGTGATATGATTGTAATGGAATATTATTGTGCTATAAGAAATGACAAGTAGTATGACTTCAGAAAAACCAGGAAAGACTTACATGAAATGATACAAAGTGAAGTGAGCAGAACCAGGAGAATGTTGTACAGAGTAATAAAATACTGCATGATGAAGAACTATGAATGACTTAGCTAATCTCAGCAATACAATGATCTAAAACAATCCCAAAGGACTCCTGATAAAGCATACTATCTGCCTCCAGAGAAAGAATTGATACTATCTGAATATAGACTGAAGCATGCTATTTTTCAGTCTCTTTCTTTTCATTCAAGTCTTCTTCTACAAAATGATTAATATGGAAATGTTTTCCAAGATTACCAAAAAAAAAAAAGAAGACAAGATTTTCAGGTCACCTGAGGAACAAGGTAGAGGACTAGACATTTTCTCTGATCCCTATGACCTCTCAAAGCTCTCCAAAAAAGAAATTATGCACCAAAGATAATGCAACTTCATCTGTCTCCATGGTCTAGGACATCCAAAATCCAAAAAGTTAAAAAAATACAAAACCCCATGAACTGATGTTCACTAATCCTGAATTCACTCAGCAACCCTGCCCTACTTCCCACACTCCAAGAGTGTACACTAATAGAACCAAAAATAACACATCTGCTTACAATAAAATCCATCCCTACATCCTTGTCCCCTCTATCACAAGGGATAAAGAAAGTGAAGAGGAGAAAATCAGGGGAGAAAAAAGACTGAAATTACTAAAGATTTCAGAAAGAGGAAAATTAAAAGGCCCTGAACATTAACAGATATTAACACAGAAAATATTAACAACAGAAGGAAATCTTCTAGAAAGGCCTCTCTAAATCTATTAAATGAGTTTAGGCATCTATGAATGAATACTGCAAAACAAAAGAAAATGATACGATACTTGATAAGAAAGAGTACCCTATGGAATATGAGGAGAACATGAAACCAGAACAAGTTGTTTCTAAGGGGTTTAAAAGAGAAATGAGAATCATGAGAACAAAATTTATGGCCTTCCCAGAAAAAATACTGGAATCTAGAATGTCTAGTATCACTAAAGTTACAAAGGAGAGAAAAAAATAGATTGAGAATGCAAACACACAGAAATAAAAAGCAATCTAGAAGAAGAGAAGCAAAAAAAAATAACATTAAAAGAAAATATGCTCGGGGTAGCCAGGTAACACAGTGAGTGAGAGCACCGGCCCCAGTGTTGGGATGACCTGGGAATTGAATCCGGGCTAAGACACTTAGCACCCACCCAGAAACACCTGGCTGTGTAACCCTGAGCAAGTTACTTAATCCCAATTGCTTAATAAAAAAAAAAAAGAAAATATGCTCACCACACAAGCAAAACATACTGAATTCGAAGACAGGATTCATAGGGAAATGGCAGAGAGGGGTGACATAGTCAGACCTGAACTCTAGGAAAATCACTTTGGTGACTGAAAAGAGGATGTATTGGAATGAGAAGAGACCAGAAGCAGGCAGACCCACCAGCAGGCTATTGCAATAATCCAGGCATGAGGTAATGATGGCAGTATCAGAGTACTGAAGGAGGCATTTTAGAAGAAGTGAAATCAACAGGCCTTGGCAAGAGATTGGATATGGAGAGTTTGGGAGTAAGATAGTGAGAAGTCAAGGGTTGTGGGTTGTAAGCCTAGGTTGTGAGCCTGAGGGACTGGGAGATAGGGGCTGCCCTTTATAGTAAAAGGGAAGGCAGGAGAACGGGTCAGGGAGAAGAAGAGTATAGGGGAAAAGATAATGAGTTTTTGTTTTAGAAATGTTGAGTTTAAAATGTCTACTAGATATCAAGTTTGAGGTGTATGAAAGCAGTTAGAGATATGATACTAGAAGTCAGCACAAAGGTTGGAGCAGGACAGGTAGCTCTAAGAATCTTCAGTAAAAAGATGGTATTTAAATTCATGGGAGCTGATAATATCACCAAATGAAGTATTATAGAGGAAAAGAGAAAAGGACCCAGAACAGAGCCCTGTTAAATACCTACAGTGAGAAGGTGTAATCTGGAGGAGGGTCCAATAAAGGAGACTGAGTACTGATCAGAACTAGGAAAGAGTGAGGTCCCAAAATCCTAGAGAAAAGAAAGTAATAAGGTGAAAAGAATGATTAACAGTATCAAAGACTACAAAGAAGTTAAGAAGACTGAAGACTGAGAAAAGGTTACTGGATTTGGCAACTAAGATAACTGGTAACTCTGAAGGGAGCAGTTTCAGAGAAATGATAAAGTTGGAATGGTAAGATTATAAAAGGTTAAGAAGAAAGTGAGAGTAAAAAAATTTAAGCCACTTGTTACAGATGGCCCTTTTGAGGATTTTAGCTACAAAAGACAAGAAAAATAGGATGACAGTTACAGGATGGAAGGATCAAGTGAGGGTTTTTTTTTTTCCCCAGACAGGAGAGACACAGACAAGGTTGTAAGGCAGTATGGAATGAGCCAGAAGATAGGGAGAAACTGAAAATAGGTGACAAAGGGGAGATGACAAAGGGGGCAATCAGTTAAAGGACATGGGATGGAATGGAATCACTTGAGTAGAGCAGATAGCAGGGTAAGCCTTTGTAAGGAGTAAGACCACCTCACAATGTGAGATGGGGTGAAGAAGATGGTGGCAAAAGCATCTGATAGACGAAGAGGGGAGATGAGAGAGTGAGAGATCTCATGGAAATTTGCCTCAATTTTTTTTCCTGTAAAATCTCAAAGGATACAAACAAACAATTCTCAAAAGAACTGAAAACCAATTTCAACCATATGAAATAATCTCTCCAAATCACTCATAAGACTGATCAAAACAATCCTGAGATTTTACATCACACTCAGTAAGTTTGCAAAGATAACAAAATATGTGAATAGTCAGTGTTGAAGGGAAGACAGGCACACTTGTGAATTGTTGGTAAAGTTACAAATGCAATTTAGAATCATGCAAATAATTAAAATGTCCATATCCTTTGACCCAGAGATTCTACTTACTAGGCTTAAATTCAAAGGATATCCCTGATAAGAATAAAGTTTCCATATACACCAGAATATTTATAGTAGCACTTTTTGCAGTAGCAAAGAATTAGAGAAAAAAATAGATACCCATCGATTGAGAAAGAGCTTAACTAACTGTAGTACGTGAATGTAATGGATTATTACTATGATGAAATGACAAGTTATGAATACTGAGAAGCAAGGAAAGATTTACCTAATGTACCTGATGTGATGCCAAGTAAAGCAGAACCAAGAAACAATACACACAATGACTACAACTATGTAAATGGAAAGAATCACCATGAAACAATGAAAACTAAACATTGCAAAATCACAAAAAACAATAAAACTCCCTGCAGACAACATAAAATACCTGGGAGTCTACTTGCCAAGACAAACCCAAGAACTATATAAACATAATTACAAAACACATTTCTTACAAATAAAGACAGATTTAAACAACTGGAGAAATAGCAATTGCTCATGAGAAGACTGAGCCAATATAATAAAAATGAAAATACTACTTAAGTTAATGTACTTATTCAGTGCCACACCAAATCAAACTCCAGAAGAATTCTCTTGTAGAGCTGGAAAAAACAATGACAAAATTTATCTGGAAGAAAAGGTCAAAGAAATTAACTAAATGTGAAGGAAGGCAGCCTGGCAGTTCCATATTTCAAAATATATAACAAAGTGGTAATCAAGACAATCTGGTACTGGCTAAGAAATAGAGTGGTGGATCAGTGGAATAGATCAGGTACACAATACACAGTAAATGACCATCATAATCTAGTGTTTGATAAATACAAAGATTCAAGCTTTTAGAGTAAGAACTCAACAAAAAGTGCTGGGAAATGGAGCGGCTAGGTGGTGCAGTGAGTAAAGAGCCGGCCCTGGAGTAAGGAGGACCTGAGTTCGGTCAGGTCACCCCCCCCCACCACACACACACACACACACACAAACTAGCCACGTAACCTTGGGCAAGTTACTTAACCCCAATTGCCCTCCAAAAAAAAAAATGCTGGGAAAACTGGAAAGTGATTTGGCAGGAACTAAGCACAGACCAACATCTCACACTATGTACCATATGACCATAAGGTCAAAATGGATAAATGATTTAGATATAAAGGATGATTTTATAAGTTAGGGAACATGGAAAAATATACCTGCCAGATCTATGCATAAGTTTATAGAGATAGAAAGGATCACAGGAAGTAAACTAGGTAATTTGAATTATATGAAAATAAAAAGCTTTTGCACAAACAAAATTAATGCAGCCAAAATTAGAAGAAAAACAGGAAACTGGGAGGGGGGAAATTTACAGCAAGTTTCTTTGATAGAGGCCTCATTTCTAAAATATATCTGGAACTGAGCTAAATTTTTAAAAATACAAGCCATTTCCCAGTTGATAAATGGTCACAGGGTATAAATGGGCAGTTTTCAGAAGAAGAAATCAAAGCTATCAATGGTCACATGAAAAAAATGCTTTAAATTACTACTGATTAGAGAAATGCACCACTCTGAGGTACCACTTCACACCAATCAGATTGGCTAACATGACAGAAAAGAAAAATAACAAATGCTAGAGGGAATGTGGAAAAATAAGGATACTAACGCAGTGATAGTGGACTTGTGAATTAGTCCAACAGAGAACAATTTGGACCTATGCCCAAACATATGCAAAACTGTGCAGAAGATTTGGTGATGTCTTGGGGCTTGATGTAATCAACACCATCAGCATCTGGAGGACATAACCATTTACAGGGAGTCCAATTCCTCCTTGATAGGATCTCAGTGCTGGATCTCTTCCATTACATTGGTGAATACTTTTGTTCACACACATCTCCTTGTTTAATTCCTCCACTGAGGTCTAATTTCAGAAAATCATTGAACAGGGTTATTTCTGTTTTTATATCCTCCAAGGAATTCTAATGATCTTAAGGAGGATATTATGTTGGATTGTTTTTGGAAAACTGCCAAACACTTTCTGATGCTGCCTTTTCCATAAAAGCAAAGACTTATCTTTTCATTACAAACATTTTTTTTTGAGGGCAATTGGGTAACTTGCCCAAAGTCACATGGCTAATAAGTGTGTCAAATGTCTGAGGCCAGATTTGAACTCAGGTCCTCCTGACTTCAGGGCTAGTTCTCTACTCACTGCGCCATCTAGCCACCCCTCAATACAAACATTTTATACTAGTATTACAAGACCTAGAACATCAATGCCACTGAAGATCTAAAGATGAGTCTACACAGAAAGCAGCAAAAGAACTAGTGAAGAACAGTATGAAAAAGAGCAGAAGGAAAGGGTGCCACCAATAACAGAAAGAAAAGTTAAATCTGGTGACTTTTCAAGAGAGATGACAGGTCAACGGCCAGAGTACTCTACCGGTAACTCAAAATATTAGGAAAAATCAAAATAGGCCTCCAGCACAATGGTGAACAAGAACAGAAGGCAAGCACTAAAATGTAACAGGATAGACTGACATCAGATGGGCTGTAATCTCCACTATGGAAGGACACTTCAGAACTGATGAGATCACAAATCCATGTGAGTACTTAGGGGCATATATATATATACATGCATATACCGAGGTTAACAGAACAAGAAAAAGAGAATTTAAATAATGCAATCTCAGGGAAAAAATTGAACATAAATTACTTACAAAGAAAAACCTCAGGACTAGATGAATTTACAAGTGAATTCTAGTAAACATTAAAAAAACTCACCAATTTTACATAAATGTTTGCAAGGGAAATAGAGAAAGGTGGCATCCTAATACACTCCTACTATGAGGCAAATATGGTAATAACTCAAATAAGGAACAGAGAGGATCAAAGAGGATAAAAATGGACAATTTTGATTACATAAGATTAAAAAGTTTCTACTCAAACAAAAGCAATATATTTTTAATTATAAGGGAAATAATTAACTGGGAAAAATATCTGCAGCAAATTTTTCTGATAAATATCTGACAGTCAAGTTATATATGAGATGGATACAAATATTTAAGAATCAAAGTCTTTTTCAAATAATAAGTAAAATGGTCACATGAACAGACATTCTTCAAAAGAAAAGCAAGTTATTAAAACAACCATAAGAAAAAGTGCTTTAAATCACTCATAATGAGAAATGCAAATCAAAATCACTATAACTCACATCCATCAGATTAACAAAAATGACTAAATAAGAAAATTACAATTATTGGAGGGCTAATTAAGAACAGGTACACTAAAGCACGCAATTTAGAACTATACTCAAAGTCACTAAATCACATCTTTTGACCCAGTGATGACACTACTAGTGATATAATACCAAAGAGGTCAAAGAAAAGACAAAAAGAACCCTACACATAAATTTTGTACAAATATATTTTTGTTACAGCAAAGAACTGGAAGCAAACTAAGGAACCATTTGGGAATGGTTGAATAAATTATGCTATATAAATATAACAGAATATTACTATGTTGTAAGAAATGACAAAAAACATGGTCTCAGAGAAACCTCAGAAGAATTCTATGAATTGTTATAGACTGAAGTGAGTAAAACGAAGAGAACTATTTATGTGATAACTACAACAAAGGTGAAGAATCAGGACTCCAGAAAACTGATAAAGAAGCATGTTTCTTACCTCTTACTGCAGAATGAGACAGACATTTTAAGACACATTCAACACAAATTTTTTTCTTGATTCAATTTATCTATTAGAAGGAAGGGTTTTTTATGTGTGGAGCACAGTAGGAAATAGCAATCGTGATGCCAAAAAGAAGGGCAACAATGAAACATTTTAAAAATACACAAAAGAACAACGAAGGAAATTTACAAGGTAACAAAGCTAAATAAAATAATGTTGGTACTACTACATGTTTAATACATGTTTTTTAAACCACTTTGTAACAGATTTATGATTTCCTATCCAATCTTTTAGTCCTTCTTTGTATATGGAAATGTTGTTTGTTGATGACCTTCTAGTTCATAATGAAAATACGTTAAATCATAACAGCTGGGGAATATACAGGTAGATGTACACATAATTTCATGTATGTATATAAATATATACACACATACAGTGTGATATAAATGTTCTACACAAGATAACAAAACTAATTCATTCTAATCCATAAAATGAAAACAGTTCTTACCCACTGAGGTAAAAGTCTCATAATTCTCCTGTCTGTCATTCCTAGAAAGGTCCTTCTCAGTCTGGTCCAAATGTCCCCATTCTTCCAGGATAAAAGATACAGCCACATCGGCCACATCCTCAATTTTCACCAATGTCTGAAACATGAGATCCCTACTCAGTTCCTGTTCCCTTTGCTCTGCTCTTAAATAAGGGACAGCAGAGCATCAAACATGAAAGCAGAATGAAGTGGGAGAAATTATGCAGAGTGGTGTTACATGAAAGGGACACTGGACTAGGAGTTAGGAAACCTTGATTCTACTCTTGGTTCCGGCTACGAACTCACTGTGTGACCTTGGGCAAGTGACTAAGCCTCTATAGATCTCAGTATCTTCATCTGTCAAATGAGGTTATTAGACAATATGATCTTTTAATTTCTTCCAGAGTTAATATTTCTATAATTATGTGCCTCCCTAGAAAGGGTGAATAGGTGTTAAATGGAGAAGAGGAAAGCAGAGTTGAAAATACATGGGGAACTAGGGACCAATCCAAGATGGGCCTAGTTTCTGGAAAAAGTATTTAGAGGTAAGTTTTCTAAGGAGGGTAAGGGGGTATCCTAAAGAAACTCCAGGATCAGGGGAGAATACAAGGCCACAATCAGGGAGTAGTCACAGGGTCTCAATGAAGGCAGAGAAAAGACGATAGCTCACTTGGGCCCCAGTCATGTGAAATGCAGCTGCCATCTGCTGGTCTCTAAGATTTCCCTTCTGAGGAATAGTTGGAATCTGGGAAACAGGCAGAGCTGAAGGAGGAGAAAAGGAGTTGTGAGTGAGAATTGTCTTGCCCTACTCTCAAGGTCACCATGTTATTCCCCCGTTCATGAGTTTACAGTGAGACCTGACTGCCTGTTGTATCAAGTCCAAACTCTTTTAATTAACTTTAAGTGCCCAAAGTAACTGGGCTCCACACTGTACCTAACTAACTTTATTCACCATTTTTCTCCAATATGGACACTTTGCTTCAATGAAGCCATTTCTATCTCTTACATATACTATGCTGATTATTCTTGTCTTTGCACCTTTATTGATCAGGTTTCTATCTGGAATGCCCTCATCTCTGACAATATAAAGTTTAATCAGGATCCAACTCAAATTTTCCATGATGTTTTCTCCCAATAGCCTAGCACCACCACCCAACTCTAACCTGTGGGTTACCCTGACCTTGGTATGTGCCTTGGCTGAGACTGATCTACCTCATAATTTCCCTTGACCAAATACCTGTTTGGTTTTTTAGATGTTGTTACCATTTTTCTGGTCCTTAATACCTACATGGTACATATGAATTGATTTCTGTTTGTGGCTTTAAGGTAGAATGGAGGGAAAATAGGAAGGGACCAAACACCAAGAGTAAGTAAGGTGAAGGGGCCAAAGGAAGTCTTGAATGAAAGGAAACAATTAAGGTGTGATTAAAAAAAAAAGCAGTAAGAACTGATCTTCAGTCCAGGGATCATCAAAGCAAAAAAAGGGGTAAATCTGAAAAATAGAAAAACTTGTATGACCACCATATTATTATTAGATGACTCTTAAAACACATTAAGGATCTGAACATAAGAGTGGTATTCATTTAGTTAGATAATGAAGCCTGGAGATAAACTGTGGGGAAGGGGGAGTGTCTACTAGACATCTTATTAGAAGGAAAGGTATGGAGTTGAGGAAATCCTAAGGGACTTGAAGAGACAGCAAAGAATCAAATAGAGTTGGGTATGGAGAAAAGGAAATTCAACAGGAATTATTTCTTATTTAGTTTTACAAAGAGAACAAAAATATGTACACTAACATCATAATAGTTTTACAGGCAACAAATGATTGGTATTAGGTCACTAATTGTTCATTTTCTTTCCATAATGTCTTTGATATAAGTTAGCAAGTTGGTATGTCAAGGTGAAGTGAAACAAAAACAGAGAAAATGTTTTAAGGACACAATGACGGACAGCTTCAAAGAACCTGATGTGATAATTACTTTGTGGGAAATAGCAGGATCAGTTAAGTATGCTGCAAACAAGTAAAGAAGGATTCTTTTTGAGCAAAAGATTTACAGACAATAGTGGACTTTATAAATAGCAGCACAACATTACATGTGCACATTGAAAAGGAGCTTTTGTGCAGCTTTTATTTTCCTATCATATCTGCAAACACAGTATCACTATCAGCAATACTTTCAACTACAAAGAAGGATGAAAGAGATGGAACTGTGGAATCTCTGATCCTCACCTGTCTGGTTCAGTTAACTCCTCACTCAAAACTCTTTAAAGTCTTCCCTTCTCTCTCCTTCATCCAATAAATTGTTATTCAATTTCTACAGTGTGTCTATCTCTATATCCATTCCCTCCTGTCTGCTTTCACTGAACCTTCATTCAAGCCCTTATCACATTTTACCTATACTACTGTAATAGCATTATAACTGGTTTTCCTAATTTCTGTTTTTCCATTAGTCCATCCTTAACATTGCTGCCTTCATAATCTTACTAATGTATCACTAATATGATTCCTCTTCTTGTAAACCTTTAGTGACTCCATTACCTACTGATTAATGTATTCTTTACCCTGGCTTTATGGTTCTCTACAAGGCAGGTAGAGGGCACAATGGCACTAAGCATGGCATCAGGAAGACCTGAGTTCAAATTCCACCTCAGATACTTACTAGCTGTGTAACCTAGGACAAGTAACTTAATCTCTGCCTAAATTTCACCTAAATTTCAACCAAATAAGATAATACTTATAAAGTGCTCAGCACAGTGCCCAAAACATAGCAGGTGCTAAATATGCTAGCTCTTACTTATTTGTTCATTGATTTATTTGCTACTGCTTTGCTATTACTCTGGTTCCCACCTCCTCTAATCTCCTATTACTCTTTTTATACACTTCAGAAAATGAAAATTCCTTAAGGGCAACTGTTTCATTTTTGTCTTTGTATACGGAATACCTAGTATGGTGCTTTGCACACATAAGCACAAAATGCTTACTGAACATTTCAGGCAAAATGGACTATGCATCTTCCTCTTTCCCATCTCTGTATTTCTGTCTTCCTTATTCCTGGAATATGTCTCTAACAATTACCAACTCTACCCACTGAAATCTCTGCCTTCAAAGCCCACCTCAGGTGCTACCTCTTTCCCTAATATCCCACACCAAAAGGGATCTCTTCCCAAGCTTTTCACTGTATTTTGTCTGAACATCTCCATCACACTTATCACATTCTGCCTTGTGTTAATATAATTATTTGTGTGTGTGTCTCATCCCTTCTATTGACATAATGATTCTTGAGGACATTTTTGTGTCTAACTTCATCTTCCTATCCCCAGTGCATAGTATAAAGCTTAGGAACTGTTGCACTGAATTAATTTTCTTTGATCTGATATCCAACCTTAGTCCTCAACTTCACACCCTTCTAGTGATAGTTTACTTTTCTTTCTCAGAGTTCCCTTTTCCTTTTTATGGCCAACACTCCCACTTTACATTCTACAGGGATTTTCCCAAGCCCAACAATGAACAGTGCTATTCCCTCACCATTTGCCTCTAAGGTCAGAGGTTTCTGGGGACCACTCTCAGACTGGGTGTCCAGGGGCTGGAGCTGGATATTCAGGGACTCCTGCACCATTCTCTGTTGCATCATTTCCTGAAGGGGTACTTCTGGATAGGCAGCAACCTAGGGACAACAAATAAGCATCACTTTGGAGAACAGAGTATAGCAGGAATGCTAAGAAAATCTAAGCCTTCATATTAGACAGATAAAATATAAAGAAGGAGTTTACATATTATTCAGTTTCACAGAGAGCAATGGGATAAAATATAAGATGGGAGATAGAGATTAATAGCAAAAGCCAATTCTAATATTTTTACTATCATCTTCTCTTGGTTCTCACTTTAGTCTCAAAGACCTCTAGATGTAAAGAAACAAGGTGTTGTAGATTTCTGTTACTTTGAACATTGCTAAACCTCAACTTTCTCATCTACAGAATGAACAGGTTACCAATACCCCTGACTCCTGGGGTAAAGACTCACTATTCAACAAAAACTGCTAGGAAAGTTGAATAGCAGTTTGGTAAAATTACGTTTGGGAGAGGTAGGTGGCAGAATGAACAGAGTGCCAGGCAAGGAGTCAAGAAAACCTGAGTTAAAAACCAGTCTCAGACACTTACTAGCTGTGTGACCTTGAGCAAGTCACTTAAACCTGTTTGCCTCAGTTTTCTCATTTGTAAAAATGAGCAAGAGAAGGAAATATTAAACCACTCCTGTGCCAAGAAAACCGCAAAAGAGTGTCATGAAGAGTCAGACCATGACTGAAGTGACTGAACACAAGAAATTAGATTTAGACTAGTACCTCCCACAATACATGATGATTAGTCCCAAATGGATACACAACTTAGACATACAAAATCATATCAGAAACAAATTATAGAGAAACAGTGGATGTATGGATAGAAGAAAAGTTCAAACCAAAGAGGTGAGGAACACAAAAGACAAAATGGACAATTTTATGGACAACATAAAATTAAAAAGGGTTTTGTACAACCAAATAAATATAGTTAAAATTAGATAAGAAATTAACTGGGAAATAAAATTTTTACATTAAGTTCCTAAAATAAAGGTATCATTTCTAAATTATATAAGGAATTGACTCAAATTTATAAGAATAAGAGAGTCATTCCTCAATTGATAAATGGTAATAAAATATAAATAGATGATTTTCAAAGGAAGCAATCCAGGGCATCAACAGCACTATGAGAAAATGCTCCAAATAACTAACAATTAGAGAAATGCAATTTTGAGGTTCTATCTAACAACCATCAGATTGAAAAAGACAAAAAAGAGGAAGGAAAGGAAGCAAGGAAGGAGGAAAGAAAGAAAGAAAGAAAGAAAGAAAGAAAGAAAGAAAGAAAGAAAGAAAGAAAGAAAGAAAGAAAGGAAGAAAGAAAGAAAGAAAGAAAGGAAAAAAGGAAGAGAGAGAGGAAGAGAGAGAGGAGGGAAGGGAGGGAGGGAGGGAGGAAGGAAGGAAGGAAGGAAGGAAGGAAGGGAAAGAAAGAGAAAAAAAGAAAGAAAGAGACAAATGTTGGAAGGGATACAGGGAAAAAAAGGCATACTAATGATCTGTAGATGGAGCATTCTGTAAATAATTTGGAACAAGGTCCAAAGTCACTAAACTGCTTCTTACTCAAGTGATACCACTAATAGGCCAATATCCCCAAAGAAATCAAAGGAAGAGGAAAAAGGATCCATATATACAAAATATTTACAGATCTTTTTATACTAGAAAAGAACTGTAAATTAAGAGGGTGTCCATCAACTGGAGAATAGTTGAACAATATAGTACATAAATGTAATAGAATATTATTGTATGATAAAAGGAATGGTTTCAAACTCCTAAAGGCTCACACACAGTGATGCAAAACAAAGTGAGAAAAAAACAGAATAATTTATAGTCTAACACTTAACTGTGGATCACAAGTGGAAAGTTTAAGAAGCCCTGATTTATACAACAACAATGCAAAAACAAGTAACTGTGAAAGATCATCAATGCAATGAACAATTACGATTCCAGAAAATTGATTGATGAGGAAACACACTGTCTTCTTCCTGACAGAAAAGTGATAAACTCAAGATGCAGAGTGAGACATGCACTTCTAGACATGGCCAATGTGTGATTTTGTTTTACCTAACTATGCATATTTGTTAAAAGAGTTTTGTTTTTCTTTTTTTTTAACTGAGGGAAGAGAGAAGATGGGAGGGAAAGAAAACAAAATGTTTTCTAATAAAAAATAAATAAAATAAAATTAGTGGATTGGATCAGTTTTCCTCTAAGGCCCCCTCCAGTTTTAACATTTTATGATTTCAAGTCCATATCACTGCTGTTTTCCAACCATTTCTTCTACAGAGACATGTAGCCTGACAGGCACTGGGTCATTTGGTATCAAGACCTCAAATCATATAATTTTCCTCCTTTTCATTACCAAACTAGAAAGTTTTCCTGCTTGTAGTCTCAAATTGTCAGTGTTAAAAGGGACCTCATCTAATCCAAGCTGCATCTGGACAGGAATCACCTCTACAAAATACAGTAATTACCTGAATAACTCAGGGGAGGGAAACCTATCACCTCCCAAGGCAACCTCTGCTTTTGAATAGATCTAATTATTAGAAAGTTTTTCTTTACCTCAATCCTAAATTTGCCTCTTTAAAATCTCTACTCCAGTTCTGCCCAACTGGCTTTCAGTCTGCACAATTCCATTGAAACTAACTCTCCAAGGTTACTAAAGATCTTCTAATGAATAAATACAACCCTCTTTTCTTAATCATTTATTTGATCTTTCAGTACAATCTGATATACCTCCAACCACATTCTTCAGAATCCCTCTTCCTCTAGCTTCTTGAATATGTTTATTTCTTTATTCTCCTATACCTCTAACCATTCCTTCACAGTTCTTCTGGCCCTTAATTTTTTTTTTAATTTTCATTTTTTTTGGAGGGGGGAAGGCAGGGCAATTGGGGTTAAGTGACTTGCCTAAGGTCACACAGCTACTTGTGTTAAGTGTCTGAGGTCAGATTTGAACTCAGGTTCTCTTGATTCCAGGGTCTGTGCTCTATTCACTGTGCTACCTATTCACCCCTGGCCCTTAAATTTCATTCAAGGCTCTATTTTTGGCTCTTTTTTTTCTCCCCATTCTCCTTTGGAAATCTCATTCATTTTCATGTTCCAATCATCCCCTCTACACAATGACTTCCAAATCTAGCATCTCCAGTCACAATTTCTACCCTGAGCTCCAATCAGAAACTAATATGGTGAAATTTTATCCACCTGAAGAACTCACCATCACTTCAAATTCTGCATATTTAAAATTAAACTTATTATCTTACCCCCAAGTCAAGTTAAGTAAACATGCATTTATTAATCATCTACTCTGTGCCAGGGCTTATACTAAGGGCTGGAGATACAACGAAAGACAAAAACAATCAAAAAGCCTTCAATGTAATGGTAGCATCACTCTCCAAACTACATTCAAACAAGAGTCACACAGCATAAATTGGAGGCAATCTGAGAAGAAACTACTATATTCAAAACAAAACAAAACAAAAATCTTGCCCCTCCTTCCAGCTTCCCTTTCTTTCAGAATCTCCCAACCAAACTTGGAGTCATCTTTGACTCTTTGGTTCTTTTCCTCTCCTCACAACCTTAAGTTCCTAGTCTCAGAGGTCAGGACTTTTCTACTGCATCTATCCTCTCTTCTCTACCCACAGTGCAAGGACTTTTATTTCCTTTCACTCAGACTATTATAATTGCCTCCTAATTGATCTCTCTGTCACCCTTTTCTAATCCATTACTCACAACACTGCTAAAGAAATCTTTCTAATACACAATTCTGATCACAACACTCCCCTGCTCAAAAATTTTCTAGGATTTCCTTACTGTCTTAAGGATAAAATATAAACTATAAAATATAAATTTTCCAGCATTGTAAACTATGGCTTTTTGTTCCTTCAAAGTCTTATTCCACACACTTCTAGGTTGTCCCAGATGAACTAGACTAACATCAATTACTGAATCTCTTTCTGCCCTCTCCCACCTCCATTTGACAGATTGTCCACCATGCCTAGAATGGAGTTCCTCCATATCTCTGCTCTTTAAGGAGAAAACACTAGTAAGCCCAACTAAGAGAAAAGTGACAAAAGGTAAGGACACAAAGAAAATATTGGAAATGGCTTAAAGGATAAAGAATCAAAGGAAAAAAGAAAAATTATAAGGTATCAGCAAGATTGGTACAGAAAAATACAAAGTGGAGTACCCCATGTGTACTTATCAATGAGCAGCTAATAGGAAAAATTCAAATAACTCAAAAGTTTTTTCCTTTATCAAGGACCATGTTCTTTTTGTCTTTTTTTTTTTTTGGAGGGGGGAAGGCAGGGCAATTGGGGTTAAGTGACTTGCCCAAGGTCACATAGCTAGTTAAATGTTAAGTGAATTCAGGTCCTCCTGACTCCAGGGGCAGTGCTCTATTCATTGCACCACTTACTTGCCCTAAGGACCATGTTCTTTTAGCAATCTTAGTCCTTATATCTCCACAGTTTGAAATAAAGAACCATTGCTTATAAAATGTCTATTAAATAGTGCCTAACATAAAGCTTTATTACTCCCACTTCATCTAGTTACCCTAACAAACTCCTTATCTGTCTGCAATTGATCATATTTATAGAGTTCTTTTTGTACTATACATACTTCCCTTTAGAGAATAGTTTCTTTATGGGCAGTTTCTATCTAATCCTGAAGTCTTTTCTCACTTGCTAGAGCAATTAGGTCAAAGAACACTATAAACTAATAATGCTGACCCTTTACAAAGCTGTTCAGGGTGGTTAAGTATTAGTCTAAAGTAGGACCTGGGAAGCAGTTTAATGTTCTGATAGAATTTGGTTAATAGTACAAAGGAACCAAATGAGCTTAGCAAAAAGGGAGCAAGTGGCAGTAGAGCAAGAAGAAAATTTAGCAGCTCCCTCAGCCATTATCTAAAGTCAAGGCTATGTGTTTTAGGTTGAAGACTTCAATTAGGTTGACTTCAGTTTTAAAAGATGAAATGTTAAATAGGCCACTGGAAATCCTGCCCAAAGACAGAAGGACCAAAAAGTTCTGGCCTGTTCCATGACTAAAGCAGCACCCAGGGTACTCACAGAGAATGAACCTGTTTAGTTTCTAAAGTGAGGAAAAGGAGTTTCTAGAGAGAAATACAGAGTACAGCCAGAAGCCCAAAGTGACCTGAGGCATGGGGGAAAAATATTACAGAAAAAAAATTAAGATATCCACCCATCTCCCCATAAGAAAAGTGAAAGTGAGATGTTAAAAGCCCATAACTGTTCTAGGTGGGCACAATGAATTAGTTTTTCTTTTTTAAATTTTTAAAAAATCTTTATTATGCACTACTATGCTCCTAAAGATTAGAAATTTGTTTAATTTTTTAATATTTGAAACCCTAGTACCTGACATATAACAGACACTTAATAATAAATGTTTGCTTGAGCCTAGACCTCCAGTAGAACTTAAGAGAACAGAAAAATTCTGATGAGGTATCAGGGTGCAAAGAACTTTATGGACACTTTCCCAATTTTTTCCTTAATTCAAAAAATATTAAGTGATTCCCATGTCATCTCCTTAATTTCCTTCTATTTCCTCATTACCTAGATTAGTTGTTTTATTTTTTTTCCTCCTCACCTCTTCTCCTTGTTCATCAAAGTCTCTCTGTAATTCCTCCAACAAAACCACAGCCTCCTCCCCACTTTCTGGATGATGTTGTCTCACCCATGCCTGAAGTTGCCCAGGCAAGATGGCCAGGAACTGTTCCAGCACCAGCAGCTCTAGGATTTGTTCTTTTGTGTGCATCTCTGGCCTCAGCCACTCACAACAGAGCACCCTAAGTTGGCTGAGAGCCTCCCGAGGCCCTGATGCTTCATAGTACTGGAACTGTCTGAAGCGCTGGTTAAAGGTCTCCATACTGGGAGGAGTATTCTCCTGCATCCAGGTGCAATCTTCTTCCTCCACTTTCACTATCAGAAGTTCTTCTTGCTCCTGTGGAGGATGAACTGTAGTGGATAAGGCTGCAGTTTCTCTTGACTCTCTAGGCATGATTCACACCCAAAGGAATGCTTCACTATAAGGTGTGACCTGAGGAGATCAAACCCACTTCTGCTCTTAAGAGAAGTCTGGAATGGCACTTTTAGGTAGAATGAAACCTAATGACATAGTAAAAATAATTATTAGCATAAAGAAATAACAGAATTCATGTAAATGCTAAGATGAAGGAAATTTATTGAAGGTTAACCACAAAAGTAAATTTAAGAAAGGATTTGCCACAGAATTACTTGAACCAACATAAACCACAGCTTATTAAAGTACAAGCAATATGTCTGAAACTTACAAATAACTATCCATACAAGTTGATCCTTTCTTATTTGTAGGCCAAATCCCAAATGGCAATTCCAAATGGCCCAGGGGCTCAACAAGGCAGGGATGAAAAAAGAAAAAAAAATCGTTCCTGTTTAAGATAAGACTTGAAAGTCCCCAGACAAGCTTTTCCAGTAGAAACCGCGCAACCCCATTAAAAGGCTTGGGTCATCAACCCAGGGAAGTGACCCAGACTCAGTGACAGAGGATCTAAAATATCAGCAGGCACCAACTTAGGACCAGAGCCAGGCCTAGTCAGCAAGAGATGAAGCCGGTACGTCCCCGACAGCCCCAAGGCTCTCTTTCCCCTTTACACAGCCCCTCTCTCTGCTGGGAGTCTCGTTCTTCAGGGAACAGAACTTCCAACAAGGCGGGATCAAAGAAAAAAGTAAGTGGCTCTTTGCAAGATACTCTGGAGAGGTCGACTCAATGCCTAGACTTCCCAAAACTCACAGGAAATTACTATATCAATGCCTTCCTTGCCCTTGGCTCGTAGGGCCGCTAAATCCCGCCCCTTCCCCTCCTGGAATAAACTTCCGAGTCCTCTCTAGGAATCCCGGAGGTTTGCATCTCTGTGAGTGGACGACTCTAGCGGCTGACCCGACTTGGGGCGGAGTCTGGAGAAAAAGAGAACTGGAGTTTCTGGGTGCCAAGCACCAAAGCTCTTAGCGACATACACCTCTTTCCTCACACCAGGGAGAAGAGTAGAAGCCTCTACCCACAGGTTAACTTCCCGAAAGAGAATAACGACTCCCCAGCTCACGTTCTTTCGACGTCACCAGCCATGAGACTCACTTTAGAAGCTTCGGAACCGCAGAAGCAGGGGTGGGGAGGGAGTGGGAAGAGATGCGGCATATTTGGTTGCTCTGAAGGTAGTACTTACCCTTTCAGGCGTGGAGTGTCGGGAGAGGGGAATAAAGAATAAAGCAAACCAAGGAAAGAACATAGGAAGTAAGTTTAATTAGACAGGAAACTCGCACCTACCCCTTCCTTTGGCCCTTAGACAGTGGACTTACCGAGCACTTCAAGGTGTCATTCCCTTCTACGTCCTCCTGCTGACCCTGACCCGGATCCTGGCCCCGACCCCATCAGCTACAGATCAGCCACCAGAGCTTTAAAAGTCAGGAGATGGTACTAATCTCCAAATGTCCTTCTATCTCAACAATTGTATTTTTCTAAAAGCTTCAGGCCTAACTACGTCCCCAAGCGCCAGCTGATGTAATATATACTCTTTCCTTTCACCCAAAGAGCCAATCAGAGCGTGGAGGTGGGACTGCTGCGGGGAACCATCTCTGGTAAGCGTATTGATTAGACTGAGGTGGACACCCATTTATAGGGCCCACAGTTTAAATTCATATGAGACATTTTTACCTTAGTCATCCCCGGTTTTACACCAGTCCCTGAGAGGAGAGAGTTGTCTTTTAGTGTTCCTCTCATTTACTGTATCTTTTTTCTTCTTGTCCTCCGACTCTTCCTTTTCCCCAATCAGGTTCTCAATCCTTTTGTTCTCAGGCTATCTCCCTGCTCCGAAAAAAGGATTTAATAAACATTCACTCTAAATGTAAATGAGGGATAACCCTAAATGAAAAGATTAATTAAGGGCGTACTACGGCTATACACAGTGCTAGATGAAGAATAGACAATTACTGGACAGATAGTCCTAATCCTCCTGTGACCTTTCAGTCCTTCTGCCCTATATCAATGGTAGTCACTGGTTTTGTATACCAAAACCCGACATTCTTACGGTCCCGGGCTGATTGGCTATGTTTCTGTGTTATGTCCTTCAGGACTCTAAAGTTGAAGTATTAGAAAAGATTTTGCCCCTGAATTCAGTCATCTCCCCTCATCAGTATTGGTTTTTAGGGTACAATATGGAGAGTTTTCTTCACTTGAAATGTCTATCTCTTAATTAGCAGGAGCTGTTTTGCCCAACTTATGCCAATAAAGGTGGGAATCTGAAATTGCATGGATATTTACAAAAATATAAACTTCCCAGATTAACAGAAGAGGAAATAGAATATTTTTAAAACCTTGATTTAGAAAAGGAGATTGAATAAGCCATTAATGAGCTCCTTAATTAAAAAACAAAACAAACAAAAAAAAAACCTTCAGAACCAGATATATTTACAAGTGAATTCTACCAAACATTTTAAGAACAATTAATTCTAATACTATACAAACTGGAAAAATAAATGAGTGAAGGAGTCCTACCAGTTCCTTCTATGACATGAGTATGGTTTTTATACTTAAACCAGGGAGAGTCAAAACAGAGAAAGCAACCTTTAGACCAATTTCACTAATGAATAAATTCAAAAACAAATTTTAAATAAAGTACTAGCAAGGAGATCACAGCAAAGATCACATCCACTATTACCTGGCTAGTTTTCTACTAGGAATGTGAGGCTGGTTCAATCAGGAAAACCATATGAAAATCATATGATTATATCAATAGATGAAGAAAAAACTTCTGACAAAATATGACACCCATTCCTGTTTAAAAAAAAAACACTAGAAAGCACAAGAATAAGAGGAGATTTTCTTTAAATGATAAGTAGTATCTATCTAAAACCAAGAACTATCATATATAAAGGGAATAAACTAGAAGACTTTACAGTAAAATAAGGGATTAAGCAAGAACATCCATTATCACCATTATTACTCAATATTGTACTAGAAATTCTAGCTATTGTAAATAATGTTCTAACACAGAACTAAAGATATTTTTGCATTTCAAACACCCCAAACAACAGAAATTCAGGAGGAGAGAATAAATACAGATAATAGCAATTTGGTCACAACTGAAAGACCAGGGAGAACCTTCTTCCTAAATATACACAAGGAGACAAGATGAAGAAAGAAACCTGGAAGAGGCATAATGCATAAAACATAAAACAAATAAAGGTTCCTCTGTAGGACTACATTACAAAATTAGAGAGTACATAAAAGAGGGGGCAAGGAGAAGAGGGATAGAAAGGAATAAGGGATATGCTGGGGTCAAATATGATAACTAGGAGGGAAAAGTGACCTCTGTGGTCTCAGAAATAGAAGACCCTATAGGAGAGTGAATGAAGAGGAAAGGAGAAAGACTGAAAAAGGGAGGAAAGGAAGGAGGTCACACTTTAAAGATGGGAGGGGGTTCCACCAATGAATGCTCCCGTGGGTGAAAGGAGATGAGGACTTTACACTGGATGAGGCTTAGGGATTTTGGTGCCTGAAAAATCTCCTTGTCCTAGGATTAGAGGTAGTTGGAACCCCTTGGGGCAACTAGCACCTGGAGGAGTAGGAGAGCCAGGGAGATTTACAGGAAAATGTAGTTTTAAAAAAAAAGATCAACATGAGAGAGTGGTGGGGTGGGCAGGTGATGGAGGTTCCTTACCTTGTAGCAGTGTTTTCTCTGATACCTACAATAAATAGCATTGTTATAAATTGCTGTTTTTCAGTTGTTCATGTGATGTCTGACTTCATGACCCCATGGATTATAGCATGGCAGGCAATTCTGTCCTCCACTATCTCTCTAAGTCTGTCCAAGTTCATTTTCGTTGTTTTCCATGACACTATCTCATCCTCTGCCATCCTCTTTTTCCTTTAATTTTTCCCAATATCAGGTTTGTTTGTTTGTTTTCCAATGAGTCCCATCTTCTCATTATGTGGTCAAAGTATCTAAACTTCAGCTTCAGTATTTGACTTTCCAATGAATAGACTGAATTAATTTCTTTAAGGACTGATTTGATGTTGCTGACCAAGGAACTCTCAAAAGTCTTCTCCAGCATAACAATTGCTCACTTAACTTTATTCTCCAGGATGCCTGGCATGAGATTAGTAATGATACCATTGTGGTTATTGGTGATGTTAAAATATTTCTTGTTGAGAGTGAGGCACAATAGCAAAGGGGAATGATGGTGTAATGCCAAGCATGAGCATCCTCCAAGGTACTGATTACAAGCATAGTAAGCTCCATTTATTCAGTAACAAATTAAGGCAAAGCATTCACAGAAAATAAAAATACAGCATTCACCATGTGTAACTCAATCATTTAGTAAGTCCTCAATTCAATCACAAAGTACAAAAGTCAAAGTACTCCACCCCTGGATAGTACATTAATTTAGTCAATCACCAAGTCTTCTCTCTACTCAATTGGAGATTAGTTTCCAATCATAAACAGAGTAAATTCATTTGGTCAGTCACAAAGTAGAAAGGTCAAAAGTTTTCCACCCCTGGATCACAATTGAATTACCATCTCATCAGTCACCACCAAGCACCCTCTCAAGGGGAAGTGGAAAGTACAATGGCCATCCACCCCTAGGTCACAACTAGGTTACAATATCATCACAGCATTCAGTACCCAAGGAGAGATTTTTTTCTTCATCTGGATCCAAGGCAAGTTCTCAGCAGTTTCTGTTCCTGGTAAGACAAAGCTTAACAAAGACACAATAACATTCATGCACATTGCTGGCATCCTCTTCAATTCATCTTCTGCCTGTGAAATCAACCTAGGCCCAACAAGGTCTGAGGTCTCTATCAACAAACGAATTTGACAAAGTAACATCAAAACAGAAAGACAAAATACTGATACCACAGTCATGCCTCCTCAGTTCTCAGCAGCTCCAAGTGGCAGTTCTCAGAAGTCTTAGGCAGCTCCAACTGGCCCTCAGTAGTCCGGGAAGCTTCGGCAGTTCTCTCTCTCTCTTAGCAACTCTGGCCCCTGGCAATTCTCTTTCTCAGCATCCTTGTTCCCAGCAGATCTCTCTCTGTCTCTCTCTCTCTGCTTCTCTGTCTCTATCTCTGTCTCTGTCTATGTCTGCTCGCTCTCTCTCTCTCCCTCCATAATGCTGTTCCCAGAAGTTCTTCTGGCTTCTCTCAGCTTGAGTCTCTCCCTATACATGGCACCAGCTTCTCTCATCAGCCCCATCTCCTCAAGTCAACAAGTCCATCCCACAATGGGGTTCAGATTCAATTACCATTACAGATGTGGTGCTTGGGTGCCTCTCTAGCTCAAGGGCAGCATGCCCTAACCAAAATATATATCTATATCTATATCTGTATCTATATCTATATCTATCTATCTATATAGATATAGATAGATAGATATATCTTCCTGATACAGTGGCAGGCTGCACTTATAGAATTTAGTAGTTTGACCCAACTGAGTTGGGCTGAAGCAACTCTGTACTGGGTCATACCTACATATATATCCTAAGACTCAGTCATATGTATACTCCCTAGCTCATTATATACATCCTGAATCCCTTGTTAGCTATGGATATACTAAATTCCCAACATCCATATTGTCAAACACGACATTGATGAGTGGCAGCTTCATCAGTCCTGACCACTAGCTGACTTAGTGATGTTTCAAACCTAAAACCACACCTCCATGCAGCCCCACCTTGGGCTATTTCCCAGTGAATTCTGGGCAATATGCCTTCACAGTAGATACTAAAACTGAATGTTCCTTTAAGAACTGACCACTCCTCAACTCCTCCCTAATCCTACCCTGACTCACCTAGTTAACATAATTGGCACAGGTTTTACTATAGTTATCCTATAAAAATCTTAAATGTACCCCTTTAAGGTTGCAGGTTTCCTAAGAATTCTTGCCCACTGTAAAGCATAACAATTAATCTTTACTATCTTGACTTAGAGAATGCTTGAGTCCATGAATTCATTCCAGACTGCTTTCCAGGGTCTCTGTTTATTGGGGTTCCTGGACTCCCTGACCCCTTGACCCCTCATCAGGGAATCCCTGTGGTAAGCCCTACAAGGCAGTGGCAGAAAGGACCAAGAGGTAAGAGCCTATTAGAATGGATAACTTCAAAGCTTTGATTGTATAAAGAGCATATGTAGAGAAAAGAGACATACCAGATGATTATAAAGGCCATGAATCAGAGACTGAGGGACTAGAGAAAACAAGGAAAAGACAGATAATAAAAAGAATAAAAAAAAAGTTTTTAAAAGGAGTGTGAAAAAAGGAAATTTTAAATTTTAAAAAGTGAGAGATTGGATAGGAAAATAAAAACCTACAATCTGTTGCTCAAGAAACACGTTCAAAAAACAAAGATATCCACAAACTAAACCTGATATAATAGGAAAATATTTATTATATATTAAAAGAATAAAAAAAAAACAGGAGTTGCCATCATGCTGTCAATCAAAGCAAAAACAAACATCCAAAAAATAAAATGCAATAAACAAAGAAACTATATTATGATGAAAGGACCCATCCACAACAAACCAATATCAGTAATAAACTTGCATGGCCCAAATGCCTTAACATCCATAGTCATAAAGGAAACATTATCTGAGCTTCAAGAAGAAATAGATGGTAACACTTTAGTGGCAGGAGACCCTCGGTTTTGAAAAAGTATAAGAGAAAGACAAACAAAAGCAGAAATATGGAACTGAACAAATTTCTGGAGAAAGTTAAAAGAGTAGTGGCATCTTCTAAATGCAAGAGTATATACATATATATCTATGTATACACACACACACACACACACACACATATATTTCTCTACACCACATGGAACATTTACAAAAATTGACCATGTACTAGGGCACATAGATATTGCAAACAAATGTCAAAAGGCAGAAATAATACATTCTTTACAGACCATAATGTAATAAGACTAGAAATTGGTTCAGGGACCACAAACAAAAGATACAGACCACAAACAAAAGATTACAGTTAGGAGACTTAACAATGAAATCTTAAATAATGATTGGGCTAAAAAACAAATCATGAAAACAATAACTATGTAAAAGAAAATGATAATATGAAATAGTATATAAAAATTTCTGGGAAAGAAGTTCTTGGGGGAAAATCACATCCTTGTGCTCATACATTAATAAAAACAGAAAAAGAGAAGATTAATGAATGGAATATTCAATTTTTTAAATTAGAGAACTGACAAACAAATCTACAATAAGCACAAAACAGATTTTATTAAATGGAAAATAGGCAAATTGGAAACAAAAACTTAGAAGTGATAAGTAAAACTAAAAGCTATTTTTAAAAAATACTAATAAAGTTGTAAAACCCTTAGCTAATCTGGTTAAAGAGAACAGAAAATCAAATCAATAAAATAGCAAAGGAGCAAGGTAAAATCATACAAAACCAGAAGAAATAAAAAGAATAATCAGAATATGCTATACATAGTTATATGCTAACAAAGTTGAGAACATAAAAGATATAGAGGTATAGTCTTCAAAAATATGAAATGCCCAAACTACCAGAAGACCAAATGGAAATCTTAAATAAGACAATCTCAGAAAAAAAAAATAGATCTAGCTGTAAAGTAACTACAAAAGGGAGGGGGAAATCCTGGACCTAATGAATTCACAGGAGTTTAATTTTTAAAGAACAGTTAGTACTTAGTTAATACTCCACAAATTATTCTCAAAAACTGAAAAAGAATTCTATCAGAATCCTTTCATGAGACAAATTTAGTCCTAATTCCTAAACCAGGGAAAGACAGAACATGGAAGTAAAATATTGGCCATTATCATTAATGATTATTGACTCAACATTTTTAAACAAAATCCTATCAAACAGATTACAATGATTTAGACCAGAAATCCTTCATTATGATGAAGTTGGATTAAAACCAGAGATTCAAGGATGGTTCAACATTAGGAAAATAATCAATAATCATATTGAAATACAAAACATCCCAAACCATACTATCATCTCAATAGATACAGAAAAGGCCTTTGACAAAGTATAACATTCTTTTATGCTAAAAAAAAAAGAGGGAGAGAAAACATAAAAACCAAAACCTACAAAGTATAAGCATAGAGGGACCTTTTTAAAAATATCATAAAAAGCATCTACCTAAAACCAAGATCAAGCATCAAATGCAATGGGAATTCAAAAGAACCTTTTCCAATAAATATAGGAGTGAAGCAAAAATACCCACTCTCCCCACTATTTTATGCTATAATATTGGGAATGTTAGCAATAGCAATGACAAGTGAAAGAAATTAAAGGAATAAAAATAGGTAAAGAAAAGTTTTTTTTAAAAAACTACCCAATTTCCTAATGATATGATGATTTACTTGAAAAAACCCAAGGAATAGCAACTAAATTAAATAATTCCTTTAGTGAAGTTATAGGTCACAAAATAAATTCTCAAAAATCAATAACATTTCTACATATTTTAAAAAAACCTAGGTGCAATAATAGAAAGGGAAATTCCTTTCTAAATAGCTACAATGCACAAAATATCTGGGGATCAACCTTCCAAAGCACACAAAAGACATATAAATTTAATTATAAAGCACTTCTTAAAGAATTGAAGAACAATCTAAATAACTGGAGAAATATTCACTGCACATGGCCAGGCTATGCCAATATAATAAAAAAAATGGCAATGCTACCAAAAAGTAATTTATAATTTTAATGCTATACTAATCAAGTTATCAAGAAGGTGCTTTACAGAGTTTGATAAAATACTAAAATTCACTTAGAAAAACAAAAGATCTGGAATATCAAGGGAAATGATGAAAAAAAATTAAGAAAAAGGGGAGAATAGTGCTTCTGGACTTCAGATTATATTATACAGCAGCAATCATCAAAACTGCATTGTATTAGTTAAAAAATAGAGAGTTACATGAATTGAATAAACTAGACAAGACAGCCTCAAAAACAATAAAACTCAATTATTTCTCAATTCTCTAAGTTTTAAAATCCTTATTCGGTGTTTGAGAAAATGGAAAACATAAGATACCTATGGGGAAACTCCCTATTTGATAAAAAGTTGTGGCAAAACCGGAAAGTAGTCTGTCAGAAATTAGGCTTATACCTGATACTATACTCTGTAGTACATTCTAAATTTCATGATCTGAAAAGATTAAAGGTCATACCTTTTTTTTCAAATGCTTTATTAACTTCTGGTTTACATCATTTATTTCCTCCAGATTTTGAGTTACAAATTTTCTGCCTGTTTTTCTCCTACCCACCGTCCCAAAGTAGCAGTCCCATAGGATATCCCCTCCTCCAATCTGTTCTCTCCCATATCTTCTCCCATACCCCCTTCAACTTTTCCAGTAGGGCATGGTGGATCTCTATGCCCCAGTGCCTGTACATCTTATTTCCCAATCACATGTAAAATAGTATTGATAATTCTATTTATATTTTTTAAACATTTAATTTTAAAATTTTGAATTCCAGATTCATTGCCTTCCTCCCTTGTCACCCACCCATACTGAGAGGATAAGCAATTCAGTATAGGCTGTACATGTGTAGTTATGCAAAACATTACCATAGTAGATATATTGTAAAAGACTGACTATATTTCCCTCCCTCCTATCCCACCTCCCACTTGTTCTATTCTCTACTTTGATCCCGTCCCTTTTCAAAAGTGGGTGCTTCCAACTTCCCTCCCCCCCAGTCTGCCCTCCCTTCCATCATCCGCCTCTCATCCCCTTCCCCCCTACTCTCTTGAAGGGTGAGATATGCTATGTAGTGTGTATGTAATTCCCTCCCTGAGACAAATTCAATGAGAATAAGAGGTTTTGCCTTTTTGCCTTCCTCTTCTTCCCCTCCATTGAACCATTTTCCCTTGCCTCTTCTATATGAGATAGTTTACGCCATTCTGTCTCTACCCATCTCCTCTCACCTCTTAATTTCACCTTTTAAGTATCATCCCTTCCTATTAAATTGGTCCTGTGCCCTCTATATATGTATACCTGTAAAAATATATACACACATTCACATAAGTATTCATATGCCCATACACCTTCCTATCTATCTATCTATCTATCAATCATCTATCTATCTATCTATCTATCTATCAATCATCTATCTATCTATCTATCTATCTATCTATCTATCTATCTATCTATCTATCTATCTATCTATCTCTATTCCCTTCAACTATTTTCATACTGAGAAAAGTTTCATCAGTTACAATTATCATTTTTCCATGCAGGAATGTAAATAGTTCAACTTTGATAAGTTCCTTATGATTTCTTTTCCCTGTTTACCTTCTCAAGCTTCTCTTGCTTCTTGTATCTGAATGTCAAAGTTTCTATTCAACTCTGTTTTTTTTCATCAAGAATGCTTGAAAGTGGGGCAGCCAGTTAGCACAGTGAATAAGAGCACCGGCCACAGAGTCGGGATGACCTCTGATCGAATCCGGGCTGTGATACTTAGCACCACACCCAGAAATAACAGGCCATGTAACCTCGAGCAAGTTACTTAACCCCAATTGCTTTAAAAAAAAAAAAAAAAAGAATGCTTGAAAGTCCTCTATTCCACTGAATGACCATATTTTCCCCTGAAACATGATACTCAGTTTTGCTGGGTAGGTGATTCTTGGTTTTAATCCCAACTCCTTTGCCCTCCAGAATATCATATTCCAAGCTCTTCAAACCATCAGTGTAGAAGCTGCCAGATCCTGGGTTATCCTGATCGTGTTTCCACAGTATTCAAATTGTTTCTTTCTGGCTGCTTATAATATTCTCTCCTTGATCTGGGAACTCCAGAACCTGGCTATAATATTCCTAGGAGTTTTCTTTTTGGGATCTTTTCCAGGAGGTGATTGGTGGATTCTTTCTACCTCTATTTTGCCCTCTGGTTCTAAAATATCAAGGCAGTTTTCCTTGAGAATTTCTTGGAGGATGATTTCTAGGTTCTTTCTTTGATTATGGCTTTCAGGCAGTCCAATAATTTTTAAATTATCTCTCCTGGATCTATTTTTCAGGTCATTGGTTTTTCCAGTGAGAAATTTCACCTTGCCTTCTATTCTTTCATTTGTTTGTATATGTTTAACAGCATCTTGATTTTCCATAAAGTCACTAGCTTCCATTTGCTCCAATTTAATTCTGAAGGAATGATTCTCCTCAGTGAGCTTTTGAGATTCTTTTTCCATCTGGTAAATTCGGCTTTTTAAGGCATTCTTCTCCTCATTGCCTTTTTTTGAGCCTCTTTTGACATTTGTTAGTCTATTTTTTAAGGTATTATTTTCCTCAGTCAGGCTGTTGACTCTCATTTCATAATTTTCTTGCATTGTTCTCGATTCCCTTCCCAGTTTTTCCTCCACTTCTCTTATTTGCTTCTTAAGGTCCTTTGTGGCCTATAACCAGCTCATATTTTTCTTGGAAACTTTTGGTGCAGGAGTTCTGACTTTTCTGTCTTCCTGCTGTTCCATGCTTTGATCCTTTTGGTCCCCAAAATAGGAGTCTAATTTTGGATTGTTTTGCTTGGTTTGCTTCCTTTGCCTGCTCATTTTGCCACTCAATTTTTCCACTTGACTTTTGGGCTTTTTGCCACAGTAGGACTCTGCTACCATACAGGGGAGCTTCATACCAAATGCTGGGGGTTTTGCAGCTGCTGAAGGTGGTGCCTTTTCTGTAGCCTCCACATGCTCTGGCAAGCTACCATAGGTCACATACCCCAGGTCCTCCACCCTAGACCACAATCCAGATCCAAGCAGTTTAAAGCAAGAGCAATTACCCCTCAGACTGGTCGTTTGGTCCCCCTACACTCTGCAGGCCAGGAGCTGAAGCTGTCACATGGGAGCAGCTGCATGGGCAGGCGGGGCTCCTCATCTACATCTCTCCCTGGGGGAAGAGGCCAACTCACTCCCAACTAATGGATCCCAGAATCCACACTGCACTGATCTGTCCCTTTGTCCTTTGCATCTATGTGTTGATAATTCTGGAAATGGCCAAAGCTGCTGGTGATCTGGAGTCCTTCCAGCCAGTGGTTGGTAAGGCCTGCCCTGGTGCTAAAATTTCTGGCTCATGCAGGGCTGGGCTCAGCTCCCAGAGTGCTGCACTGGCCAATTCCTGCCAGCCTACCGGGCTGTCCTCAGCAGGAGGTTAGCTTCTTTGTGTCATTTTGTGGGTTCTGTAGCTCCAAAGTTTGTTTGGAGTCCCCTTTTACATGAATGTGGGAAGGTGGAAGCCGGAGTCCCATGGAAGTCCTGTTTCTACTCTGCCATCTCGACTCCGCCCCTAAAAGTCATACTTTAAAAAAATTAGATGACAAACAGATCATACTATATCATAGCTATATGTAAGACATTCTTATGTAAATAAAAGATAGAAGCAATTACAAAAGATAAAATAGGTATCTGTTATTACTTGAAACTGAAAAACTTCTGTACAGACAATATTAATGCATAAAAGGTGAAAGGGGAAGTGGTCAATTGGGAAAGAAATCTTTGTATAAAATTTCTCTGATAAGGGAATTATCCAAAATAATGAAAAAAATCAATAATTAATAAATTTATATAAGGCTAATAGCATTTCCCTAATAGATAAATGGCCAAAATACATGAATAAACAGTTCTCAAAGGAATTGCAAAATACATACAGCCTCATGAAAAAATGTTCCAAGTCATTTAAGAAATGCAGATCAAAACAACTCTGAAGTGTTGCATCATACCCTGCAAATTGGCAAAAATGACAAAAGTGTCAACAACCAGTATTTAAGGAGTTATGGGAAGAGAGGTACACTAATGCATCATTAGTAAAACTGTGAAATGATACAACCATTTTGGAAAACAATTTGGAATTATATAAACAAAATGTCTATACCTTTGAACTAGAGAGACTCTATTTTTACCACCATGGGCTTTTTATTCCAAATAAATCCATCGATAAGAAAAAAGTGTCCACATACTCTAAAGTATTTATAGCAACACTTTTTTTTAATAGTTATGAATTAGAAACAAAATAGATGTCCATTTGTCTTTTAATGGCTAAACAAATTGTGGTCTATGGATATAATGGAATATTACTCTCTGTAAAAAATGATGCATTTGATGAATGCAGAGAAGCATTGAAAGATCTATGTGAACTGATACAGAAAAGTAAGCAGAGGTCACATTAGACAGAAAAACGATCAAGAAATTAAATTAGAGACTAAAGTGATTTTTCTATCTGAGAACTACACAAAAAGTTTGTATTGCTTGTGACTTCTCCTTTAGAGAAGAAAATGCCAAACCATTTCAGTCTCTTTGCCAAGAAAACCCCAAATGAGATCAGGAAGCATCAGAAATAACTGAAAAATGATTGAATAACAAAATTCCCTCCTCACGTTTATTCTTCCTCTTAACCACTCTGCTCTCTATCCCTGCTTGTTTCCCCATAAAATTTGTTGTTTTTCTAAAACAAACTCTATCTGTATATGTGTGTGTTCAAATATCCTTTGTCCATTTCAAGTGTAGTCCATATAAGCTTAAAGGCATCTTTATTTCAGGTCTGGGAAATAGCCAATGAAACAGCATGGAGGAGGAAAAGGGAGTGTCTTTTGTTTCTTAGTTTAATATTTTATTTTTTCCCAGTAAAAACAATTTTTAATATTCATTTTTTGGAAAATTCTGGGTTCCAAATTCTTTCCCTCCTTCCTTCCTCTTGCTCCTCCTTGAGAAGGCAAGCAATTTGGCATTGGTTATACATGTACAGTCATACAAAACATATTTCCGTATTAGTTATATTGTAAAAGAAAACACAGACCTAAAAAAGAAAGAAAAAGAAAGCTTTAAAAAGTATGCTTTGATCTGCATTTAGACTCAATTCTTTCGCTGGGAAAGATGGCTTTTTTCATCATAAATCCTTCAAAATTGTCATGGATCATTGTATTGCTGGGAATAGCTAAGTCATTCACAGTTGATCATCATACAATATTGCTGTTTCTGTGAACAATGTTCTGGTTCAGCTCACTTCACTTTGAATTAGTTCATGTAAGTCTTTCCAGGTTTTTCTGAGAGCATCCTGCTCACGTTTCTTATAGCACAGTAGTATTCCATCACAATCATATACCATAACTTATTCAGCTATTTCCCAGTTGATGGCCATCCCCTCAATTTCTAAGTCTGTGCCACCGTACCAAAAAAAAAAAAAAAAACGCTTACAAGTATTTTTGTACATGTAGGTCCTTTTCCTTTTATTTTTTTATCTCCTTGGGGTATAGACCTAGTAGCTGTGTTGCTGGGTCACAGTTTTATAGCCCTTTTGACTTAGTTTCAAATTGCTCTCTAGAAAAGTTGTGTTGAGGTTAGGGAACCATAAGATGTAGAGGTTTAAGATTTAGGGGTACATGAGACCCCAGAATTCCAACATGCTGGGGTTTTGCCGAATGAATTCGACTCAAGTCTTCTCTCAGCCAAAGTAAAGAAAAGTTTATTAAAGGTTCACCATAATGGGTAGACTCTTAAGGAGCCTCGGTATCTGTGACCCTTCTTTTGGACAAGCAGGCCAGAATAATGTGACACAGAGTGAGTGTGTGCTAGATAATTCTCGGCTCCTTCATAGAGGCAAGATGGGTCTTACATACAGCAAGGTTGTGGGAGGATCAAGGGTGGGAGTAGTTGGACAATGGAGGGTTAGAGATTTGGGCCCAGCTATGACAGGATTTTGGCCTCAGGCAAATGCCTCATGTGGGAAGATTCAAGGAGAGCTCAAGGGGATTCCCAGAGCCTGTACCTCATCATTTTCCCCTCAAACAAATGGGACCAAAATTCCTTTAGGGTAAAGGGCGAAAGTCTCAGTTTCTAAAAGTGCTTCCTACTGGCAAGGGGCATGGAGCTGTCCCTGCCACTCTGGGTCCCATGCAAGGGGTCAGACTTCACATTCAAGGGGTCATATTCCAGAACATGCCTGATGCCAGGTCCAGTGGGCTGGAGAACTTGGATTCATTCAGAGGTTGGAATAGAGCCTGAGTGGTCAACTGGCGGTTGATGGCTTGAACCCTGGAGGAGACAAACTTGGCAAGGAAGTTAAGCAAATGAAGACCAAACAGGCACAAAAAAAGTATAGAGAAAGGAAAATTTCCCTGGTTGGAATTAAAGATGACTATGGCAAGGCCAAAACACTGTCAGGCATTCCTTTCCTTTCCAAATTGCTCCATGGACATATAGTGAAATGGACAAATGAAATGGACATGACAGCAAAGCCAATTATAATTTGATAGGAGTGTTTATTAACCAGCTGGTGACTGCCTCCCAATAGGGAAGACAGCCTCGAATCTTCTGAAAGGTACACTTTTATAGAATAAGGTGTAGCTAATCAACAAAATGTGGTTCCAAGGGGGTGTAATGCCATTTCTAGTGAAGCCACTGTTGATGCTGTTTCTAGTGAAGCCACCATTGATGCTGTTTCCAGTGAAGCATTAAACAAAAACAAACCTGTATCTGGGGCAGGTTTACAGGTAAAAAGTTCCTTCACTATTGTGGCCTATTAGGTGATTTCCAGGGACACTGGTAGGGGTCCCCTTCTAGCAGGTTGCAACTGGGAGGGGGCTTTGGTGTATAATTTCTTTCTTTTTTTTTTAAAGCAATTGGGGTCAAGTAACTTGCTCAAGGTTTCACGGCCAGTTATTTCTGGGTGTGGTGCTAAGTATCTGAGCCCAGATTTGATCCCCAGGTCGTCCCGACACTGGAGCAAGTACTCTTACTCACTGTGCTACCTGGCCGGCCCTGGTGTATAATTTCTGATGGGCATTTCACTCCCCCCTTTATCTCATTCATAGTTGAAACTTGGACTCAACTGAATCCAGGGGACTGTTCTCTTGCACTAGGGCTGTGGTATCCACTGCTGCTGATCCTGCCATACCAAGGCCAACTAGGATAGGGACTAAAATGGGGGCTGCCAGCAAAAAGGTGTTCTTGCATACAGGCAGTCAGAAGTTAAGCTTGGGTCCAAGGAACTTGGGGTCTACCAGAGGGCTGTCCGAGTCTGTAGGGGTGATGGTAATGGGTGAAACAGGGGGGCCATCTGGGGTTCGATTGCCACCAGGAGGTGGGTTGAGGACTGGGTTGTGACTGGTGGGAGTAAGATCCCTTGGCACCAGAGTGCGTTGAATAATAATATTTTTAACTCATGAGACCTTTCTCAGTATTAGGGTAGTTGGAGGATCCATAACTTGGTAATTAATCTTGTTGAAGTATATGTGTGCAGTTATACATATATGTGTCTGCATATAAATATATATGTGTGTGTGTGTGTGTGTGTGTATACACACACACACACAGAGGACACCAGGGTGAGTTGAATATGAAGGGATTGTATTTAAAAAATAAAATTAAGGGGTGAGAGACAGGTATTTACATGGAAATGTACATGGAAAAAGAGAAAAGAATAGGTAGACTGGTGTAAATTATCTCACAAAAAATGACAAAAAAAAAAAAAAAGCTTTTACATTGGAGGCAAAGCCTGGGGGAAGGTGATAGTGAATGAGTGAACCTTACTCTCATTAGATTTGGCTTAAGGAAGGAATAACATACACACTCAATTAGGTATGGAAATCTATCTTACTGTAATGAGAATGGGGATTTGAAGATCTTCCTTTCCCCTTAATAGACCTAGGGGGGGAAATTTGAAGACCTTCCCCACTTTGAAAGTAAACTCTGCCCCCAATGGGCTGAATATAATCATATGGAACCTGTGATGGAGGGAATTTGCTGAAGGGAAGCAGAGCCCAAAGGAAGCTGGGAATCAGAGCTAGCAAGACAGTGGGAGAGAGAGGTGCTCAGGCAAGGAGATAGAGAAGTTTGTGAGTAAATATTGATCTAATATTGGTTTGTGGGAAGGCTAAAGGATGTGTAGCTCTTGTATTATTATGGCTCCTGAATATCTTTGGTACTATGATAGAATCAGCTTACTGGTTTTGGGATTGGGTTTTCTGATGTCTAAATAAATGCTTCAGTTCTGTCCTCTATATGGAGAATTTGGTATATTTTGCGATAGAATGATATGATAGAATGTCATGTGATATTTATAATCACAGTCTTTATCGTGATCATGGGCACTGTAAATATTGCATTGGCACTACACTTACCCTACAGGAAAGTAGGGGGGAAGGTAATAAGAGTAGAGTGGATAATAGAAGGAATGGAAAATTGGGAAGGGAGTAGTCAGAAGCAAACACTTTTGAAAATTGACAAGGTCAAAAAAGAGAATAGAATAAATGGGGGTGGGATAAGATGGAGGGAAATATAATTAATCCTTCACAATATGATTTTTATGGAAGTCTCTTACATAATTATACATGTATAATCTATATCCAATTTCTTGCTTTCTCAGATATGGGTAGGTAGGGAGGGAAGAAGGGAAAGAATTTGGAACTCAAAGTCTTAAAAATGAATATTAAAAATTATTTTTACATGCAAGTGGGAAATAAGACATGTAGACAATCTATCTTGCCCTACAAGAAAGTAGGGAGGAAGGGGATAAAAGGTGGGGAGGGGGGTGATAGAAGGGAGCACAGACTAGGGGAAAGGGTAATCAGAATGTATGCCATCTTGGGGTGGCAGAGGGGAGAGATGGGGAGAAAATTTGAACTCAAAATCTTTTGGAAATTGGGGGCAGCTAGGTGGCACAGTGAATAGAGCACAGGCCCTGGAGTCAGGAGGACCTGAATTCAAATCTGACCTCAGACACTTAACACAAAACTAGCTGTGTGATCTTGGGCAAGTCACTTAACCCCAATTGCCCTACTTTCCCCCCTCCAAAAAGAAAAAAATGTTGAAAACAAAAAATAAATTAATTAAAATAGAATTTTTGAAAAGAAAGACTGGCTGTGTAACCTTGACTTAACTCCAATAAGAAAGAAAGAAAGAGAGAGAGAGAGAGAGAGAGAGAGAGAGAAAGAGGGAGGGAGGAAGGAAGGAAGGAAGGAAGGAAGGAAGGAAGGAAGGAAGGAAGG
>NW_027187380.1:29267113-29311723 GCF_028583685.1 Petaurus breviceps papuanus | reverse complement strand
AGGAAGGAAGGAAGGAAGGAAGGAAGGAAGGAAGGAAGGAAGGAAGGAAGGAAGGAAGGAAGGAAGGAAGGAGAAAATCCTATGACAATTTTGGCTTTCAACCAAAGCTCACCTCCCTTTGTTTGTCCAGGCCATAATCTTGCATGCTACCTCATGGAATGATAAGGTAAGGGAGGTACTCCATCCCTGACTTAATTGCTTTCCATACCCTCTTATGCTTTGCGATATAAACAACAATAAATCATTTTGACCTATCCAACTGTGTGCCATTCACTCAAATACCATTCTATACTTGTATGACATTCTCCTTTAAATATTTTAAAATTTCTCCTCCCCAAATTCAACTTTTGACCTACTTCACTAATCCAAATCATATACAGGATATCCTTCTTATTCAGCTCTCTATTTCGTCTCCTGCTCTTTCCTCCGTGAAACCCAGAAGTAGAATCAAACAGTATATACAACAAAAGGCAAAAACTAAGAATCAAGCCTTTGAGGATACCCTATTTTGCAGTGGGAAGAAATCTAGAGCCAGTGAAGAAACAAATGGTCAGATTGGGAAGTATAATATCACAGAAGCAAATGGAGGGGAATACAAATGTGATGATTATTTCTTTTTTTAACTTTAAATTTTTTATTTTTGGTTTTTTGTTTGTTTTTGGAAGGTGAAAGGCAGGGCAATTGGGGTTGCAGCTAGTAAGTGTCACTTTTCTGAGGCCGGATTTGAACTTAGGTCCTGAACATGACAAAAGGACTCAAGAGAATCAAGGACCATATTCAGTTACTTATATATCTACATTTGCTACCTAATACAACACACATAGCTACTAAAAGTGTCGTTTCTCAGTGACAGAGCAATTTGCCACACTGAACAAGGTACCCAGTATTTCTGTATAGCCAACCTCAATGTGTTTGGAGACTGAGAAATCAAGAGCATTTGTCTGAGACCTAAGGAAATCACAGTGCTCAAAAGTCTAATAATTTCTTTTATGAAAACATTCAAATCCTTCCCTAATCTATAAAATTGACTTGGATATTAGTCCAATTTTGCCTTTGAATTAGTTTGGTGAAGTCAGACTGAGTTTTAAACCTCTGAAAATAAGTCTGATAGTAAATGCTGTGACATTATGATATTATCAAGTGTTTATCCTATAATCATAAGAGTTAGGATAATGTTGTGGGAAAAATAGAAAATTTCTTTTTGGTAGTTATTCCTTCACACTTTATGTTGGGGAGAGAAAAAGTATCTTTTCAAAAAGGTTCCTTGTATTTGAGAGCTTTTCCAAAGTATTGGTGCATTAGTTATCAATTTTAGATCTAAAGAGATCAAAAGAGAACAGAAAAGAGTCCTAAGACTGAGGACCCATCCTCTTTTACTTCTGCTCTCTCCTTCTCTCCCATTACTCTCATACTCCCTTCTGTCTCCCATTCCACTCATCCTTTTCCCTCCCCTATCTTCCTCTCCTCTCTTCTCTATTCAGTCCCCCCCAGCAGGCATTCCAGGTATATGTGTGAAATGTTAATGAAATAGGAAGGAAGATCTTCCCTACTAATAAATAGGCCTATGTGCCCAGCTGTGGCACATCCTGAATTACAAAGAGCCCGTTGGGGGGAGGAACTTGCTTAAAGAGAAGCTTGCTTAGGGGAGGTTTTTACACCTTTCAGTAATAACCTAATTAGCTTCTATATTGAAAGAAATTTGGATGCTATACCACTTGGTGCATGTATGTTAAGTAATGATATTGCTTCATTTTCAATGGTGCCTTTTAGCAGGATAGAGTTTTCTTCCTTATCTCTTTTAACTAGAGCTATTTTTGCTTTTGCTTTGTTTGAGATAAGGATTTCTACTCCTGCTTTTTTTACTTTAGCTGAGGCATGATATATTCTACTCCAGGCTTTTACTTTTACCCTGCATGTATCCCCCTGTTTCAGATGTATTTCTTGTAAACAGCATATTGTAGGATCATAGTTTTTAATCCATTCTGCTATCTGCCTCTGTTTTATGGGAGAGTTCATCCATGCACATTTACAGTTATGATTACTATCTTTATCTTTTCTGCCATCCTATTTCCTCCTGTTTATGCTTTTATTTCCCCCCTTCTCCCTTCCCCTCCTTAAGAGTTTTCCTTTTGACTGCTGCCTCCTCAGTATTCCCTTCTTATCAGCCCCACTACCATTCAGTATCCTTCTCAAATCATGATGCAATAAAAATTATATGTAATAAAGAGCCATGGAAGAATAGACTAAAAACTAATTGGAAACTAAATAATATGATCCTAAAGAATGAGTGGGTCACACAAGAAATTATGGAAAAAATAAGTAACTTCATTCAAGAGAATGACTATAATGAGACAACATACCAAAACTTGTGGGATGCAGCAAAAGCAGTTTTTAGGGCAAGTTTTGTATCCCTGAATGTATACATAAATAGAATAGAGAAAATGAAGGTCAATAAATGTAGAGGACAATGGCCAGTGGGTCTCTGACCCTGATGGCTGAATAAGCCCTCTCAGCATAAGACCCTGCTAAACAGGCTCAGATCGGTTCCCCATACCCCAGGAAGGCTCACAGGCATGGGTTTCACATCCCTGTGAAAAGCATGGCATGCACTTCTGGCCTGGGAACAAGGATGCTCACAGTGTTCTCAGGGGAAACTAGCATAATGTAGCAATACAGTATTAACTAGAAGCCTTGGGGCAACTTCATTCTCTTCTACAGAGGTTTAGGGAGGTTTGGAACATCCTGCCTGGTACTCATACCCTAATAACAAGGATAGAGTACACAACCGTTATGTATGAGGCAAATGGGAACTAGGGCAATGGTGTAATCCCAAAGGCAGTGGCTTATGATGACTATGTAGTTTTACACTATATATACTGCACTCTTAGCTTAATAAAGTAGACTCAGTTTTCCACCACACTGGAGTCCCATCTCATTTATGATTGTCAACCTCTGGGTAAGTGACTCTTTTATCTATCTTTTCACCTAACTTTTCCTTCTCAGCTCCGCTGCTGGCCAGCAGGGCTCCTCTCTACCTCTATCTCAGACACTGCCACAGAAGGGTAGGGGTCCCTGGGTAGACTTGGCCCCCACAAATAAATTGGGCATACAACTGAAAAAGCTAGAAAAAGAGCAAATTGAAAACCCCAAATTAAATACCAGATTAGAAATAATGAAAACCAAAGGAGAGATTAATAAAACTGAATTTAAGAAAACTATTGAATTAATAAATAAAACTAAGAGCTGGTATTATGAAAAAAAAACAATAAAATTGATAGACCTTTAGTCAATATGTTAAAAAAGAGAAATAAGAAAACCAAATTACGAGTATCAAAAATGAAAAGGGTGAATCTACCTCCAACGAAGACGAAATTAAAACAATAATTAAAAATTGTTTTGCCCAATTGTGTGCACATAAATTTGACAATCTTAGGGAAATGGATGAATATCTACAAAAATATAAATTGCCCAGATTAATCCAAGAGGAAGTAAACTACTTAAATAACTGCATCTCAGAAAAAGAAATTGAACAAGCCATTAATGAACTCCCTAGGAAAAAATCTCCAGGGCCAGATGGATTTATTAGTGAATTCTACCAAAATTTAAAGAACAATTGACTCTAATACTTTACAAACTATTCTGGAAAATTGGAGAAGAAAGCGACCTACCAAATTTCTTTTATGACACAAATATGGTACTAATACCTAAATTGGGAAGAGACAAAACAGAGAAAGAAAATTACAGAGCAATTTCCCTTATGAGGGGTGGCTAGGTGGTGCAGTGAATACAGCACCAGCCCTGGAGTCAGGAGAACCTGGGTTCGGATCTGGACTCAGACACTTAACACAAAAACTAGCCGTGTGACCTTGGGCAAGTCACTTAACCCCAATTGCCCTCAAAAAAAAACAAAAAAATTCCCTTATAAATATAGATGCAAAAATTCTAAATAAAATATTAGCAAAAAGACTATAGCAACTTATCATGAGAATAATACATTTTGATCAAGTAGGATTTATTCCAGGAATGGGTTGGCTCAATATCAGGAAAACTATCAGTATAATTGATCACATCAACAACAAAACTAGCAGAAACCATGATTATCTGAATAGACACAGAAAAGGCTTTTGACAAAATACAACACCCAGGGGTGGCCAGGTAGCACAGCAAGTAAGAGCACCGGCTCCAGTGTTGAGAAGACCTGGAGATCGAATCCCGGGCTCAGACACTTAGCACCCACCCAGAAACACCTGGCCGTGTAACCTTGAGCAAGTTACTTAACCCCAATTGCTTAAAAAAAAAAAAAAAGAAAAAATACAACACCCATTCCTATTAAAAACACCAGAAAGTATAGGAATAAATGGAGTCTTCCTTAAAATAATAAGTAGCATCTATCTAAAACCATCAGCAAGTATTATATGTAATGGAGATAAGCTAGGAGCATTAACAATAAGATCAGGGGTGAAACAAGGATGTCCACTATCACCCCTCTTATTCAATTTGGTACTAGAAATGTCAGCAGTTGCAATAAGAGAAGAAAAAGAAATCAAATTAGGCAAAGAGACTAAGCTATCATTCTTTGCAGATGATATGATGATATACTTAGAGAATCCTAGAAAATCAAGTAAAAAACTACTTGAGATAATAAATAAATTTGGGAAAGTTGCAGAATATAAAATAAACCCACGTAAGTCCTCAGCATTCCTATATATCTCTAATGGAATCCAACAGCAATAGAAAGAGAAAGCCCATTTAAAGTTACAGTAGACATTATAAAATATTTGGGAATCTACCTGCCAAAACAAACCCAGAACCTATATGAATATAACTACAAAACACTTTTCACACAAATAAAGTCAGATCTAACTAATTGGAAAAACATCAATTGTTTATGGCTGGGTCAAGCTAATATAATAAAAATGATAATTTTACCTAAATTAAATTACATATTTAGTGCCATACCAATCAATCTACCAAAATTACTTTGTAGAGCTAGAAAAAATAGTAGCAAAATTCATTTGGAAGGACAAAAGATCTAGAATATCAAGGCAATTAATGAAAAGAAATGCTAGGGAAGGTGGCCTAGCCATACCAGGTTTTAATCTGTATTATAGAGCAGCAGTCATTAAAACTACTTGGTACTAGCTGAGGAACAGAGTAGTGGATCAATGGAATAGATTGGGTACAGGAGACTCAGCAGACAGTGACTATAGTAATCTATTGCTTGATAAACCCAAAGACCCCAGTTTTGGGAATAAGAATGCACTATTTGACAAAAACTGCTGGGAAAACTGGAAAATACTATAGCAGAAATTGGGTATAGACCAATATCTAACACTGTACACCAAAATAAAGTCAAAATGGGTGCATGATCTTGGTATAAAGGCTGATACTGTAAGCAATCTAGGAGAACAAGGGATAGTTTACCTGTGAGATCTATGGAGAGGGGAAGACTTCATAATGAAACAAGAGTTAGAGAGCATTATAAAATGCAAAATGGAGAATTTTGATTACATTAAATTGAAAAGCTTCTGTACAAATAAAGCCAATGTTACCAAGATTAAGGGGGAAGTGGAAAATTGGGAAAGAATCTTTACAACCAGTGTCTCTGAAAAAGGCCTCATTTCTTAAATATATAAAGAATTGAGTCAAATCTATAAGAATACAAGCCACTCCCCAATTGATAAATGGTCAAAGGATATGAACAGGCTATTCTCAGAAGATGAAATTAAAGATATCCATAAGCATATGAAAAAATGTTCTAAATCACTATTGATTAGAGAAATGCAAATCAAAAGAACTCTGAGGTACCGCATTTCACTGGCCAGATTGACTAAGATAACAAAACAGGAAAATGATGAATGCTGGAGAGGATGTGGAAAAATTTGAACACTGAACATTGTCAGTGGAGTTGTGAACTGATCCAACCATTCTGGAGAGCAATCTGGAACTATGCCCAAAGGGCTATAAATAAGTTATATCCCAAAGTGATCAGAGAAGTAGAAGGAGGACCCGTATATTCAAAAATATTTATAGCGGCTCTTTTTGTGGTGGCAAAGAATTGGAAATCAAGGGGATTCCCATCAATTGTGGAATGGATGAACAAGTTGTGGTATATGAATGTAATGGAATTCTACTATGCTATAAGAAATGAGGAGCAGACAGACTTCACAATAACCTGGAGAGGCTTATATAAACTGATGCTGAGTGAGAAGAGCAGAACCAGGAGAAATCTATACCGTCACAGACACAATGTATGTGTGATGACTAACTTCAATAGACTGGGCTCCTTTCAGCAATGTAAGGTTATAAGAGAACTCCAAAAAACTCATGATCCACATCCAGAGAAAGAGATGCAGTCTGAATGCTGATTGAAACAAACTACTTGCTCTGTTTCTTTTTCTTGTTTTATTTTGTTTCTTCTTTCCCACTGATCATTCCATCAGTTATAATGCTTCTTTACAACCTGAATAATGATTAATGTGAAGATATCTGTAGATCCTATATTTGAGTTTGTGCCACCATGACAGGGCAGCAGAGGAGGAGAAGGAGGGGGAGAAAATTTGAAACTCAAGGGACTGTTGATCTGAATGTTGTAAACTAAAAGTAAATAAATCAATTAATTTAAAAAAATAAAAGTTATCATCTCAAAAAAAATCAGTGGAGGTCCCAAACAAGATGCACCCACAGATTTTCAGGGCAAAATAAGAAACTAATTCCTTCTCCAACTATTCACCCAACTTTTTGCAATTTAGCTTCAAATTTACCATTTTACTGAAACTACCCTCTCCAACATCACCAATCTCTTCAAAACTTGTAGATTCAGTTGCATCTTTTAAGGTCTCATCATTCTTATACTTTCTATGACATCTGACACTTTTGACCATGCACTGCTTCTGTGTATTCTCTACCTTTTTGTCTTATATAGCTGCTATCTCCTGGTTCACTAATCTCCTTAACTACTCCCTAATTAGTTCTTCCCCTTCCTATGCTACACTTAATATTTACTATGTGCAGATTTAGAGACATCTCCACTCCACGTGTTCATGTGGACTGTTTGTGCCCAACCTGTGGTAGAAACTTCTGAGCTCATATTGGTTGAATCATTCAGTCAGACACACTGTACATTAACTTCAACATGGTGATGTCATTTTGGTCCTCTTTGAGAATGGACAACAACCACCCAATCCATTAAGTGACATATCCTACATTGGTCTGTCATCAGGCTTCTTACCTTCCCTCTCTCAACTCTTATTTATGTCTACAATATAAAAAGACCAGAGTTTACCATACTGGTTTGATGGCACAGGTCTGAGATTGGAAGAAAATGAGAAATTCTTAGGTCATTCAACAGTTAATAATCTACTTAGCCACAATAGGAGACAGCCATTTAGAGTATGGGGAAAATATTCATTGAAGATGCAGAGGGTAGGGACTTTCTCTGGCCTCTTCTTGCCACTTCTCAGTGCTTAGCATAGTACCTGGCAAATAGTTTAGGTGCTTAAATGTTTATTGAATGAATGAATGAATGATTCAGCTGAGTATAGCTCTCCTATGCTGACTGATCATTCTGCTGATTTGCAGTCTGAGGAAGGAGCTCTAGCCCCTAGTATTCTGGCTCTTTTTTTACTCAAGTAATCAGGAAGCTACATAACACCTTGAGTCCTACTCTCTTGAGCCAATTAAATTTTGGCAAACATTTTGATATGTTAGCCTAACCCAAATTGAATCAGACCTTAAAATATTGCTCTCACCACACCCCATCCCTTCATGGTAAGATCCCAAAGATCTATTATAGTACCTTCTGCAGCTTAAATGTTTTGGGGGATTATTACCAACCCTTTTTTATGTAAGAAGTCTGGCATAGGTAGCACTGAAGGAGATAAAGGAAAACTGAAAGAGAAAAATAGCAAAAGAAAGAAAAGAAAAACAAAAAGCAAAACACAAAATAAACAATGCAAGAGTTCTTTAAAGGAGTCACTGACTTTGAAGTAATAAAGAATCCCAGGCTTTACCACCCTTAGAAGGACTGAGTCCTGGACCTTAGTAAATGTTATTATTGATGCCAAATCTTTGCCATTCACAAGAGTAGTGCCATGAATATCTGGACTATAGCATAGATGACATCACTTAGAGCATGATTACTGATTCTCAGCATAGAACAGGATCACCTGTAACAAGGTAGCTAAAAGATCATTGACCTTTTATTTTTTTGCATTTTAGAAGAGTTTTTCTTATTGTACGTTTTTTTGGTAATCTAAAAAATGTTATAGAGATGAACACATAACTATATAGATCAGTTGTTGCTAATGTCCTCTCAGTCACCATTTTTGTGTGATAATACTCTTAACACATTATCAATGAAGAATTCTGTAGGAGAAGTAGCATGAAAACTGTTATCAGACAGATGTATTACCAGAAAGGGGGGGCCAATCACAAATGAAAAGTGAGGGGTAACCAATGTCAAGAGATCTAGAGGAAGGCTCCTAGCACTATCCCCTTGAGAGAGATTTATGGGAGGGATTTGAAAGAGAATTAAATCAGACTTCAGTCGTCAACAGTGAAAGGATCACCCACACTGATGAGATCAGTCTATTAAAGTACTGAAATGTTGAAGAAATACCTCCCATGGTTTCTTCCAACCATTTCATTTACTTCCTTGAAATATATTGAAAATCAGTCCCTCAATGTTTTGAAAAATATATTAAATCCAGCACAGATTTCTTTGCATATAATTTGTCTGATCCAGCTACTTTTCTTTTTTTCAACTAAATTTTATTTTTTTCAATTAACAAAAATCTATTCTCTCCCTCCCACTTCCCCTCTCCCACTGAAAACAAAACAAAGCAAAACCCTTGTAACAAATATGTGTAGTCAAGCAAAACAAATTTCTGCATTGGTCATGTCCAAGAAATATATGTCTCATTCTACACCCTGAGTCCATCACCTCTCAGTCAAAAGATGGTAGCATGTTTCATAATGGGTTCTCTGGAATCATGGTTGGTTATCATGATGATCAAAGTTCTTCAGTCTTTCAGTTGTTTGTCTTTACAATGTTGTTGCTGTATAAATTGTTCTACTGGTTCTGCTCATTTTACTCTGTATCAGTTCATACAAGTCTTCCTAGGTTGCTCTGAAACCATCAATTTCATCATTTCTTTGTTTAAAAATAGAAAAACATTTAATAGTAGTATTAAAAATTCAACTTAAGCTTTAAATTCAATTTAAATATTACCAAATTGGGGCAGCTAGGTGGCACAGTGAGTAAAGTGCCAGCCCTGGAGTCAAGAGGACCTGAGTTCGGATCCGGTTTCAGACACTTCACACACACACACACACACACACACACATACAAACTAGCCGTGTAAACTTGGGCAAGTTACTTAACTCCAATTGCCTTCCAAAAGGCAAAATAAATAAATAAATATTACCAAATTATTTTTCGTTTTATGATCTCAAATTTTGAAGTTAGATTACAACATACTTCACACATAGATATCTTTAGAGACTTTATAAGGATCTGACATAAACAAATTCAATTCACTTGCACCAGGTACTTGGGGTGTTTCACTAGGTCAGCCCATTAACAAATATTTTAGGTTCCTCATTAAATACTGCCTTTAATGAAAATTTCAAAGCACTAATGGATGACATCTGATTAATATGCATGTATTCATGGAAACACTACCAGTAATCACCCTGAAGCGCAAAGAAAGAAATCCAAACAATGCCCTACAAAGTGGGCTTAAGGGGTTAATGGCATGCCTGGTTTTGATTATGACTGTGGCCCAAGCTGCTGTCCTTAGATTGGATCCCTCCTCTACTGCATTCCCCATTACCAGCTTCCTCCTTTGCTCCAGGTGAGGTCACATCTGCTAGGGACAGCTTCCTTTTTACCAGGCCCCCACTCCTGGAAGCAGAATTTGGATCAGATGAATCTGTTTCTTTCTGTTTGTTATGATGCTCTAAAAAAGACTCCCAACTTTCAGTCTTTCTTCCCTCTCTCTTCATGTCTCCTCCACCTGAAAATCAGTCACACCATCCCATACTTCCACGTTTAATTGACAACCACCAAACCATGTCCCATGGAGGGCTTGGATACATAGGTCAGCTTCTGAGGCCCCACTCTCTGGGTGTTGGTCAAAGAGAAGGACCTTCTTGATTTGCCCAAACTTTTCACACTCTATTTGGAGGTCTTCCCAGATCTCATTTAGTGCCAATGGATCAGCCTTGAAATCCTTTGGGTGGAACATATTCTTGATAATGACACATTTCTTTCTTCTCAGGCCACTAATCCAGCTGTTTTTGTTGCTGGTGTTATACCTGGCTCCATTCTTTCCCATACCCCAATCAGCTCTCCCTCACAGAAGTGAGCAGACTGCCAGGTTCAGCTCTGCCCTTCCCCCAACCTCAGCTCTCCCTCATGGAGGTGGGCGGGCTGCCAGGTCAGGGAGACTTGGCATGGGCAGGAATTTCAAGGTGTGTACTGACCAATCTCTGTTTTTGGCCTTTGCAAGTTACTACTTACATAATAACTAACTGTTGGCCATGTGGAATCCCTTTAAAAGCTGAGACTTTACCTGAGATCTCTGCTGTATGACCTGGGATGATGGGACAGTAACTCGTCAGCCTGACAATGTATTGATCAGCCAATATGGTGTAAAATAAAGGGTCCAATTCTCTAAGTTGTTACTTGGGTCTTGCTCATGTTTTCTGGGTACAACACTGGGACATCTTTTTCCTGTAGTCTTTGCATTTCTTTTTCTTCTTGCTGGCATCATATTCACCCTTGAGCTGAAACTTTGCCATTTCTACATGTAATTTGTAGCCTATGATTTCGGCATCATCCAGAAGTCTTAATGCTAGATCCACAGATTCTCTCTTCAAACAACAGAAAAGTCTATCTTCCTTAAGATTTCCTTGTTTATCTTTATAAAGCTTGATTCTGTATTCTTCTGTCTGTGGGTCTTTCATGATGATGTCACATTTGGACGCAAGCTGTACAAATTCATCCTTTGTAATGTCTGGAGGTAAGCCAGTCACATATACATTTATATTTTTGTCTTCCTCGACATGAAACCTTTCTGGTTCAGGCTTTCTCTTTTCACCTTTCTGTTTCTTTTCAGCATTTTGTGTGGCTTTTTGATGAGTAGGTTTTTGTGATGCTTTTACATCCACTTCTCTTTTTACATCTCTCTTTACATCCATTTCTCTTTTTGCCCATGGGAAGAAGAGGAGCTATCAGCAGGGAACCCCTAATTAGCCTGATAATTGGCAAGGAAATCTTCCATAATTTTAGAGAAACAAGCCTTCTTGTCCCAATCCCACTCATTGGCGGTGCTATCCGCCTGGTCCATGAAAGTGTAAGGGTTATCGCCCTAGGGGCCCTCCTGTGAGCCCCAAACTTGGCCTCCTCTTGGAGCTGCTGGAGCCTCAGCTGTTCATTGAACTCCTCATTGATGTCTGACCTGCAGCTGCTCATATATCCGCTCTGGGCAAGCACCTTGGACACTCAGTCCCAGTAGGATCCCTGGACCTGGGGAGGATCATTGACCTTTTGCAGTGTACCGTGAGTATTCAGGCTGATACCAAGAATCATTCTGTACCACCACTTACTTAGTATTTCCTGGCCCACCAGCCTCCCCCTCCATGGACAACATTTGGGATTACTCCTTTAGAGACTTTCTCTGAGGGATTATCCCTACCTTCTTCAACAGGGGTTGCATAGATAGTATCACCTCCTCTTATCACAATGCTATCACTGCCTGCCTGTTGTATGGACTACCACCACTTCAACCTGTCTCTGCCCTTACAGTTATGCTAGACCTGAAGACTCTGGCTTCTGGTAAGAAAGGCTTTCCTTTTTTCCCCTCCCACACTTATTGGTTCATTAAATTCCTCACTCCATAAACTATGAGAATGATTTTTAATTATAGTCAATTAGACTATGAATCACAATTCTACTGGTTTCTTTAAAAAAGAAAAAAAGGAATAAAAGAAGTTCTCAAAGTACAATACAATACAATACGTGTATAGTGCAGGTAGCATTGCTATACACACACAAAAAAAAACCATAAAGAATTATGGTGCATGTTAAAAGGAATCAGTAACAACTTTCAGCTACTGTTACAATATACAGGGAACCTAATATTTCATCTTCATCTAAACATAAAACAGTTTTGCAAGACTGAAAATCAGGCACTTTGAATTTCACTTTGATTTGGCATGTTAAAGAAGCAGGCAGGCAGGTAAGTAGGTAGGAAACAAGCATTTGTAAAATGATAACTGTGGGCCAGTCACTATGCTAAGTACTAGAGGTACAAGAAAAAAAGAAAAATGGTCCCTTCCCTGAAGAAACTTAAACTCTAATAGGGGAAGACAGAACATAAAAGGGAACTAGAAAGTGGGGGGGGGGGGGGGAAAGTAAAAAGATACATGCAGGACAGTGAAGGACCTTGAATCCATGTTCAGAGACATGGTGGAAAAGTTCTTAGAGTCAGAAGCACAGTCTGGGTCCATTCTTCTTTCTGGTAGCTACCCTATCTGATACAGAAGCTTTCCATGCTACCAACTAACATCTCAGGACCTCTGGACACACACCTCGATAGTAACCCAGTGTTGAAATGTTGGTAGTCTAGTAATAATATTGGTTGTTAGCTTTTGTGAACTACCTTAGAAATCTATTCACTACTTATAAAACTGTGGTTGGGGAAAATGAATTTTGATTTCCAAACAATCCTAACAAATTAACTTTTGGAGCACAATTCATTCCTTAGTTTTAGGTTGCTTATTTTGTGTTTATATAAAACAGGGCTAGGGTAATATATTTTTTTAATCCTTTATGATAAAACATCATGCACAAAATAAATATTGAAATAGATTCTGAATCTGAAATCTGTGCTAAATCTAAAGATGTGTACGCAAAACCATGGTCCTTCATGACTAGATCAGTGGGAAGGAACCACTGTAGTATGATTCCCTCCACTATGATTCTTCATATATGTTCCACCTTTATTAAATTCATCACAATCATAAGTTTCTCTCTAACATGGCTTTTCCTTTGTTTAATAAAGTCAGAACTTTTAACTGAATGCTTTTCTCCAGTCACTCCTTTCATAAAGTGTCCTCCTAGAACTCATTCTCTGATGTTTAATAAGGCAGCTTAGGTGCCTGGCTTGGAATGAGGAAGAATCCCACTGCAGACATTTATTTGTTGTGTGACCCTGAGCAAGTCATTCAACCTATTTGCCTTGGTTTCCTCAACTGTAAAATGGCACCTACCTTCCAGAGTTGTTGTGAGGATCAAATAATTCTAAAGTGCTTAGCACTTCTATATAGCAAGCTCTATATAAAAGTTAGCTGTCAATATTATTATTGTTTAATAAGATTTAAGTGCTAAATAAAGTTTTTACTATGCTAAGTATACTGAGGAAGTTTTTCTTCAGTGTATATTCTCTGGAGTTGAATAAGGTATGAGGTTAAACAGAAGATTTTTTCCACACTCTTCATGTTTAAAGGGTTTCTCCTTGGTATGGAATTCCTGATGTTGAATAAGGTATAGTCTCTGACTGAAGGTCTTCCCACATTCATAGATTTTATCATTAGGATAGGGGGTTTTTTTTGTTCTAATAAGCTGAACTCACATTAAAGTCTTTCCTACCCTCATTAATAAGTTTTCTCACCAATGTATTATGAAGAATTTGAAAAAACTTCTTTCAGAGCTAAGATTTTTAAAGATTGAAGGATTGAAGAATAATTGAAGGCTTTTCCTTATTCAGAGAGGGTTTTTTCCCAATGTGAATTCTTTGATTGTTAATGGGAAATTCACAACAACTAAAACTGATATTGATAGAGTTTTGCTACAGTATAGATTTTCTAATACTGACAAGATTAAACTAAAACTGAAGTCTTTCCCACATTCTTAGGGTTTTTCCCAGCAAAAGTTCACTTCTGTTTACCAAGTGTGGAAATCTGATTCAAGGGTTTCCCGCATTCATTAGAGTCTTAGTATTTTTCTCCAATGTATATATTTTTTTATATTGAAAAAGGTGGGAGTTTACACATGAAGCTTTCTCAAATCATTCATATTTGTGAGGTTTCTTCCCTTATATATTTACTAAGAATGGAATTCTGCTTGAAGGCTTTCCCACACTTGTTATTTTGGTAGTGTTTTCCCCAATGTGGAGCCATAAATGCTCAATAAGTCATGATTCCCAACCAAAGGATTTCCCACATTCGTCACATACTTTGATAGCTTTCCATAGCCCAAACAATTTGAAGATTAGAAAGATCTGAACTCCAAGTTAATGTATTAGTAAACATCTTTCTTTGCTCTCTGATATTGTCTAGAATTTAAGGCATAAGTTTATTTTCCCCCACATTAGTTATACAAATGTGATCCTTTCTTTACAGTGATATTTCATACACTAACTCCATTTCTGAGATTTTTACTATTGCATGTATTTCCTCATATTTACTGAAGTATCATTTTTTTTAAATAAAACCTTTGCTACATTCATATCCTTAATGAGAGTTCACTCCTACAGGAATTCTCTGATGAATAACATCTTAGCTCTGAAGGAATTTTTTGTTTTTTTCAAATTTTTCATAACTGTGGCTTTTCTCTTCTGTGAGGTTTTTCTTATTTATGACTGTCATTTGTCTGGAACCCTTCATCTATTACTCCAGGTCCTTTCTTATGGAATTTTCCAAATGTATTCTTAACATGTCAAAAGCTTCTCTGCACTAAAGCACCTAAGGAACATCCCTTCAGGATCTTCTCAATATCTCTCATCATGACTCTAATTCTTCAGAAATGGCCTGCTTTCAAATGAACTCGTTCTTGGTTTTCCACCTCTTAAATTATGAAGATACAATTGAAATATCACTTATTTTCTTGCTAGGAGAAAGGAACAACTGGATCTATATCCTAATTACCAGTCTGTGAAGACTTCCAATAAAAGGACATGGAATCAAGCAAGAAAAGTGACTAAACTATTGGTCCCAGCAACTCCACTATTGGGTATGTGCCCTGAAGAAGTCAAAGTCAGAAAGAGAGACCCAAGATATGCCAAAATATTCATAGTAGTAATCTGTGTTAGGAAAATACTAGAATCAAAATGGTTGCCAGTTGATTGAGAAATGGATGAAAAAAATAAGGCAATATGAATGTAATGAAATATTGCTATGGAATAAGAAATAACAAAGTTGAGAAATTTAGAGAAAAAATGTGGGAAGATTTTTATGAATTAATGCTGAGGGGGAAAAAAGCAGAACCAAGAGAGTGATACTGTATACAGTTAACCCTCCATACTTTTGCAAAATAATTTTTCTTAAGCACAAATTGGTCCATGTCACTCCCCTACTCAGTAGATTTCAGTGGATCCCTATAGGATAAAACATAAGCTTCAGTTTTGCTTTTAAAACCCTTCACAACTCATTACCAACCTATATTTCCAGCCTCACTAGACATTAAGACCCTCTTGATCCTAACATTCCCACTATCTCCCCTTCATATCCTTTCATTCTCTTCTAAATTCTCTGTATTCTAGCTACCAATCTTATCATTCGACTGAAACTGCTCTCTTCCAAGTTACTGGTGATCTCTTAATTGCCAAGTCTAAAGCATTTTTTTCTGATGTTCATGCTTCTTGACCTCTTCCTGAATATTCTCTCCCCTATGGAGGAGAGGTGGGAGTTTTGTAACCTCCATTTTTGAGAACTCTCCCCAGCCCCCTTCCCTATCAAGCTTACCTAAGAAACCAGCCTAACACCTGTACTCCTGGTTCCCTAGGAAACTCACCAACAAAACAGAACTAGCTGGCCAGAAAGGCCCACCAATTCAGACCTGTCCAAGCCCACCACAAAAACTCACCAAGCAGAACACTACAGCCCCTCACCCTTACCTAGGAACCAATCGGGATTTTTACTGTTTAGGTAACTGATGGGTCATTAAGCAATGCTTTAGCTTCTGTATTTTCCCTGCTTGCTCCCCTTGGCAACAGTTATGTTGTGGCTTTTGTCTATATAAACCCCAAGAATATGCATCTTGGGACTGAATGATTTGGGTACATGCCCCTTGCAGTCTCCAGGTTCATTAAACTCCACTTAAAAATAATTAATGGTCTCATCTCAATGATTCTTATTACAAGAGATTACAAGAAATGAACATCACATCTATTATGAGGCAAAGATTATGTATCAGTTGTTTTTGCTTAATTGTTTTTCTTTTTCCACAAGGAAGGCTTCAATCTGAAGGGAGAAATGACTAAGGCAACTGACTGTGGTGTAAAGGCAAAAGACAAATAAAGTATATTAAAAAGGGGAGGGGACACAAAATTGAAAAGCCAAGCATGAGCAGCTTTCCAGAGAACTGCTACTGTAAATAGCTTTGTTTCTGACCGCATAGTTTAGTGATCTCTCTATTTTTTCATCAGTAAACTAAAGCAAAACATTCACAGAAACCAATGTACAGCATTCACAAGGATATAACACTAAAGTGGCCACATGGTTTTAAACAAAAGATTTCATTCAGTAAGTCCTTAACTCAATCATCCTTAAGGAGTAATCCTCCTTAAGGGATACAAAGTACAAAGGTCTCCTACCCCTAGGTAACATTGTCTTCACTTCTCAGTCAAAAAGTCTTCTTTCTTCTTGATTGGAGATTAGTTTCCAATCATGCTTAACTCAATCATTCTTAAGGGGTACAAGGTACAAAGTACAAAGTTCTCCCACCCCTAAATCACAGTAAATTATGATCTTGTCAGTCAGCACTAAGTACCCAAGGAGAGGTCTTTTCATCTTGGCTTAAGGCTGGCTCCCAGATTCCCTGGTTCCTCTTCCATGGTCTCAGTTTTTGCTCGAATTCAACGAACCATCATCTAGATTCACAGGCAGGCAGCTCTCAGGCCCTCATTCAGCTCCTCATCTAGTTCCCATTCCATATTGAAGCTCACAGTGTCCAGTCCACATCAAGTCCTTCACAGTTTCTGTTTCTGGGAGAACAAAGCTTAACAGAGCCAAAACAACATTCATGCACATTGCCAGCACCATCATCAATTCACTCTCTGTGTGAAATCAACACAGACCCACAAATAAAGTCCAAGAAGTCAACACAAATCATCAACATAGTCCCAGGACCTCTGAAACACTCCTCCAGGACTTCGGTAAACAGACAACAAGAAAATCCTCTTTCAGGGTTTCCAGTAAGGTTCCAGGGCTTGTGTAAAAAGTATCACAAACACAAACCAACATAGACAGAACAGACAAACAGAGTGCCAGCCACCACAAGTGCTCTCCTCAGTTCTGCTCTGTCCCAGCTTATGCTCCTCCTTTTATATGGTCAGTTCCTTCCTGTTCCAGCCCTTCCCATTGCAAGTTCCTCCCACCTTCAAATCACAAGGGTCTCAAACAAGGTGCTAAATACTTAAGTAGCTGAAACAAGGTGCTAAGTACTTCTCTACTTGCCATTACAAAAATATACCTCTGGATTCAATACTCCATCCCCTCTATCAGCCATGAGTTTGGAGGATTAGGAAACTCTGATCCCCAATGGGAGTTTTTCAGATATTCCAAAATTACTAACCAATAGGAGAGTGATGAAATGAAAAAAATTTCATCTATAATGGAAAGATAGTATTATTATATTGGAGGGAGGTTGGTCATAATCCCATTTGTTAATAATGATATGTAATTGTAGATTAGAGATTAATGAATAATAAATTCTTTGTATTAGTACCCTAAGCACCTAGCAGTGCCTGGTACATAATAAGCACTTAACAAAAGCTTATTGGTTGGTTGATTGAATCACTATATGCTACTTTAAAAGAATTTAAGATTTAGAGCTTAAGTGGACCTCAGAGATGATCCAGTCAAACCCCTAATTTTACAAATGGGAAAACTGAGACCCAAAGATTACTTGTCCAAGCTTATACAGTTAGTAAGCAGCAGAGCCAATACTCCAAATGCAGTGTTCTTGCTGAAGAGGTTAACCATAAAAAGGTTTAGGGTTGCTCTGGAGACCCCAAAACACCAACATGCCAGGTTCTGCCAAATGAATTTGACTCAAATCTTCTCTCAGCCAAAGAAAAGTAAAGTTTATTAAAAAGTTTGCTTGTATTTGGGCACAGAATAAGCTTGTGCTAGGTCATTCTATGGCGCTCTCACTATTCTATGGCACCCTCACCCACATGGCATTCTATGACTCTCTCACATACATAGAGGGAAGATGGGATCTTATATACAGAAAGTTGTGGGAGGAATCTAGGGGGTTTCTAGAGGAGGAGTTTGGGGAGGGTCTTCAGGAGGTCAGCCAGTGATTAAGGGTGGGAAGTTGCTGGAAGCTACCTGGAGACTACAGATAATGGTGAGCTAGGCTAGTTCAAGGGTGGATTGATATTTTGATAGGCTCAAGGGTGGGAAGTCTAGTAACAGAGGTCTGGGCCCAGCCACAATGTAAGGCTTATGGCCTCATGCAAATGCCTCATCAAATGGGATGGTTTAATCAGAGTTCAAGGGGGGGTTGCCAGAACCTATACCTCAAAGATTCAAGGAGAGCTCAAGGGGGCTCCCAGAGCCTATACCTCATCACTGCCACTATGCCATATTGCTTTCCTCATCCCAAGGGATCCTTTTGTGGCATCCAGCACTGGAAGCTTAGCAATAGTGATACTATTATCTACCTAAGGGTAGGTACCTAGACACTAGGGGAAATCACACAGACCTAGTAGGGGGGCTCTTTGAGGAAATTCTCAGGGATTATATAGTCATAGATTGAGAGATAGAAGGAACCTTAGAGGCCATTAGTCTAATACTCTCAGGATTCCTCCTCTGAACAAACTAAGGCACAAAAATATTAAGTAATTTGCTGAGAATCACACAGCTAGTAAGTTACTGAGTTAAGATTTGAACTCAGGTCTTCCTGACTCCAAATCCAGAACCTTATTCATTATGTCATAAGATCCAGGCTACCTTTCCAAAGGAGCATATCATTCAAAGAGAACTGTGTACCAATTACCAGAACAAAACATCCTCAAGAATTTCTATCCTTAGGTGGAAGAATAACTGTTGCCACCAAGACTATGAATTCCTAAGTCACATATAGCCTGCAGGAGCCCTCTGCCTAGAAATAGATAGGATCTTCCTGGGAAAATATTAACCCTACCTATTTATACAAACCCCCTTATTCTAGGGTCAAAAAGAAACAGCATTTCAGAGTTGAAAGGGACCTCAGAGGCCATCAAGTCCAACCCATACTGGGAAAGAGACTAACAGGTACAACATACAATACTGTTTAATTTAACAGGGATTTATAGATCTGGAATGCTGTACTCCATGTTTCCAGAACACTAGAATTCCATCTTTGTGGGAACTGGGAGTTTCAATATTGTGGGTGATCACTCCTTTGTTCTTCTAGAGGGTTAGTTACTATAGTACACTAGATATTTAAAATCTAGAGATGTAATAGTTTTCAGTTTCTGGATAAAAGTTGTTTTCCCTGGTCACTTTAGGATGGGCATGATGGGAGGGCAGCAAGAAGTAGTTCTAATCAGACCCAGAGGGTAATAGTTAATTTTATTTGCCTTATCCTTCCTTCAAATAAAACACATTACACAAAAGATAAATATAGTTAATGAACAAACATTTATTAAATCAAGTGAAAATAGTAAACAGGAAAACGATGGAGATTTAGGTGATCAAATACTCAAGTATTAGAAGGTTTTGTGACTTAGAAGTAAGATGAAATCTCAGTTCAAGTAGAGAGAAACTGTTCACCAAATGAGCCTGCTCAGCAGTCTCTGGGAATGCAGGTGTTGGGAATCAAGAGACATGTTAGAATCTCTGTTACCCTTGCCCTAGCCTAGCCCACCATTGTCTGTTACCTCAGGCTGTTTTCCACCCTTGATCCCATCAAAATCTTATTCTCTTGGTCCCTGGAGTCTGACTTCAGTCCCATCAAGATCCTTAGACTCCTCCTCAAGACTCTCCTCAAACCCCTCCTCTACTCTACCCCTAGATCCCTCCCACAGTCCTTATGTATATAAGATCCTTCTTGCCTCCATGAAGGTGCTGAGATTCAATCTAGCTCAGACTCAGTCAGTCAGATTGTTCTGGTTGCTTGTCAATACAAATACTTAGGCTCCTTAAGAGTCTAAGGTTGAGGTACAGGCTCTTGGATCTTTCCATTTGATGAGGCATTTGCCCTGAGGCCATAAGCTTTTCATTGTGACTCTGCCCAAACCTTTGTTACTAGCTTGGCCCTCCATTATCCAGCTAGCCCCTACCCTTGATCCTCTCAAAATATCTATACCCAAATCTGTTTCAACCTTGACCTGGCCTAGTCCACCATTGTCTGTCCTCTCCAGGTAGCCTCCAGCTACTTGTCACCCTTAATCAACTCATTTACTGGAGTCTGACCTCATTGACTCCTCCTGAAGACCCTCCCCAAACTCATTACTGGAGTCTGACTTCAGCTGACTCCTTCTGAAGACCCTTCCAAAACTCCTTCTCTAGACCACCCCTAGAATTCCTCCCACAACCTTTCTGTATATAAGACCCCATCTTGGCTCCATGCGGTGTGAGAGTGCCATAGAATTTTCTAGCACAGACTTGCTCTGTGTCCAATACAAACCCACTTGCCCAATGCAAACATCACAGATACTGAGGCTCCTTAAGAATCTACCCAATATGGCAAACTTTTAATAAACTTTGCTTTTCTTTGGCTGAGAGAAGATTTGCGTCTAATTCATTCAGCAGGACCTAGGGTGTTGGTATTTTGGGGTCTTGAGCACCCCTAACCCTATACCTTAACATTTTATGGTGACCCTTTTCATACCCATTATGGCGAATCTTTAATAAACTTTGCTTTACTTTGGCTAAGAGAAGGCTTGAGTCAAATTCATTCAGCAGGACCTGGAGTGTTGGTATTTTTGGGTCTCAAGCACCCTAAACCCCAAACCTCAACAGTTTGGTTTGAAAGTCAATAGACAAAGCTATAGAAGGCTATGAGAAATAAAAATGGAGAACATCATGTGTTTAAAGCCCCTCTTGTTACATACTGTTGCTTTCAACTCTTTGGCATTATGTTAACTAGAAGTAGTGAATCCCATAATATAAAATTCTTGGAATAAATAGCCCTTGTGTAAAATATAAGATTAAATAATTGAAGTTATAAATTGAGATTCTGTATGGCAACATTTGGAAAATAGAACCAGGTGTAATTGGATATATTTTGGCCTAATTTTAAGTGAAATTCATTATTTGTTGGTATTATATGAGGAAACTTGTTAACTGTGTGGTTTTAAGCCTAGTTACCTCAGTTATGTGATTTGAAATGTTTATAAAGATAATGCCTAATATTCATTTGAGAATTTACTGTATTAGAAATATTGTTAGACATATGAATTCTTTAGGGTTATTAATTTAAATTGTTAAAAGACTGATCTAAAAAAATAATATGAAATCAGAAGCAGATTAGTAACTGAATTAGAGTGTCAGTATTTTAGGATTTCAGGATCTAGTTCCAAGCATAAGCATTTAAATGCAATGATATGACTTCAGTTAAAAACTAGAAATTACAAAGGAAAAGATTTTTAGAAATCAGTCTGTAATCAACTTTAGTCCAAGAATAAGGCAAAATCATCTGGTTAATCATGTTCACCCACCTTTCAGGATAAATCTATAGGAAAGCCTTATTAAATCTAATACAACATAAAATATTGGATATGGTATAAATGGTTATTGTGATTAGTGATTATTATATAAAATCCTAAATGTTTCCTTAATTCAACTATCTTGAAGGTTTCTGCCTCAGGAAATGGGCATTAACTTAAATTCCTTAGGTCTCTTTGCCTGGGCCATAAGCAGCAGGTCAATTGGATATTTGAGCCCAGCACATTTTAAACTAACCTGATAATAACAGGTATTATTTCAAACTGTTTTGGAAAATTTTATATGTATTTCATAGTATATGTAACTTGAAATCCCAAGAAGGATGGGAATGGGGAACTGGAATGCTTAGGGCAGCTCTTTATCTGCTAAGTCTCAAAGGTATCGACACTATCTTGATTAGTGACATTTCTCTTATCTCTTTGTTTTATGGATACTATCCTGTTATGACACTCTATTCTTGTTATGACAAGAATATCTCCTTGTTTATGGTTGACAGAAACCAGACATCCTGGGGGCATTTTCTTACTAAGTGAAACTATAATTTTGACTGACAGACATCCTGAATCAGAGAGGAGAGACGAGTACTCCCCTACTTTATGGATATATAATCTTCTTCATCTAGTCTTTCTTTGAATCTTAGTTTCTTTTTTAAAAAATAATTTATTTACTTTTAGTTTTTAACATTCACTTCCATAAGATTTTGAGTTTTGAATTTTCTCCCCCAATTTCTCCTCTCCCCTTCCCAAGACAGTGTGCAATTTGACATAGGCTCTCTGTATACATTCATATTAAATATATTTTCAGATTAGACATGATATAAAGAAGAGTCATAACTAATGGGAAGAACCATAAAAAAGAAGAAACAAAACAACAAAAGAAAAGAGAGCAAATAGTATGCTTCAATCTGCATTCAGACTCCACAGTTATTTTTCTAGATGTGGATAGCATTTCCATCGTTAGTCTTTTGGAGTTGCATTGAGGTCCTTGCATGGCTGGGAAGAGCTAAGTCTGTCAAGGTCAGTCATCGTGCAATGTGGCTGTTACTGTGAACAGTGTTCTCCTGGTTCTGCTCATTTCACTCTGCATCAATTCATATAAGTCTTTCCAGGTTTTTCTGAAGTCCACCTGCTCATCATTTCTTGTAGTGCAATAGTATTCCATTATGTCCATATACTACAACTTGCTCTGCCATTCCCCAGTTGATAGGCATCCCCTCAGTTTCCGATTCCTGGCTACCATAAAAAGAGCTGAGCTTCTATAAATATTTTTGTACATGTTGGTCCTTTTCCCCTTTTTATGATCTCTTTGGGATATAGAACTAGAAGTAGTATTGCTGTGTCAAAGAAGTATGCACAATTTTATAGTCTTTTGGGCATAGTTCCAAATTGCTCTCCAGAATGGTTGGATCAATTCACAACTTCACCAACAATGCATTAGTGTTCCACTTTTTCCACATCTTCTCCAACATTTATCATTTTCCTGTTTTATCATGTTAGCCAATGTGGTATCTTAGAGTCATTTTGATTTGAATTTCTCTAATCAATAATGATTTAGAGAATTTTTATCATGACTATACATAGTTCAAGTTTCTTCCTCTGAAAACTGCCTGTTCATATCCTTTGACCATTTATCAGTTGGGGAATGACTTGTATTCTTATAGGGTTTTTTTTCATTTTATCACTCTCCTATTGGTTAGTAATTTTGGAATATCTGAAAAACTTCCGTTGGGGATCAGAGTCTCCTAATCCTCCAAACTGATGGCTGCTAGAGGGGGTTGAGTATTGAATCCAGACGTATATTTTTGTAATGGCAAGCAGAGAAGTACTTAGCACCACTATCTGTGAAAGGGAAGATGTTAAAAGGGTGAATCCCCTTAGATATGTGAGTCCTGGCAAAATCTTTTGAGATATAGTATAATTTAATAAGATTAAATTGATGTTAAGGTAAAAAGGTTTTGGGACCATACTGTTTTGGGACCATACTGTATATGAATGCTTTGTCCAATCAGGTCTCTATTGATGACAAAAAGAAGCTAATGGATGGAGAATATTTCACCCTCCAGGTCCGAGGTTGCCATCGTTATGAGCTGCTCAGGGAACTAAATGAAGGCTTAGAGTTAAAAAAGGCTCACAGTGAGAAAGAACCTGAGGGGACCTGTCTCCACCACAGCCAGTTGAAGTCTAAGAAAGGAGATTCTAACCCCTATCAGAGCAAAAGACTTCTGGTGAAAAGTGAAATTAAGGGAAATGTTTGAAATTTTGCTACCTTAAGGATATTCTTTCTGAATGTTATGAGAATAATTAGATATATAATTCATCAGTTTGTGAGATTAGATCATGAACCTCTGCAAAAATATCAAGAATAAGCCTTGTTCCAAAAGTGAGGTATAAAAAGATACCCTCCATCAACTTTTCAGAGTCCAATATAAAATACAATACTGAAGTTAATAGAATAGGGGAACATAGGTTTAAAAGATTTGAAAATAAAATAGGAGGGTCCTTCAGACCCTTCCTGTCCCTAGGTAGTTTCAGGACACCTTAAGTGTGAGGAAGCATTTTAAGAATATAGCTTTTAATTAATAAGTCAAATAAAGCTGTAAATATAAAGTGGAATTATTATGCCATGAATTAGAGCTAGGAGTCAAGGTTACTAAAGTAAAGGTGTATTTGTGTGTTTGTGTGAAATGGAGTCATGTTATTGGGCATTTCAAGGGAGATGAGAGAGTAATATTATTAATACAATTGATTGAATTAACTGTTGGGATTAAATCAGAGATATTCCTGGTTAAAGAAAAGGAAATTTTAGTGTGAGTTCTGAATAAGTACAGTCACAAGAAGATAGAAAAATGTTGGTAGATATAAATCTGCTAGAGCAATCAGTTATAATCCTGATGGAAAATTTGATTTCTTTATGAATAAGAATGAATACAAAAGGAATACAGGTTGTTTGAGGTTCACTTTAGAGATTTTCCTCAACCAATGTGAGATTAAAATCATGTTTTGAGTTGATTATTGGAGATTGTTACTTAAGTTTTTGATGGGACTACTAATTGGCTGTTTCTCTGAGTCTAAGTCCAGGTATGACTAGGAAGAGAAAGCTATCCAAGCCACCCGAGCCACCAACCTATGGTGCCAGACCCTCATACAGGTATGAGGTGCAAGGAAGTCAGGAGAACGACTATTCTGCATAAGCCGAGGTAGGATTCTCCTAACTCCATTTACCCTCAAACATCTAGCAGACTTCAAGCCTGGCTCAATGCAGGTTGCAGCTTGGTACACATTCTTTTTTTTTTTTTTTTTTTTTTTTTTTTTTTAGCAATCGGGGTTAAGTAACTTGCTCAAGGTTACAGGGCCAGTTATTTCTGGGTGTGGTGCTGAGTATCTGAGCCCAGATTTGATCCAGGTCATCCCGACACTGGAGCCGGTGCTCTTACTCACTGAGCCACCTGGCCGCCCCAGCTTGGTATACATTCTGCCTGGAATTGACATCCTGAAATTAGGGAATTATGGTTCCCTCATAGTTTTGTCCCCATTCTTGGTGACGAGCTTCAATAATCACAAGTTTTGAAAATATAATAGTGAATCTAGTAAATATTTGATTCTAGAATGTCTAAAGTTATAATAAGATTAAAATTTCTAGGTTTAGGATTTAGTAAGGCTATCCCTGTATAAGTAAGAGCCCTCTAGTTTGAGGGAATATTAGCTTGTTATCCAGTTAGTATTATATTTGTTTCAGCTTTGTTTTAATTAGCTACTGTTAATAGTAGAATAGTTTGTGAATCATTTAGTAAATATTCTAATTGTTCTAAATTGCTAGCTTAATATACATTCTTTAGTGAAGATCTTACCCTCCTGGTGGGGAAGTTAATAATAGATTAATGCAGAATGTAAGAAATTGGTTCTAATGTGTGATCATGACAATTGATTAAGATTCCAATTTTAATTATGTAAGAATGACAAGGATTTAGGAGTGGTAATTTGAATTGGTTCCAAGATTACTTTTGTAGAAAACCTGGGAAGCGATGATGAGGATGGATGGCTGGGAAGAAGTGACCAGAAGACTTCTGTCAGACAGTGACATGAAAAGAGACTTGCTGGAGACAGACAGAGAAGTTGAAGAAACTTACCAATTCTGATGTGAGAAACTTTCATGTTCAAATAAGAGAAGAGGGATTGGATGAGATGAGTTAAAGTATTCTCATAAAATGAAGGAGACAGTCACCAAACTTGAGCTAGGTCCTAGACCTCCCCAAAACCTAAGTTTTGTTTTCTTGTAAATTACCTGATTTCAGGGAAATCAGGTGGTATGCCCCTTCTCCCCCTCCCTTTTTCCTGTAAGGGGTTTTTATGACAGCCCTCTTCTGCTAAATATGGATAATTATAGCTATAAGGCTTTGTATTGGGTAAAGAGGGACTTTCCGGGTTCTTATGTAGACTGTGAGGCCATACAATCCCACCAATGGATTGATGGTCTAGCTGTAGAGGGAGGGTAGTGGGAGAGGGATTTTGGGGGTGTGGGAGTATTTCCTAGAATTGTTTGTGTAGGGGTATATAAGTGCTTGCTTGACTCTTGCTGGGTGCCTCCCTATACCAGGCTTGTCTGGAATAGGTGATGCCCAACTCTCGTGAGACTTGTCTTTAGAATAAAGAGCTTCTGTTTCTACCTGGAGAAACCTCTGAGTTTTATTTGGGTGAGGGTCTGTGGGATCTTTATCCCACACATTATCTAACACCTGGAAACTAGACATGGCCATGGATCCTGAGAAATTGAACTCTAAAAGGATAACAAAATCCTCCTTACTTACAATATCGTAACTGTCTCAATTCTGTGTTAAGGAGTATCACTACAATTAGTTATCTTAGAAGAATGGTTTGTGATCTATCATGTAAATACCTTACAGAGACAATCACTTTCAAATGATTATTCATTTGAACATAGCTAGAAGTAGAACATGTTTTATTATATATAACTTGCTTGATGCGCACTTTTAAAATTGGTTACTCAATGTATTTATGTATCCTATCTCAGAACCTTTTGTTACAACTGAAATTAATCTGGCAACTTTTTAAGGAATTCATTTCTGTATTAGAATCTATCTTCTTATAAAAGGTATTCTGTTATTAATTCCTTAGCAGAATATCATCCTCCTAATCAGGGAGTGAATAATGCAAAGTATAAAAATTGGGTTCTAATTTTTTTTGTATCTGATTATATTTTCTAGAGATGTAAGGTTTGAACTACCTTTCATTATCTGACCTAGTTATTGTCAAAGTAAATTTAAATTTCTTAAGATCAATTTTGTAGGATAATTTTAGCAGAGAAAATAATTTCTGCAAAATTGGAGTTGGAGAACTGCTGAGACCACACCCAAACCACAGGACAGCATAGCATGTTTCCAGAGGAACAGATGGAGACACATATATGAATTTTGTTTTTGTTGTTTACTTTTTCCCTTTCCACTATCTGTAGGGTCAATTTACCAAAGGGGATGTTATCAGACGCTATTGCCCCATTTGATCTTGTCAAAGTGGACTAATCATCTTTCCCTTTTTCCTTTCACATTGTCTCCCCTCATACATCCAAAGACACTCTTAATGAAGTGTTTGTTATACCACTTAGTGATTCATTGAGTAATCTCTATGGAATCACAGGAATAAGGAATCACTAGGAATAGCTCTCAATAAAATCAAAAGAGGGGAATGAGAGAAATGATTATTAACAACCAATATCTTGAGGAGATTCAGAAGTCTGAGGATGAGGGGGGAGGGAGGTGTTTCTTCTAAAGTCCTGACTTTAAGTTCAGCTTTTTTCCCCCCAATTATACATAGAAACCTTTTTAATATTCATTTTTAAAACTTTAAGTTTCAAATTTTCTCCCTCCCTCCCTGCCCACACTCATTGAGAAGGCAAGCAGTTTGATATAGGTTGTACATGTGTAGTCATGCAAAACACATCCATAGTAGACATATTGTGAAAGAAGAGAGACAAAAAAAAAAAAACCTCAAGAAAAATAAAGAAAAAAAGTGTATTGACACACCATCAGTTCTTTCTCTGGGGATGGGTAGCATTTTCTTCACAAGTCCTTCAGAGTTCTCTTGGATCACTGTATTGCAAGAATAGCTAAGTCATTCACAACTGATCATCTTACAATATTGCTGTTAGTTTGTACATAGTACATGTCACTTTGCATCAGCCCATGCAAATTTTTTCAGGCTTTTCTGAGGACATCCTGCTCATCATTTCTTATAGTACAAATAGTATTACATCATGATCACATACCATGACTTGTTCAGTCATTCCTCAATTGATGGCCATCCTTTCAAATTCTAATTCTTTGCCACAAGAAATGAGCTGCTATAAATATTTTTATATATGTATGTCCTTTTCCTTTTTGTTTTTCATTTCTTTTGGGATACACACCTGGTAGTGGTATTGCTGGGTCAAAGGGTATGCATGGTTTTATAGTCCTTTGGTCATAGTTCCAAAATGCTCTACAGAATGGTTGAATGAGTCTACAACTCCACCAATAGTGCATTAATGTCTCATTTTCCCCACATAACCTCCAACATTTGTCAGTTACCTTTTCTGTCCTATTAGTCAATCTAATAGGGATGAGAATTGTTTTAATTTGCATTTCACCAATCAATAATGAGTTAGAGTATTTTTTCATATGACTACAGATAGCTTTGACTACTTCAGCTGAAAACTGAATATATCTTTTAATCATTTATTAATTGATGTATGGCTCTTTTTATAAATTTGACTCTGCTTTCTATATGTTTGAGAAATGAGGCCTTTATCTGAGAAACTTGCTTCAAAATTTTCTTCACAGTTACTATTGCTAATTATATTTCTCTCCATCCTATTCCCTCCCCCATTTGTTCTATTCTCTCTTTTTACCCTGTCCCTACACAAAAGTGTTTTGTTTCTGACTACCCTTACTCCAGTCTGTCCTCCCTCCAATTTCCCTACCCTTCTCATCCCTTTCCCCTCCTATTATTCTGTAGGGTAAAATAGCTATCTATACCCAATTGAGTGTGTATGCTTTTCCCTCTTTAAGCCAATTTTGATGAGAGTAAGTTTCACTCACTCTCTCTCACCTTTCCACTCTTCCCCTCCACTGTAAAAGCTTTTTGTTGCCTACTTTATGTAAGGTGATTCCCCGTCCCATTTCTACATCTCCCTTTCTCTTTCTCCAAGTACATTCCTCTCTCACCACTTCATTTTATTTTTTAGATATCATCCCTTCATGATCAATTTACACTTGTGCTCTCTCTCTCTCTCATTTTCTCTCTCTCTCCATATATATTTCTTCTAACTGCCCTAATAATGAGAAAGGTCTTGTGAGTTACAAATATCATCTTCCCATGTAGGAATGTAAAGAGTTCCAACTTATTAAGTTCATTATGATTTCTCTTTCTTCTTTATATTTTTATGCTTCTCTTAACTCTTGGATTTGAAAGTCAAATTTCCTATTCAACTTGGGTCTTTTCATTAAAAATGCTTGAAAACGGGGGCAGCGTCAAGATGGCAGAGTAGAAGCAGGACCTCCAAGTGGCATAGGCTTCCACCTTCACCAATCAATGTAAAAAGGGGACTCTGAACAAAATTTGTAGGCACAGAAGCTACAAAATGACACAGAGAAGCTAACCTCCCACTGAGGACAGCCCATCAGGCCGGCAGGAATCAGCCAGTGCAAGGCTCTGGGAGCCAAGCCCAGGACCGCATGAGCCAGAGGTTTTAGCCACAGGGTAGACCTGACCAGCCACCGTCTGCAGGGGCTCCAGATCAGCAGCAGCTGTGGCGATCCAGAATTATCAACACATAGATGCAAAGGACAAAGTGAGAGGTCAGTGCAGTCTGGACTATGGGACCCAGTAATTAGAAGTGCTTAGGCTTTTGCCCCCGGGGTGAGAAGCCGCTTAAATGTCCAGCACAGGCAGCCAGCACCACGTGGCAGCTTCAGCTCCTGGCCTGCAGAGTGTAGGGGAATCAAGCACCAGTCTGAGGGGTATTTGCTCTTGCTTTAACATGCTTGGATCTGGATTGCAGTCTTGGGTGGAGGTCCTGGGGTGTGTGACCAACTTGACAGAATGTTTGGAGACTTCAGAGAGGGCACCCAACTAATACTTCCAGCAGCTGAGAAAACCCCAGCATTTGGGATGAAAGCTCCTCTGTCCTACTGTGGCAAAAAGCCCAGGGGTCAAGTGATTGAGGGGAGACATGACCAGGCAAAGGAAACAAAGCAAACAGAAGATTCCAACATTAGACTCCTGTTTTGGGGACAAAAAGGAGCAAAGCAAGGAATAGGAGGAAGACAGTGAAGTCAGAATTCCTGCACCAAAAGCTTCAAAGAAAAATACAAACTGGTTACAGGCCATAGAGGACCTTAAGAAGCAGATAAGAGAAGTGGAGGAAAAATTGGGAAGAGAAATGAGAATGATGCAAGAAAATTATGAAATGAGAGCCATCAGCCTGGCTGAGGAAAATAACACCTTAAAAAATAGACTAACTCAAATGGCAAAAGAGGCTCAAAAAGGAAATGAGGAGAAGAATGCTTTAAAAAGCTGAATTTGCCAGATGGAAAAAGAATCTCAAAATCTCACTGAGGAGAATCATTGCTTCAGAATTAGATTGGAGCAAATAGAAGCTAATGACTATATGAGAAATCAAGATGCTGTTAAACAGATCCAAACAAATGAAAGAATAGAAGGCAATGTGAAATATCTTATGAGAAAAACCACTGACCTGGAAAGTAGATCCAGAAGATATAATTTAAAAATGACTGGACTACCTGAAAGCCATGATCAAAGTCATAACCTAGAAATCATCCTCCAGGAAGTTCTCAAGGAAAACTGCCTTGATGTTTTAGATCCAGAGGGCAAAATAGAGGTTGAAAGAATCCACTGATCACCTCCTGAAAAAGATCCCAAAAAGAAAACTTCTAGGAATATTATAGCCAGGTTCCAGAATTCCCAGATTAAGGAGAGAATATTACAAGCAGCCAGGAAGAAATAATTTGAATATTGTGGAATTACAATCAGGATAACCCAGGATCTGGCAGCTTCTATACTGAGGAATCGAAGGGCTTGGAATATGATATTCTGGAGGTCAAAGGAGCTGGGATTAAAACCAAGAATCACCTACCTAGCAAAATTGAGCATCATGTTTCAGGGGAAAATATGGTCATTCAGTGGAATAGAGGACTTTCAAGCATTCTTGATGAAAAAAGCAGAGTTGAAAGAAAATTTGACATTCAGATACAAGAAGCAAGGGAAGCATGAGAAGGTAAACAGGGAAAAGAAATCATAAGGAACTTATCAAAGTTGAACTATTAACATACCTACATGGAAAAACAATAATTGTAACTGGTGAAACTTTTTTCAGTATGAAAATAGTTGAAGGGAATAGAAATATATGTGTGTGTATGAGGTTATATGGGCATATGAATACATATGTGAATGTGTGTATATATGTTTACAGGTATACATAGAGAGAGGGCACAGGACCAATTTAATAGGAAGGGATGATACTTAAAAGGTGAAATTAAGATGTGAGAGAGGAATATAATGAGAGGAGATGGGGAGAGACAGAATGGGGTAAACTATCTCATATAGAAGAGGCAAGGGAAAATGGTTACAATGGAGGAGAAGAATAGGAAGGCAAAAGGGAATGGGTCAACCTTATTCTCATTGAATTTCACTTGGGGAGGGAATGAAATACACACTAAATTGGTATCTAATCCTACAGGAGAGTAGGGGGGAAGGGGATGAGAGGGGGGATGATGGAAGGGAGGGCAAGCTGGGGGGGAGGGAAGTTGGAAGCACCCACTTTTGAAAAGGGATGGGATCAATGTAGAGAATAGAACAAGTGGGAGGTAGGATAGGAGGGAGGGAAATATAGTAAGTCTTTCACAATATATCTACTATGTTATTGTTTTGCATTAGCTACACATGTACAACCTATACGGAACTGCTTATCTTCCCAGTAAGGGTGGGTGACGATGGAGGAAGAGAATGAATCTGGAATTCAAAATCTTAAAATCAAATGTTTAAATATATATATATATATATATATATATATATATAAATGTATATATATATACATATATATATATATATTATTAATACTATTTTACATGTAATTGGGAAATAAGATATACAGGCACAGGGGCATAGAGATCCACCATGCCCGACTGGAAAAGTCAAAAGGGGTATGGGAGAAAATATGGGAGAGAGCAGATTGGAGGAGGGGATATCCTGTGGGACTACTATTTTGGGGCAGTGGGTAGGGGGAAAATGGGGAGAAAATTTGTAACTCAAAATCTGGCAGAAATGTAAATCAGAAGTTAATAAAGCATTAAAAAATGAAAAAAAAGAATGCTTGAAAGTGCTCTATCTAAACTGAATGTTTATTTTTTTCAGCAAAGAATTATACTCAGTTTTGCTGGGTAGGTGATTCTTAGTTGTAATCCTGGTTCCTTTGCCTTCTGGAATATCATATTCCAAACTTTTGATACTTTAATGTAGATGCTGCTAAATCTTGTGTTATCCTGACTGTGACTCTCCTATGCTTGAATTATTTCTTTCTGGCTCTTTGCAATATTTTCTCCTTTATCTGGGAACTCTGAAATTTGACTAAAATATTCCTGACAGTTTTCATTTTGGGATCTCTTTAAGAGGTGATCAGTGGATTTTTTCTATTTCTATTTTAACCTCTTGTTCTAGATACAGAAGTTCCCAAATTGGGATATACCACCTCCAGGAGGCTCTGGAACAATCCGGGGTGGGGGGAGTAGTAGCCTTGGGTACAATTGGGGTCCATTGAATAAAAATAAGGGGCAGTGGAAGCATAAGGAAAGAGTGGAAAATTTTGAAAAACCAGTCATTCATGTTTCATCTGTTGTGTAACAGAGTTAAAGTCATGGTGATTAAATTATTTTCCAAAAGAACACACAAAATACAAGCTATAACTGATCAGTGGTCAGGTCTGCCAACAGCTCTTAACAAGCAAGTATTGGCAGGTAAGCATGGCATGCATACTCTGGAAGTCCAGCATGCAGCAGTGGGAATATGTGGGTGTAATGAAACAATTGCAGTATGATACTATATGGTAATATGACATAATATTGTATCATCAAAACTTCAATGCAGAAAAAACAAAATTTGCAATAAACTATTATATTTAAGATGCATCATTTTAAAATATATTTGATATTTTAAAAATCTATTAAAGGGTTAAAAAAAGTAGATTTCTAGGGGGGGGAACTAATTTTTTTTAAGGTAGTATTCCAAATATGTTTAAGAGCCTTTATTCTAAAATACCAGGGCACTTTTCCTTGTCAATTTCTTGACAGATTATGTCTAGGCTCTTTTTTTTATCATGGTTTTCAGGTAGTCCAATAATTCTTAAATTATTTCTTCTGGATTTATTTTCCAGGTCAATTGGTTTTCTGGTGAGATATTTCACATTGTTTTCTATTATTTTATTATTTCAGTTTTGTTTGATTGTTTCTTTATTTCTCATAAAGTCATTAGCTTTCATTTGTTTCCTTTTAATTTTTAAGGTATTATTATCTTCTTCAGTGAGTTTTTTGAACTCCTTTTCCATTTGGACAATTTTGCTTTTTAAGGCATTCTTCTCATTGGCTTTTTGGACCTCTTTTGGCACTTGGCCTAGTCTGTTTTTTTAAGGTGTTATTTTCTTCAGTAGTTTAGCAAGCTGTTGACTCTTTTATCATGATTTTCTTGAATCACTCTCATTTCTCTTCCCATTTTTTCTTCTACCTCTCTTACATGATTTTCAAAATCCTTTTTGAGCTCTTCCATGGCCTGAGACCAATTCATATTTTTCTTGGAGATTTGGATGTAGGAGTTTTGACTTTGTGGTCTTCTTAGTTTGTGTTTTGATTAACCTTGTCACCTCAATAATTTTCTGTAGTCAGAGTTTTTTCTGCTGTCATTTTCCCAGTCTAAGAGTTGACTTTTAAGTCTTTGTTAAAATAGGGCTCTGTTTCCACGGTGGAAGGTGCACTTCAGGGGTGTTGTGTACCTTTTTCAGAGATACTTCAAGGTACCTGTAACTTTTCAGTTTTTCCAAGGTGATAGGATCTAAGGAGAGGTGTTTACTACTCTCCTGGCCTGTGTTCTTGTCTGTGAGCAACCATAAGCATTCTTCTGCCCTGGAACTATGAGGAGGAGCCCCCTCCACTGTGGCTTTAAACTCTGCTATATTAGTGCTTCTCCTCACCCTGGGACTACCACCCGGGACTGAGACCTGGATCGGAGTATGGGCAAAGCAACAGAGTCCTGCCTCAGACCTAGCAAAAAGACCCTGTAATCTCCTTCTGATCAGTTGTTAAACCCCCTTACTGTCTGTGGTTTAAGAGCTCCAGAAAAAGCCACTGCCACAGCCACTGCTAATTCAGTCACTCCCACAGCCTGCTCCTGCTTTCCTGGGGCTAGATATGTGCTGGCACAGCCTGTGCTGGACTACACTCCACCCTCTCCCAGATGTAAAAGATCCTTCTTCCTGACCTTCCAAGTTGTCTTTGGTGTCTGTGCCACTGCTGCCAGTGATTTAGGCTTGTACCAAATTTACTGAATATGGTGTGCAGTGGGTGCACTATTTCTCTTAAGTTTAAGTGAAAAATTAATCAAGAAATTTTGATTAAAGGCCTTATGCATGCACATGCCTGTGCTAGTCTGTGCTCCTCTCTCATCCTGGTGCAACAGACCTTTCCTGCGGACTTTCCAAGTTGTTTTGGGCTAGAAATTCACTTCCCTCCACCTTTTTGTGGGTTTTCCTGCTCTATAATTTGTTTAGTCATTTTGAAAAGTTATTTGGAGGGATTTGGGGGAGACCTCAGTGGAATCCCTGCCTTTACTCCACCATCTTGGCTCAGGTCCACTTTTCTTAAAGGACATTATTGATATGATTGCATTAACTCTCCTCATCTTAGTAAGACCCCAACCAACTTTATAATAAATTTAATCTAAGCTGGGGAAGCCCATTGTGTTTTATTTAAGCTTGTGTAGAAACAGATCCTTCAGTCTAAATAGCCCAAGGCTGACAGTGGTCTAGTATAGAAATATTTTCTATTTCTAAGGGTGACATCCTGATGATGTCATGAGATCCCTACATGCAAGGCCATATAAAACTTTGAGCCTGCCACCAGGATTATCTTTGGTCTAAGAGAGAAGACCAAATGACCATCCTTTTATTAATAACTTGTTGGCCTTATTTAAAATTATTAGATTACCCAGAAAAGATGTCTCTTGAACTTTTTAAACTCACATTTCTCTAAGACAGGGTGTGGAGGGATGGAAAAAAAGAAATATAAAAATATAGAGTAGAGAACAAAAGAAAACTTAGAAGGAAGCAAAGAAAAGCAGGGTAGCTTTGAAAATGATGTGTAGTATTTATTAATTTTTCAAAAATATTAAATTATGGAATGGAAATTCAGCTTTATATTGAATCCTCTTTATATGTTGTTCTATGTACATGAAAATATTCTTTTATTTTTATTTTGTTTTATTTGTATTTATATTCAGAATGAATAAAAAATTTTCAAAAAAAGAAAATAATTGTTGGTCCAGCTCCACCAACAGCACATTAGTATCTTCCCACATCTCCTCCAACATGTCATTTTCCTTTTCTGTCATCTTACCTAATCTTATGGGTGTGAGGTGGTACTTCAGGGTGGCTTTAATTTGCATTTATATGATTGTTGATAACTTTTCTTCCTTTGAAAATTGCCTGTTCCCTTGAGTATTTACAATTGGGGAATGCTCTTATTCTTAAAAATCTGACTGAATATATCTGAGAAATAAGACCTTTATCACAGAAACTTGCTGCAAAGATTTTCCTCTTATTTTTGACTTTTTTCTTTTTTAAAAAAATTTAAATTTTATGTATATTTTTAGTTTACATCATTCATTCCCACAAGATTTTGAGTATCAAATTTTCTCCCCATCCCCTACCCACCACCTCAAAACAGTGATCTCACTGTATACCCCCTCCCCCAATCTGCTATCTCCTATATCCTCCCCCATCCCTCCTCCAACTTTGTAGTAGGGCAAGATGGATCTCTATACACCAGTGCCTGCATATCTTATTTCCCAGTTGCATGTAAAATAATAAAAATATTAATATATATTTAAATATTTGATTTTAAAACTTTGAATTCCAGATTCTTTCCCTTCCTCCCTCACAACCCATGCTTACTGGGAAGATAGGCAATTCAATATAGGTTGAACATGTGTAGCTATGCAAAACATTTCCATAGTGGATATATTGTGAGACTGACTATATTTTCCTCCATCCTATCCAGCCTCTAACTTCCCTTGCCCCCAACCTGCCCTCCTCTCCATCATCCCCCCACTCATCCCCTTTTCCCTACTCTCCTGTACAGTGAGATAGCCTATTTATTGTGTATGTCATTCTCTCCCTAAGCCAAATTCAATGAGACTAAGGTTGACCCATTCCCTTTTGCCTTCCTGTTCTTCCCCTCCATTGTAAGTTTTCCCTTGCCTCTTCTATGTGAGATAATTTACCCCATTCTGTCTCTCCCCATCTCCTCTCATTATATTACTCTCACCTCTCAATTTCACCTTTTAAGTATCATCCCTTCCTATTCAATTGGTCCTGTGTCCTCTGTCTATATATACCTGTACACATATATACACACACTCATATGTATTCATATGCCCATTTACCCTCCTATAAAGACATACACACACACACACATTTCTGTTCCCTTCAACTATTCTCACACTGAGAAAAGTTTCATAAGTTACAATTATCATTTTTCAATGTAGGAATGCAAATGGTTCAATTGTGATACGTTCCTTATGATTTCTTTTCCCTGTTTACCTTCTCATGCTTCTCTTGCTTCTTGCATCTTGAATGTCAAATTTTCTATTCAACCCTGGTTTTTTCATCATGAATGCTTGAAAGTCCTCTATTTCATTGAAAACTCATATTTTCCCCTGAAACATGATACTCAGTTTTGCTGGGTAGGTGACTCTTGGTTTTAATCCCAGTTCCTTTGCCCTCTGGAATGTAACATTCCAAACCCTTCATTCCCTCAGTGTAGAAGCTGCCAGATTCCATGTTATCCTGATGTGTTTCCACAATATTCAAATTGTTTCTTCTTGGCTGCTTGTAATATTTTCTCCTTTATCTGGGAAATCCAGAACCTGGCTATAATATTCCTAGAAGTTTTCTTTTTGGGATCTTTTTCAAGAGAAAATCAATGGATTCTTTCAACCTCTATTTTGCCCTCTGGTTCTAAAACATCAGGGCAATTTTCCTTGAGAATTTCTTGAAGGATGATTTCTAATTTCTTTTTGGATCATCATTTCAGGCAGTACAATAATTTTAAAATTCTCTCTCCTGGATCTATTTTCCAGGTCAGTGGTTTTGCCAATGAGGTAGCTCACATTTCCTTCCATTTTTTCATTTGTTTGGATCTGTTTAATAGTATCTTGATTTCTCATAAAGTCACAAGCTTCCATTTGTTCCAATATAGATTTTCTTTCAAATGCTTTATTAACTTCTGATTTACATCATTCATTTCTGTGAGATTTTGAGTTACAAATTTTCTCCCTGTTTTCCCCCTATCCACTGCCCCAAAATAGCAGTCCCACAGGATATCCCCTCCTCCAATCTGCTCTCTCCCATATTTTCTCCCATACCCCTTTCGAGTTTTCCAGAGGATCTCTATCCCCAGTGCCTGTATATCTTATTACCCAATTACATGTACAACAGTATTAATAATAGTATATATATATATATATATTTAAACATTTGATTTTAAAACTTTGAATTCCAGATTCATTCCCTTCCTCCCTTGTCCCCCACCCTCACTAGGAAAATAAGCAGTTAAGTATAGATTGTACATGTGTGGCTAATGCAAGACAATAACAGAGTAGATATAAAGTGGGTGCTTCCAACTTCCCTACCCCCCAGCCTGCCCTCCCTGCCATCATCCCCCCTCTCATCCCCTTCCCCCTTATTCTCCTGTAGGGTGAGATACTCTATTTAGTGTGTATTTCATTCCCTCCTCAAGCCAAATTCAGTGGGAATAAGGTTGACCCATTCCCTTTTGCCTTCCTATTCTTCCCCTCCATTGTAACCATTTTCCCTTGCCTCTTCTATATGAGATACCCCATTTTACCCCATTCTGTCTCTCCCCATCTCCTCTCCTTATATTCCTCTCTCACCTCTTAATTTCACCTTTTAAGTATCATCCCTTTCCTGTTAAATTGGTCCTGTGCCCTCTTTGTATACCTGTAAACATATATACACACATTCACATATGTGTTCATATGCCCATATACCCTCATATATAGACATACACACACACACACATATATATATATACATACATATATATATATATATAATGAGAAAGGTTTCATAAGTTACAATTACTGTTTTTCCATGTAGGAATGTTAATAGTTCAACTTTGATAAGTTCCTTATGATTTCTTTTCCCTGTTTACCTTCTCATGCTTCTCTTGCTTCTTGTATCTGAGTGTCAAATTTTCTATTCAACTCTGGTTTTTTCAGCAACATTGCTTGAAAGTCTTCTATACCACTGAATGACCATATTTTCCCCTGAAACATGATACTCAGTTTTGCTGGGTAGGTGACTTTGCTTTTAATCCCAGCTCCTTTGACCTCTGGAATATCATATTCCAAGCCCTTCGATCCCTCAATGTAGAAGCTGCCAGATCCTGGATTATCCTGATTGCAATTCCACAATATTCAAATTGTTTCTTCTTGGCTGCTTGTAATATTCTCTCCTTAATCTGGGAATTCTGGAACCTGGCTATAATATTCCTAGAAGTTTTCTTTTTGGGATCTTTTTCAGGAGGTGATCAGTGGATTCTTTCAACCTCTATTTTGCCCTCTGGTTCTAAAACATCAGGGAAGTTTTCTTTGAGAACTTCCTGGAGGATGATTTCTAGGTTCTTATTTTGATCATGGCTTTCAGGTAGTCCAGTAATTTTTAAATTATCTCTCCTGGATCTATTTTCCAGGTCAGTGGTTTTTCCCATGAGATATTTCACATTGCCTTCTATTCTTTCATTTGTTTGGATCTGTTTAACAGCATCTTGATTTCTCATAAAGTCATTACCTTCCATTTGCTCTAGTCTAATTATGAAGCAATGATTCTCCTCAGTGAGCTTTTGAGATTCTTTTTCTATCTGGCAAATTCGGCTTTTTAAGGCATTCTTCTCCTCATTGCCTTTTTGAGCCTCTTTTGCCATTTGAGTTAGTCTATTTTTTAAGGTGTTATTTTCCTCAGCCAGGCTGATGGCTCTCATTTCATAATTTTCTTGCATCATTCTCATTGTTCTTCCCAATTTTTCCTCCACTTCTCTTATCTGTTTCTTAAGGTCCTCTATGGCCTGTAACCAGCTCTTATTTTCCTTTGAAGCTTTTGGTGCAGGAGTTCTAACTTCACTGTCTTCCTCCTGTTCCATGCTTTGCTCCTTTTTGTCCCCAAAATAGGAGTCTAATGTTGGAATCTTCTGTTTGTTTGTTTTTTTCCTTTGCCTGGTCATTTTGCCCCTCAGTCACTTGACCCCTGGGCTTTTTGCCACAGCAGGACTCTGCCACCAGACAGGAGAGCTTTCGTCCCAATAGCGGGGGTTTTCCCACCTGCTGGAAGTATTAGTTGGGTGCCTTCTCTGAAGTCTCCAAACATTCTGTCAAGTTGGTCACACACCCCAGGACCTCCACCCTAGACTGCAATCCAGATCCAAGCATGTTAAAGCAAGAGCAAATACCCCTCAGACTGGTGCTTGGTCCCCCTACACTCTGCAGGCCAGGAGCTGAAGCTGCCACATGGTGCTAGCTGGCTGTGCCAGCATCTCAGCAGCTTCTTGCCCTGGGGGCAAAAGGCACACACTCCCACTTACTGTGTCCCAGACTCCAGGCTGCACTGATCTCTCACTTTGTCCTTTGCATCTATGTGTTGATAAATCTGGAAACAGCCACAGCTGCTGCTGATCTGGTGTCCCTCCAGCCGGTGGCTGGTCAGGTCCGCCCTGGGGCTAAAGCCTTGGTGTGGAGCTGGGCTCGGCTCCCAGAGCACTGCACTGGCTGATTCCTGCCAGCCTGCCGGGCTGTCCTCAACAGGAGGTTAGCTTCTCTGTGTGATTTTGTGGGTTCTGCAGCACCAAAGTTTGTTTGGAGTCCCCTTTTTACATGGATTGAGGAAGGTAGAAGCCAGAGCTGGGGGAGACCCTGCTTCTATTCTGCCACCTTGACTCTGCCCCCTGTTTTCCAAACTAATTCTGAAGGAATGATTCTCTTTAGCGAGCTTTTGAGATTCTTTTTCCATCTGGTAAATTTGGTTTTTAAGGCATTCTTCTCCTCACTGGCTTTTTGGGCCTCTTTTGCCATTTGAGGTAGTATATTTTTTTAAGGTGTTATTTTCTTCAGTCAGGTTGTTGACTCTCTTTCCATGATTTTCTTGCATCATTCTCATTTCTCTTCCCAATTTTTCCTCCACCTCTCTTATTTGGTTTTCAAAATCCTTCTTAAGCTCCTCTATGCCCTGTAAGCGGTTCATATTTTTCTTGGAAGCTTTTGTTGCAGTAGTTCTGACTTCCTTGTCCTCCTACTGTTCCATGCTTTGATACTTTTTGTCCCCCAAAAGGGGATCTAGAGTCGGACTGCTGTGCTTGCTTTGCTTCATTTGCTTGCTAATGTTGCCACTCAATTACTTTACTTTTGAGGTTTTTGCCACAGTAGAACTCTGCTTCCAGAAATGAGAACTTTGTCCCAAATCATTGGGGTTTTCTCAGTGTAATGGAAATGCAAATTTAAAGATCTTCCCTGCCCTTAGGCCCTTTGATAGGCTTGAGATTCTGAGAACCTTCCTTGATTTGAAAATATACTCTGCCTCCTAATAGGCTGAATGTGGTCACCTGGAGCCTGTGGCAGGAGGCTTGGTTTTCAGGAATACCCACACCTTGATGCTGTGTGATTGGGCAGTGGGTCAAGAGGGTGGTTACATTCTCTGACCCAGGAGAAGGCTATATAATCCCTGATGTGAGGCTTTGCTTTGGGGCTCACTTTGAGAAGTGTTCTGCGGTTTGATCAGATGAGACTCTGGGTAGCTGTTGTTGAGAGCCCCCCAGCTTTGAAAAACCCAGATGTTGATTTGGTATGGATGTAATGGTTGGACAGTTTGGAAACCTGTCTACTTGATCTGTTTCTCTGTCTTGATAATTCTGTCTGTATATTCTGAAGTTCGGGATGCTGACCTTTTTCCCCTGAACTAGGTAAACGATACATATTTGACTGATTAAAGTAAGCTTATTAACCCATTTTGAGTTGCTTTCCTTTAACAAAGCAGATCTAAGAACCTGTGTTGGCAGCCACCCTGGGGACACTGGGGTGCTTGCTGATACACTCAGCTGTAGGATCTATTAGTTGGCTGCTCTCTCTGAAGCCTCCACCAGCTCTGGCACCTGGTCATGCACTCTAGGACCTCCACCCTAGACAGCGATCCAGATCTAGGCATATTAAAGCAAGAGCGATTACCCCTCAGATTGGTCGCTTGGTCCCCCTACAATCTGCAGACCAGGAGGTCTGAAGCAGCCATGCCACGGTGGCCACCACATCTCAGCCACTTCTCCCTCCTGGGGCACAGGCTGGACCACACTCCTGAACCCCCTGTTCTTACAATGTCCACACTGACCTCTCACTTTTGTCTTTGGCATTTATGGGTTGATAATTTGGAAAGCACCACAGCTGCTGGTGATCCACTCTCCCTAAGCCCCTCCAGCCAGGGCTGGTTGGAGTATCCTGGGGCTAAAACTGCAGGCTCATACAGGGCTGGGTACTGCTCCTAGTGCGCTGAGATGAACCCTTCCTGTCTGTCTACCAGGCTGTCTTCAGCAAGAGATTTGTTTCCCTCTGTCACTTTGTGGGTTATTTAGCCCTACAGTTTGTTTAGAGTCATCTTTTATAGGTATTTGAGGAAGTTATGTGGGCACCACAGGGAGTTTTCCTGCTTCTACACTGCCACCTTGGCTCCACCACCCCCCTCTATTTTTCTTCTAATTAAAAAAAAAAAGATCCAAAGTTTTAATTATAAATGATTTGGTACTGTATAAGAAATAAAGTAGTTGATCAATGGAACAGATTAGGTACACAATAAATAAAGCAAACAAGTAAATTAGTGTTTCATAAAGTCAAAGATCCCAAATACTGGGGAATAACTCACTATTTGACATAATGACATAACATAGTCTGGTTGAAACTGGGCATAGTGCACTGTCTCACAGTATATTTCAAATAAGCTCAAAATGGCTTAGATTAGATTCAGTATCCCTGGGATAATTACAAATTCCCATAAAAGTTAAAGAAAAAACAATTTCATTCCTAACAAAAAAAATCCCACTAAAGATCTTCAAATGAGTTCTTCAGAAAGAAGATACAGAAGAATGCATTTTTGTATTCATACAGGTTGGATTCTGAGGTCCTGTTTCTGAAATCCTTTCCAACTCTTGAGACTCTGATATCAGAGTTACTTGAGGTCATTAAACAAACATCTCACAACTGATAGAAAAGATTGTTCAACCTGGCAGGTTTACAAATTCTTTAAGAAAAATCATGAATACAGTCCGAATACCCCACACAATATGCAGAGCACATCAAACCATCACTGTTTTTGACAACCAACTTGCAGACCAGGGCCCATGCCTTAAGAGTTCCTAACCCTTTCAGTTCAAGAATTCCCATGGCGGGAGTGGGGAGGGGCCCGGGGGAGGGGTGGTGCAGGTACTGGTGTTGTCTGATGAGTTCCTGACTCTATGTGGCCTTGTAGAAACAGACCCTGGTATTCACTTAGAGACTGTAGGAGAAAGATAAAGGAAGCGGTAATGAAAATTGCAAGAATGGTCTGAGACACTGATGCTTATCATAGCACTCCCTTAATGATTCTTCACAGAAATGTCATAGTGAAGATTGTTCCTCCTGCTTATAAACACCTAATTCTGGCTCTACTAATTGGGGAAATAGAGCACCCTCTTTCAGAGGTGCTGGATAAGATTTCACAGTTAGGTGACTCCAGGGAAAGGGGAAAAGATAAATTTCCTCAAGAGAGAAGAACAAATAGCAGATTCAAAGACAGAATCGATTAACAAGGAAAGAATTATTTACTACTTTATTAAGAGCAGGGATAGATTTTGGAAGAATTGATGGTATTCCAACTACCAAAGTATATAAGATGTGCCAAGAAAAGTGACTTAATATTAGAAAAGAATAGGAAAGTAAAAACTGCCCCTACAAATCCTCCTGAATCATTGTATCCAAGTTCTACATATTGTAATAGTAATGGAATTTAAAGATCCCCCTGTATTGGCTTGGTTTTCAGGTTGAGTGTTGAAATCCAGAGCTTGTGAATCCCACTTGTGGGATGGACTTGTTGATGTGAAAAGAGGGGGCTGAACTGGGAGGAGCTGGTCTCATGAATTTAGAGAGAGGCCCAAGCAGAGAGAAGCCCTGAGCAGAGAGAGAGGCCAGAAGAACTTTTGGGAGCAGCATTGTGGAGGCAGAGAGAGAGAGAGGATTGCTGAGGGCCAGTTGAAGCTGCCCAGGACTTTTGAGAGTTGCCACCTGGAGCTGCCAAGGACTGAGGAGACACGGCTGTGATACCGGTATTTTGTCTGTCTCTTTTGACGTTGTTTTGCCAGATTTGTCTGCTGGTGAAGGACAGTGCTGCTGTTGCAGAGGTGCTGGAACCTTGCTGTTGGTTCAGAAGCCCTGAAGAAGGATTTTCTTGTTGTATGTTTACAGAAATCCTGGAAGAGGGTCTTGCTGATGTTTTCTGGGGTCCTGAGACTGTTCTGTAGACAGAGAGTGAATTGATGAGGACACTGGCAATGTATATTGTGGCTTTGTTAAGCTTTGTCTCCCCAGGAACAGAGATTTCTGAGAACTTTCCTTGGGTCAAGATGAAGAAAAGACCTCTCTTTGGGTATTAAATGCTGTGATGATATAATAACTTTGTTGTAGCTCAGGGGTCGATGGCCTTTGTGCCCTCCACTGCTCCTTTTGAGAAAGTGCTTAGTGTTAACTGACCATAATTGTAATTCATTTGTGACACAGGGGTGGGAAACTTTTGACTTTTTTGTGCTCTGTGACTGACCAAATGAATGTGTTTTATTTATGATTGCAAACTAATCTCCATTTGATAAGAGAGACTTTGTGATTGACTAATTGAATGTACTTCCCAGGGGTGGAGTAGCACTTTGAAATTATTGAATTACACTTGGTGAATGCTGTATTTTGATTTTCTCTATTGTGTGAATGTTTTGCCTTAATTTGTCACTGAACACAGAGTTACTATGCTGGTATTCTGAACCTTGGAAGTTGCCTCTGCTTGGCATTACACATATCTGCAGGATGAATAGGAAGTTAGTCAAGCCCCAGCTGAGATTAAAGTATAGAGATGAGATTACAGACCTCATAACAGTTTAACCATATATTGGGGAAATGGATCAACTACTGTTAACTAGGGCATTAATAGATAGTGAGGCAGAGGCCTCCCTTAAAAATCAAAACCCTGATAAATTTAAACATAGATCTCCTATTACCATCACAGGATTGGAAGGGGCTGAAATATCAGCCAGAGAAGCTAAACAAACAAAAATTATACAATTACCTAACATAAAATATACTGTGGCAATTGTACCTGTTCCCGATTACATCACTGGACTAGATATAATGAGAGGTATAACTTTAAATTTACCTGAGGGGAGATACCAATTTGCAGTAAAAAAGATAGGAAGCTAGGTGGCACAGTGAGTAAAAGCACCAGCCCTGGAGTCAGGAGGACCCGAGTTTGGTTCCAGCCTCAGAGACTTAACACACACACACACACACACACACACACACACACACACACACACACACA
>NW_027187380.1:29265919-29267103 GCF_028583685.1 Petaurus breviceps papuanus | reverse complement strand
ACACACACACACACACACACACACACACACACACACACACACACACAAAACTAGCCATGTGACCTTGGGCAAGTTACTTAACCCCAATTGTCCTCCACAAAGCGGAAGTGGAAGCAGAAGGGGAAGGGGAAGGGAGAAGGGTGAAGGAGGAGGAAGAGGGGTGTAATGTAATACCAAGCAAAGGCAACTTCCCTAATGTAATGTAATACCAAGCAAAGGCAACTTCCCAGGTTCAAAATACCAGCATAGGTGCTCTCTATTTTATTCAGTAACAAACCCAGAACAGAGAAGATCAAAACATGACATCATTCAAAATACAGCATTTACTAAGTGTGATTAAATCATCTCCAAGGCCTACCCCACCCCAGGACTTTCCAATCATTCAATCAATTACAAAGTCTCTGTTCCAAATACTTCTCCACCCCTAGGCTATACCTTAATTAAGTCCACCACAAAGCCCCTCTTCTCAAATGGAGATTAGTTTCCAAACATAAGTAAAATACATTCATTTGCTCAACCATAGAACACAAAAAGGTCAAAAGTTCCCCACCCCTGGATCACAATTGAATCTACCCCAGAGTTACATCAAGTTTAAACACAGCACTTAATACCCAAATGGAGGTCTTTTCTTCATCTTGACACCAGGCAAGTTCTCAGCAATCTTAGTTCCTGGAGAGACAAGGCTTAGCAAGGCCATAAGATACATTGCCAGTCCCTTCATGAATTTATCCTCTGTCTGTAGAACAGTCCTAGAACCCCTGAACACATTAGCAAAGCCCTCTCCCAGGATTTCTGTAAACATACAACAAGAAAATCCTTCTTCAGGGCTTCTGAACCAACAGAAAGGCTCCCAGACCCCTGCAACAACAGCACTGTCCTTCACCAGTGGACAGTATTCATTCTGTCTGCCGGACAGTCTCCAGACCCCTGCAACAACAGTACTGTCCCTCACCAGTGGACAGTATTCACTCTCTGTCTGCAGGACAGTCTCAGGCCTTCTTAACCAAATGCCAGGTTCCAGGACTTCTTCAACAGGACAGTCTTTCACCAGTGGACAAATCTGGCAAAATAACATCAAAACAGACAGACAAAGTATCAGCAAAACAGCCATGTCTCCTCAGTCCTTGGCAGCTCAGGGGGCAGGTCTCAAAAGTCCAGGGCAATTCAAAGCGGCCACCAGCAAT
>NW_027187380.1:29200899-29265519 GCF_028583685.1 Petaurus breviceps papuanus | reverse complement strand
AGAAGAAGAAGAAGAAGAAGAAGAAGAAGAAGAAGAAGAAGAAGAAGAAGAAGAAGAAGAAGAAGAAGAAGAAGAAGAAGAAGAAGAAGAAGAAGAGAACTAATGCAGTTCTAGTGGGTTCATGGACTCCAGAAACATGACTGATGCTACATTTACTCTGCTTCTGATTATTGTCTCCTTTTTCTTTTTGGTTTTTGTTTAACCTCCTTGCTAGATTTATCTCCTGCAAGCTTAGTGCCCACCAGTTATAGATGACTGACTGCTTAAGCTGTATATCACCCTCTGTCTGACACAATGAGACATCATCCCTGGACTTGGCATCAACCAAGCTCTGGATACTGGCTAAAGAACTGACCTCTAGAATGGGATCTCTTAAGGCAGGGACTGCTCTACATCCAATCTCAGCAGAAAGTAGTTACAGAAGAAGAGACCTTCACCCTTTACCCCAAGGGATTTGGGGTCCCATTTGAGGGGGGAAGGATGGCGTGCTTGTGTTCAAGCCCCCACCCTAACATATTGGGTTTTTGTATTTATTTTGTGTTATCCCTGTTATATTTTTGTGAAGTTATATTAATACCAATTGCCCCTAAAGTCCCATCAGGCTATGCAATGGACATGAAAGATTTTGGGGCCGAATGTAATGTTAAGGGAATCTGAAGATCCTCCCTGCCCCTTAATAGGCAGGCGCATGTGACCTGCTTCTAGCTTTGGCCCAGCCCACAGTCACATGGAACCAATGGTGGGAGGAGCTTGCTGAATAGGTGGAGCAGGAAGAGGCAGAGCTGAGGCAGAGTATCTAGTGTGAGAAAGGAATTTTGCCTAGGGGAACTTGTTTGTGAGGAGGCCTAACAGAGGGAAGGTTTGGGGATGGCAGTGATCCCTGAATTGGTGATGTGTTACCAACTTGTTATATTTTGCAATTCAACCTTGGAATTACATCTACATATTGATAGCAGCTCCTATGGGTATGACATTGGCAGTATACCTTTGCTAAATTCAATCTGGCAGTTTTTGGTGTCAGCAGTCATAGGAATCTCTCCACTTACAAATTTCACAGTAATTTATGTAATTCACTCCATACAAGTGATTTCTTAGAATTTAAGGGGCAGTTTTGCTCACAACTGATATTTGCACCTATGACCCCACTTATGTGACAGTCCTTATGTTAGGTTTTAGGAAACAGCAAAAAATTCAGTCCTGAGACATAGCAGTATAGTTCTTTTTGTTACTTAATTCCTCCATAATGAGCTTTGTGTGCATATACCAACCTGAATACGGAAAAATCAAGAGTATACAGTAGTTTGTATACCACTTTATTTTTTAAACTGTTAAAACCATAGTCATAGAATCATATATCATAAATCAGCACTCCTGCTTTCCCATGGCTGGTCTGTCCAAATGATCATTTCTGTTTCAACTCTTGCCTATTCTCCTGATTCTACTACGCAACCCATTTTCATATCTTCATCCCTCATAAGGCCTTTAATCAAAATTTCTTGATTAATTTTTCACTTAATTATACTGCATGCCACCTTTTTCTTATATAAACAATGCTCCTTAAATCGTAGGCATTTCTTCCTTTCTGGATTCTCTGATTGTTCTCATTGAAGCTTCTCATGTTGTTAATGCATTTTTCCTTCTTAGTATAGATTTAAAGGTGTATAAAAGCAGACATCCAAGATCTATGATTTATAGAAGCAGTGTTTTGTGGATTAGTCTATGGCTGTATGACTATTAAGTCTAAGATCTTGCATGCTCTTGCTCTTACTGGGTTTTAAAATCTTTTAGGTTTTTAAATTCTGTTACAAGATTTTCTAGGTTGAACAATATCTGCAAGGCCTTTAATAAAATGCTTGTGCAATATTCATAGTTTTCTTCCTTGTTGGTTAATTGTTAGTCTTAGGTGTCTGATTATCAGTTTCATTCAAACATAGTATTTATAAACTTTTTGTTCCAATAATTTGTTTAATATTCTATGTTGGACTAGAAGACAATACAGAGTAGAGACTGAGACAGTAATGACAGTTTGCATTAAGTCTGGGTCAAACACAGAAAGGAAGGGTTCTAAATAAAGGGGAATCAGAAAGCATTAATGGAAAACTACAATCATCAAAGGCAGAGACATCAAACTACAATGAAACAAAATTCAAAGTTCTCACAAGCTAGCTAAATGTGCATACATTGTTGTTACTGTTTGTCCTTCATTCTCAAAAAGGACTTGCAAGTGAATCAGAATTAGGTGATGTAGGGCTGTGCAAGTTCACCAGTCCCACTTTCTCCTCTGAATGACTAGAAATGACTCCCAAATGTGTACACATAGCTCCAAGGAGCTATGCTCCTTATAGGGTCCTTGTCCTTTGCTTCAAGGCTGCACTACTATTTAATCCCCAAAGCTGACAGGAATCAAGGACAAGAGACTGACTAAAGAAGCAAGGCAGGATCATTATCATATTCAGAATTTTTTTCTTTTTGGATCCTCAAATGCTGAATTACCTTATAATGCTCAAATACATTGTAAATGAAAGGTTTCCCATTTTAGTTGATTCAGTTTTTCCTCCTTGCATCAATTTGCAGAGACTGAATAAAGAACCAATAAAATTTTATATGGCATTGACTGCATCAGCAGGTTTTTCTCCAGTATGGATTCTGAGATGTCGAATCAGGTGTGAATTTCTACTAAAGCTTTTCTTACATGCATCACATTCAAAGGGTTTCTCCCCAGTGTGGATTTTCTTGTGTCTGTTAAGATCAAAAGACTGTCGAAAGGCTTTAGCACATTTATCACATTCATACGGTTTCTCTCCACTGTGGATTCTTTGATGTTTAAAAAGATTTGAACGATAACTAAAACATTTATTACACTGATTGCATTCATAGGGCTTTTCTCCTGTGTGGACTCCCTGATGTTGAATAAGGCGTGAGCTCTGCCTAAAGGCTTTCCCACATTCATCACACTCATAGGGTTTTGTTCCTGAATGGATTCTTTGATGTTTAAAAAGATTTGAGCGATATCTAAAATATTTATTACATTGACTACACCCAAAGGGTTTTTCTCCAGTGTGTATTCCCTGATGCTGAATAAGCCTTGAGCGCTGAATGAAGGCTTTCCCACATTCATTACATTTATAGGGCTTTTCTCCAGTGTGGATTCTTCGATGTAGAAAAAACTGTGCTCTATAACTGAAGGCTTTCCCACAGTCACTACATATATAGGGTTTCTCCCCAGTGTGAATTCTCTGATGTTGAATAAGGTACGCTTTCTCACTGAAGAATTTTCCACACTCTTCACATTCAAAGGGTTTCACTCCAGTGTGGATTCTTTGATGCTGAATAAGCCGTGACCTCCAACTGAAAGTTTTTCCACAGACATCACATACGTGAGGTTTCTCCTTGGCCTGAATTTTCTGAGAATCATTAAGGACTAAACTGGAACTAAGCCTTGTTCCACATTCATTATATTCATTAGGCCCCTCACTTGTAGGAGTTCTTTGACAATTTCTTTCATGGGAGACTGAAATGCTTTGCTGATGAGTTTTTTCTCTAGTGGGAATAAGTTGGTGCTCAACAAATGAAAGAATGAAACTTTTCTCACATTCATTCCAGTTGTGAGGATGCTCTCCTGGGTCACTTTCCTTATGTTTACTAAGATCCAAGTTCTGACTGAAGTTGCTGCCACATTCATCACCTTTGTAAGTTCTGCCTCCTGCAGGAACTTTTAGACAGAAGCCTTTCTGATACTCCTTACAACGCTGGCATCTTTCTTCTGCAAAACTATTTTTATCCATAATAGTTCCTTCTCTCAGAGTCTCCTCTCCCTTCAGTTTCTCCCCTGTGTGTCTTCCCTGTACACTTTTTAATTTGCCTTGAAGTTCAAAGACTTCTCCAAATGTATGTAATTGAGGACCTTCCTTCTGTAGCTTTCTCAATCTCTCTGAATGAAATTCTTCAGAACTTTCCTGCTTGGAGACTGGCTTATAGGTTGCTGTACTAGTCTCACCACCTAATACAATAAACAGAAAAGGCCAGTGTTAACTAACTCTGTCCTGGGAGAAAATTAATTTCTAGAAGAATTCTCCTTATTCATAAATTAAATCAACCTAATTCTCCAACTCATCAGACAGAGCTTAGGGTACAATCAGTCTGTTTAGGGTCGCTATGGATTAATGATGGTTGACATTAGTGCCTCTTATGCCAGAGAAGCAGTTGGAATGTAGTGGCCCCATATGGTCTAGACTGAGCAAACCTTGTGCTTAGCAGAAATTCAGGAGGAGAGTCATACAGTAACTTAGGGATAAGACGAGCAGGGGGGAAATATGGTAGAAGTTCAGCAGAAATGGAAATAAATGTGATTGTTAGAATGAAGAGAAGTGGGGTGGCTAGGTGGCACAGTGAGTAAAGCATCAGCCCCGGAGTCAGGAGGACCCAAGACTCAGACACTTAACACCCACACAAAAAAACTAGCCATGTAACCTTGGGCAAGTTACTTAATCCCAACTGCCCTCCAAAAGGCAAAAAAAAAAAAAAAGAATGAAGAGAAGTAACAAAAGATGGTGGTGATGAAGAAAACTGAACATAGAAGTGAGGAACAGCTAAGTAAGTACATGATAAGAGAATGAACAAAGAGGTTTGTGCTTTTGTAATTAACAATATATACTGCCTTGAACTGAAGGGCAGAAGGATATATTGGTCTTGTAGTTAGAAGACCTGGGTTCAAATCTATCAGTAGTATGAATAAATTACTTATTGTCTCTGGCCTGTTTCCTCATTTGTATAGTGAGGGTAAAGTAATTTAATGTAAAATGTATACATTATTAGGGTTGTTAGGAGAAAAAGCACTTTGTATACCTTACAATACTATATAAAAGTGGGTTATTATGTGTGAGGTTGATTACTCTTTCTTAAAGAGCTACATTAGATAGCAAGCAACATGGGGTACCTCACAAAAAGGAAACCAGTTTAGTCTGGGGACAATTCTCATCAATGGTGACTTCTCCTTATCTAACTAGGCAAGACAGCACTCTTTATTTCTTTGCCTGTCATTAATATGAGGAGTTTCTCTACCAACATATAGCTCAACCTTTTTACATCTTGGTGGTATCTTGGTGATAACTGTGGTCAATGAAAATTCATCATGTGATGGCCAATTTTCTGGTAATGAGTCACTCTGAATCTGAGTGAAGAAGAGACACATATACTGTCACTTGGCCTGTTCAGTTTGACAGGACAAGTCAGATTAAGTCTTGGGGAACCTAGGGTCAACTCTATGCTATAATGAGGATTCAAAATGACTAAACTAGGAGCTAATACAAAGTATAATCTCAATAAATATTTATTCAATCAAATATGGGACAGATGGGTTATTAGTTTAGTTTTTTTTAGGATATTAGGTATCATTTTTAAAAAGGAATTCATTGGTAATTAAGAGATAACTAATGCCATTTTGGGTGGGAAGGCACCATAGAAATAGAAAGTCAGGATGAAGAAAGTTCTCTTACAACTGTTCTCTATCAGTGACCTGGCATAAAATGTACTTGGTGAACTAATGATTTAGCCAATATCTCACTCATGCTACTAGTCAGCTACTACTTACTTCCCTCCTAATTGACTCTCCCTCAATCACTCACCTGGGTTTCTGCTTTTCCAGACCTCTCTATTCTCAGCTCCCTGAATATCCAAAAACCACAGTTCTTTCCCTCGTTCCAACTGGGAAATCACAGCAGGTTTGGAAAATGATAATCCTGTTAATAATAAACAGATTAGAGGATAAACTTGTGGAATGATGCTCCATAACCTGTTGGAGAATTTCTCTTCAGAAGGCAGATGGAAAGAGAAGGAAGCATTCAAGAAGGACATCTTAGGAAGTCTAGCAGGAATGGGAATGGATCCATAGGGAACTCAGGAATAAATTTCTAGGAAATCTGGGGCAGGTAAAGCATGGCCTCTTTAATAGTTAGCATTTACATATGGCTTTAAAGTTTACAAAGGGCTTTACATAAGTAAACTCATTGAGGTAAGTGCTATTATTATTCTTATAATTATTATTCCTATTATTATACTAATGAATAAACTAAGCCACAGAGAGATTGCCCAGGTCATACAGTGAGGAAGTGTCTGAGGCAATGCTCAAATTTAGGTCTTGCTAGACTTCAAATCTGGCCATTTCACCATCTAACTACCTCTTTTTTTTTTTCTTTCAGAAGAAATACTTTCATGTGGCAGGAGACTAAACAACCTTCTCAAATGACAAATGTCAATCTTCTAAGACCAGAGTAACTGAGAAGATTCTCCTATAAGATGAGGAATGGGGCAGAATACAAGAAATCCAGGCAACTTGGTGGTACAGAGTGCTGGGCCTAAAATTAGGAAGATTCAATTTCATGAGCTCAATCTGGCCTCAGATACATCCTAGCTATATGACCCTAGGCAAATAATTTAATCCTGTTTGCCTCACTTTCCTCATCTATAAGATGAGCTAGAGAAGGAAAAGGCAAACCCCTCTAGTATCTTTGCCAACAAAGCCCAAATGGGGCCATGAAGAGTCAGGCACAACTGAAACAACCAAACAATACAAAGAAATTATCCATTTCAACTCTCTGATAATCACAGACCAAAAGACTCAGGACACAGTAGGTGCTTAATAAATCATTATTGTTTAAATCAGAGGCTCTTAAACTGTGGGTTCTGACCCCATATGGGGTTGCATAACAATGTAGGGGTTTCAAAAAATTTGGCAACAGTAAAAGGTTTCTAAACGTGCAACCAAAAATTAATTCAAAATCAAATGTGTAATGAATCCAGAGTATTCCTGGAAGTACTTGCCCATGTTGCACTGCACAACTTCAATACTTGGTTCTAAACACACAACATGCACACTTTGCACTGTGTATGCCATCATGCCACAAAAGGCCAACAAATGCTGCCAGAAACACCTCAGCTCAGTTTCAAGACTACTATATGTTATGAATTGCAGTGTTTTTACTCTATGTACAATATTGTTGAATAAATTTTGACCTGGGATTAAGACAGAATTTCCAACAATTTCTGAAATGGCCCTAAACATACTACTGCCATTTTGTACTATGTACTAATACAAAGTAGTGTTCTCAGCACTGATGATTACAAAATCAAAATATCAATCAACTCTGAAAAATTTTGAAGATGCTCTACATCTTGCAGTATCAAATATTCTGCAATGATTTAATTTTGTATATAAACATAAACAAGTACATTCATCTCATTAGTATGAAAATTTGCTTTCATCTTTAATAAATGGTAATATTATACATATATATATATATATATATATATATATATATATATATATATACACACACACACATATACACCAAAGAACTGTTTCAAAATAAATTTCTTTACTATCAGTAAATTTTTGATTTGTACATTCATTTTATATATGCCCGGGTTCACATAAAAATTTCTCGGGCAAAAAGGGGTTGTGAATAGAAAAAATTTAAGAAGCCCTGGTTTAAAATGAAAAAGGAACTATCAAATATGTAGAGAGAATAGAAACCTTCTTGCTATGACATTACAAACATCTCAATATTCCCTATCTCTGGTAACTCAGAGGCTATAAAATTAGGGAACTGATGCTTGAGCCTCAGTTCATAATTCTAAATAATCACTGTTGTTATGAGTAAAGGGAATAGCAAGGGACAGACTTTAATAAGACAATAGGTAAGGAGGGAAGTTCTTACCCAATGAGACAATATTCTCATAATTCTCCAGCATTACATTCCTGTAGAGGTCTTTCTGATGCAGGTCCAATTGTACCCACTCCTCCAGGGTCAAAGAGAGGGCCACATCTTCAAATGTCAACAACTCCTGAAACAATATGTTCCTGCTGCCCCAAGGACAATTCCACAGAAACATTGAGGACAAGAGAAGGGAAGGATGCAAGGTAAGGGTATCTGCTGGTGTACATAGTTTTAAAAGTGTTTTTGTTTATGGGGCAAAAAGAAATGCAGAGGGAAATGTGAGGACACCAAAACTCTTAAGTCCTACATAAACATAACTTGGTTTTACTGAGAAACTCGAGAGTTTCTATCTGAGGATATTAACAATAACAACAAAAAGAAAATCACAGCTCACCTGGGGCTCAGCTGTTAGGAGTGTTACTGCTACGACTACAGGGTGCTTCTTCTCTTGAGGAAGGGCAGAAATACAAGTGGCTGAGGGAAAAGAATTTATATATGAGTCCAGCTTCTAAAACTCATTTTCAAAAATAGTCTCATTCCAACCCTTTTATTATGTTAAATCCTTATCAATGTATATTTATTGTGGTCCTAAGTTCATGGAACCTGAGGTGAAAGAATTCCAGGTAATACAGATGTCTATAAAATCTACTTTCAACACACACACACACACACACACACACACACACACACATGAGTTCATTGTGTATACCCTTGTAATAAAGACTACTAATGTACAAAAGTATAGAAAGGAAATTGTAGAAAAAGCACATGTGACCAACAAGGCTGAGGATTAGACATTTTCTCTGATGCTTATAACCTCACAAACCTCTCCAAACCAGGAGTTATGCATGAGAGATTTTAGGTGTCTCGCCAATCTAGCATACCAAGAACCCAACGGAGGAAACAATTCAATGAACATTGGAAAAGACTACTCACTAGGCACTAATGCACTCACTCAACATAGGTAAACCTATTACCCAACACACTCCAGTAATGCAAAAGAATTCAGTTCTATACCCCATTACCCACACCCCTCCCAGTGCCATAGAAATTCAAAAGACATATAGATCAGCTAGAGAACTGAGAAAGAGAGAGAACTAGAGAAGGACAAATGAGTGTGGTTATGTGGAATTTCCCACAATGAATGAGCCCAGCATCTAACTGGAACCAGTTCTGTTCCTTCAGAGGTCACTTGGGCAAAGGCAGATGAATGACACTGCAAGGGAAGAGGCTGAGATGTCTTTGAGGTCCAGCCCCCAAGGAAACTTCCATCAAAGGGGAAGTAATCAGAAAGTAAGCAATATGGGACTATAAGGGGGCCGTGGGGGGGGGGGATACTAAAATTACCAAAGATCTTGGGAGGAAGAAAATTCAGCTAGATACTTTGAACATAACAGTAAATATTTTAATAACAAACAGGAATATGGCCTCCAGATCAGCAAAAAGACATCTATCAATAATTACTGCAAAACTAAGCACTTAATTAGGCAAAGGGACCTGTGGATTTCTAAGAGAATATGGAATTTCAGCAAAATGTTCCTGAATGGTTCTAAATAAGAACTGCAAAAGCAGACTTTATAGCATGCACAGCAGAAATAATCAGCAGAATATAAAAAATTGAATTGGGGAGGCCAGGTAGCACAGCAAGTAAGAGCACCAGCCCCAATGTTGGGATGACCTGGGGATTGAATCTGGGCTCAGACATTTAGCACCCACCCAGAAACACCTGGCCGTGTAACCTTGAGCAAGTTATTTAACCCCAATTTCTTAAAAAAAAAAAAAATTGAATCAACAGTGGCAAGTTCCACCAAAGAAACAAAAGAGAGGGTAACTGATTTAGAATGCAAATACATGGAGTAAACTAGAAAAAATGGGAAGAGAAACAAAAAAAAGTAACATTAAAAGAAAACCTGATCTCCATACATCAATCTAAAAGACAAGATGTATAGACTTAAGAATTATAGGTCTTAATTAAACTTAATTAAACTTAAACTTAAGAATTATAGGTCTCCCATAAGAACATAAGACAAAAAACCTGAATACCAAGATGCAAGAAATAATATACAAAATCTGCCCAGAACTTCTGAATATAGAAAATAAAACACAAGAGAGATAAACAAATTATAGAAACCAAGGACAACAAAAACATTAAGAGATTTATATCTAAATGTATGCAAGGAGACATGGTTGAAAGCAGAAATCAAGTAAAAGTAATGGTGGAGAAAAAGGCTTAGAATGTCATCGACTAAATCTCCTAATACCTCACCTAAAAGTGAATCAATTTTTTTTATGGGTCTAAATTTAGACAATGAAAGAGGCCACAAAAGGGTGGAAGGAAGAAGACAGAGGGGAATGTGTGCTATACCCTAATCAAATTTAAGAGAAAAATAATTTCTGTAGTATCTCAGAAAGAGAGCAGGTAGTCTTACCCGCTGAGCCACCTGGCCGCCCCTAAGCAATTGGGGTTAAGTAACTTGCTCAAGGTTACATGGCCAGGTGTTTCTGGGTGGGTGTTAAGTGTCTGAGCCCAGATTCGATCCACAAGTCATCCCGACAGTGGAGCCGGTGCTCTTACTTGCTGTGCTACCTGGCCGCCCCTGTGCCATTCATCATTGACTGTTGCCTTTTCCATGATTATTTTTCCCCTGTCTTCCTGGAAATCTCTTCCCTATTTCTATCTCCTCCCACTCTTATGGGAATCAGTTCTCCTTTCTCTTGTATACTTCTCCTGACACAAAAAGGGTGTTCTCCCTAAGTACCAAATCCCTGCAGATCATGCCCATAGTAAGATTGTTGGTGTTTAGTCATTTTTTAGTTATGTCCAACTCTTTTAAGTGATCCCTTTTTAGGGTTTTCTTAGCAAAGATACTGGAGTGGTTTGCCATTTCTGTCTCTAGTTCATTTTACAATGATGAAACTTTGGCAAACAGGGTCAAATAACTTGCCCCAAGGTCACACAGCTAGTAAGTTTCTGAGAGACATTATCTAATTTGAAAAGAGTAAAACTTTGGAAGACAACTGAAGGAAAACAGAAATCTAACTTATGCAATAAATAAAAAAAAGAGTGACAGATCAGATAAGAAAATGAAACCCCACAAATTTCTGCTTACAAGAAACACATTTAAAAAAGAAAAACATACACAGAATAAAATTGAAGGGATGGAAAAAATTTTATTCTGTATCATGTACATCCCCAAACGCAAGATTTACAATTACGCAAAAAAAAAAAAACCAAATGCTCAAAACATAAAAAAGCACATGCAAGGAAATTATATTATGCTGAAAGTAACCACAAACAACAAACCAATATCAATATGAAATTTATATGCTCCAAATGCTTCAGCATCTTAACTCATACACAGAACTAAAAGAAGACATACACATGGGGCGGCTAGGTGGCACAGTGAATAGAGCACCAGGCATTTTAAGAAATTAGAAAGCCAACAACATAGGAAAATAAACTAAAATGAGCAAAAAAAAAAGAGGTATTAAAAATTAAAGAAAGGGTCAATTAGGTGGTGCAGTGAATAGAGCAATTCCCTGGAGACAGGAGGATGAGGATCTGAGTTCAAATGCAGCCTCAGATTCTTGACACACTTACTAGCTGCATGACCTTGGGCAAGTCATTTAACCCCAATTTCCTTGCCTTCCCCCTCTAAAAAAAATTTAAAGCAATGATGAAAAGAAATGCCAACTATTTTAAAAAAACTAACACAATTGATAAAACCTTTAGCCAACATGATTAAAATAAGGCAGGCAGAAAGTCAAATCAATAATGTAGAAAATGAGTAAAGTAAAATTACAATAAAACCAGAAGAAACAAAAATAATAATCAGAACCTATCATGCACAGTTTCATATGCTAACTGAAAGTATGAAAGAAATTGAGAAATATGTTTAAAAATATTAAATGCAAAAACTAAAATATAAGTGACTATAAAGGACCTACCAAAGGAAAAAAATTCTGATGGATTCAAGGGAGAATTCTATCAAACTTTTAAATAACATTTAGAATCCATAGACCACAAATTATTCTAAGTAACTGAGAAAGAATTATATCAGCTTCCTCTTATGAGATATAGTCCTAAAAACTAATCCAAGGAAAAATAAAATGCAGAAGGATAAATGTTGACCAATATCATTAATGATTATCAACTGAAAAATTTTAAATAAAATCCTATTAAACTACAGCAATTCATACAAGAAATCACAGATTTATATCAGGGATGCAAGAATGTTTCAACATTAGGAAAACCATCAATATAATTAATCTATTAAAAAACAAAAACATCCCAAAACCACATAATTGTTTCAATGGCCTCAGAGAAGTTTTTGATAAAGTACAACACTCATTCAGGCTAAAAAACTCTAGAAAGTATAGGCATAGAGGGCTGCTTCTTTTTTTTAATAATAAAAAAAATCTTTATGACAACAAAAGCAACGGGAATACAGTAGAACGTTTCTGATAGAATATGGGAATAAAGAAAGGATGTCCACTCTCTGTACTACTATTTGATAGAGCTCTAGAAATAACAGCAGTAGCAATAGTATGAGAGAAAGAAATTAAAGGCAAAGAGGAGATAAAACCATCCTTATCTGTTTGTAATGCAATAGTTAACTTTAAAAAATCAGAAAATCAGGAAAGATACTAATTAAGACAACAGCTTCATCAAAGCTACATGCTACAATGTAAATCATCAAAAATCAAAACATTTCCATAGAATAATAACGAAATCTAAAATAAAACAATAGGAAAAAAATCTCATTCCAAGTAACTACAAAACGCAGATAGCATATAGGAATCAATCTACCAAAAAGCACACAAAGTACTGCAGAATAGATTAGATTAAAAAGTATCCCTTGAAAAAAATTAAAACATTAAATAGCCAAATGAATATTCAGGGATTTTGACTAGACCCTGCCAGTATAATAAAAATGATAATACTACTAAAGTTAAATTATACAATTAAGTTATTAAAGTGACAACTTAAAAGAATCTGACAAATAACAAAATTCACTGAAAAAAAAGACATAGAATATCAAGGGAAATGACGGAAATAAGGATGAAGAAATCTCCAACTATTTTATAAAGTAGCAGTGATTAGAACCATCTGATAATGGTTAAAAAAGTAAAGAAGTAGATGAGCGGAAAAGATTAGCTAAGGGAGAATCAGAAAACACAGCTTTCAATAAATCCGTTTGAAAAAATGGAAAACATAAATCACTTATGAGATAAAAACTGCTAAGAATATTGGAAAACAATCTGTCAGAAATCAGGCTTAGAGCACTTTCTGTCATATTCCTCTAAATATTATAAATAGATATATGAACTTATTATTAAAGATCATACTGTGTGGAATGACTTACAGTGAAGTTTCCCCATTCTGAATATCATATATACATTCTTATTACTTCCTTGTATTTTGTAACTAAGTTCAGTATTGTTTCCCCATATATATGTAAGTCATTGCATATTTCAATGTAATGTAAGAGCTATTGATGTATCCTTAATGAAAAAGAGAAAGAGGCAATTAAAAAGATAAAACGGATCATTTTGATTACATGAAACAAAAAAGCACTGCATGAACAAAATTAGTGTACCTAAATTAAGAAAAGTCAAATGGGGAAAAAAACCTTTTCATCAAATTTCTCTAAGGGTTTAGTATCACACTTAAACACATGTAATAAGATCAAGAGCTATTCTGCAAAAGAGGTCAAAGGATATGCACAAATAGTTTTCAAAAGTTTTCAAATAATTAACAATTTCAAATTATTAACAACCACATTAAAGAATGCTCCAAATCACTAGTAATAAGAGAAAAAGTAAATCAAAATAACACTTTGGTTTTGCCATGCACCTTGCAAATTGGAAAAATGACACTGATGAAAACAGTTGATGTTGGAGGAGCTGTGAGAAGGCAGCCACATTAGTGCACTGTTGGTGGAAATGTGAAATAGTGTACTGTGCAACTTGAAAAGCAATTTGGAATTATTCAAATGAAGTGACTAACATGGCCATACTCTCTGACATAGAGCTTTCATTATTAGACATATAATCCAATGATGCCAACGATAAGCAGAAAATACCCAAATACACTCATATATTTATAGCAGCATTTTGTGACAGCAAAAAAAAAAAAGAGAGAAAAAAGAAAAAGGAAGCAAAGGCAATGCCCACCAACTATAAAACGACTAACTATGGAACATGAGTGTACTGGAATATTAGTATGCTATAAGAAATGGCAATATTAATACAGAAAAACATAGAAAGATCTAGATGAACTGACACAAGAGTGAAGTAAACAGAGCTAAGAAAACAACATATACAATGACTGCAACAGTTTAGCATAGTAGAAAGAAACACATACACACAAATAAAAAATGAATGTTGCAAAGCACGAGTGACTTAAAAGCAGAGATATGAGACGATACTCCCACCCTACCTTTTTGGAGAGATTATACGTCTTCAAGTATTGCACATGGCACATATTTACAAACTTTTTCGATGCATTAATCAATTATGCTGATTTTTCTTTATTCTTTTTCCTGTCTTTAAAAAAATAGAATGATTCTCATAGGTGGGAAAAAGGGATATAAGGGGAAAACTATAGTGATATAAAAATAATACATTGGAGACTGCTGGTGACAGAGCCAAGATGGCCGAGGAGAAGCACAAACTTGGTGTGAGGTCCCACTCCAATCATTTCTAATACATGCAAAAAAATTATTCTAAACAAATTTTAGAGCTACAGAACCAACAAAGTGACAGAGAGAAAGAAATCTCCCACTGAAGGCAGCCTGGAAGGTCGATAGGAAGGGTCTATCACACTGGGCTGATAGCAAGGAGCAGATTTCAGGAGAGTGAATCACCAACAGCTGTGGCAGTTTCCAGACTTCTCAACTCATAAACTCCAAAGAGAAAGCAAAAGGTCAGTGGATAACTTGTTGAACAGGGGGACAGAAGAGCCCAGTCTGGCCACTGCCCCCAGGGCAAGAGGTGGCACAGGTGCAGTGACACCAGCTGCTGCTGCATGACTGACCCCAGAGCTCCTGGCCTGCAGATTGTAGGGGGGACAAGAGACCATTCAGAGGGTAATCGCTCTTGCTTTAACATGCTTAGATATGGATCACTCTCTTGGGTGGTGGTCCTGAGGTGTGTACCCAGTATGCCAGAGCTTGTGGAGGCTATAGAGAGGGTACCCTCCTAATAGCTCTGGCAGCTGCAAAACCGCAGTGATTTGGGACAAAGCTCTCTGCAATCTGGAAGCAGAGTTCTACTGTGGCAGAGAACTCAAAAGTCAAGTAATTGGCATGATGAACAAGCAGAGGAAACTTATTCAGACCATAAATTGCTTTTTTGGGAACAAAAAGGATCAAAGCATGGAATGGGAGGAAGACAATGAAGTCAAAACTCCTTCATCAAAAGATCCCAAGAAAAATATGAATTAGTTACAGGCCATGGAGGAACTCAAGAAGGATTTTGAAAATCAAGTAAGAGAAGTGGGGGGAAAATTGGGAAGAGAAATTAGAATGATGCAAGAAAATCATGAAAAGTGAGTCAACAGCCTGCTAAAGGAGATTAAAAAAATACTGAAGAAAATAACACCTTAAAAAATAGACCAACAAAATGGGAAAAGAAGCCCAAAAAGCCAATGAGGAAAAATGAAGAGAAGAATGCCTTAAATAGCAAAATTGGCCAGATGGAAAAAGAATCTCAAAAGCTCACTGAAGAGAATTCCTTCAAAATTAGATTGAAGCAAATGGAAGCTAATGACCTTATAAGAAATCAAGATACTATAAAACAGATCCAAACAAATGAAAAAATAAAAGGCAATGTGAAATATCTCATTGGAAAAACCACTGACCTGGAAAATAGATTCAGGAGAGAGAATTTAAAAATTATTGGACTACCTGAAAGCCATGATCAAAAAAAGGTCCTAGACACCATCTTGCAAGAAATTATCAGGCAAAAATGCCCTGATATTCTAGAACCAGAGGGCAAAACATTAATTGAAAGAATTCACCAATCATCTCTTGAAAAAGATCCCAAAAAGAAAACTTCCAGGAATATTATAACCAAATTCCAGAGTTCCCAGGTCAAGGAGAAAATACTGCAAGTAGTCAGGAAGAAATAATTTGAGTATTATGGAAACACAATCAGGATAACACAAGATCTAGCAGCTTCTACATTACAGGATCGAAGGGCTTGGAATATATTCCGGAGGTCAAAGGAGCTAGGATTAAAACCAAGAATAACCTATAATGCTTCAGGGGAAAATATGGTCATTCAATGAAACAGAGGATTTTCAAACATTCTTGATGAAAAAACCAGAGCTGAACAGAAAATTTGACTTTCTAATACAAGAAGGAAGAGAAGAATGAGAAGGTAAACAGGGAAAAGAAATCATAAGGAACTTATTACAGCTGAACTATTTACATTCCTACATGGAAAAATGATAATTGTAACTCATGAGACTTTTCTCAGTATGAGGATAGTTGAAGGGATTATATATGTATATATATGTATATATACATACATATGTATAGGAGGGTATATGTGTATATAAATATATATGTGAGTGTGGACATATGTATATGTATACACAGACAGAGGGCACAGGATGAGGTGAATATAAAAGGATGATATCTAAAAAATAATAATAAGAGGTGAGAGAAGAATTTATTGGGAGAAGGAAAAAGGGAGAGATAGATTAGGGTAAATTGTCTCATAATAAAAGAAGCAAGAGAAAACTGTTACAATGGAGGGGAAGAGCAAGAAGGTGAAAGGGAATGGGGCAACCTTACTACCATTGAATTTAGCTTAAGGAGGAAATAACATACACACTCAATTGGGTATCTTACCATACAGGAAAATAGGGGGGAAGGGGATAAGAGGGGGCATGATAGAAGGGTGGGCAAATTGGGGTTGAAGGTAGTTAGAAGCAAACATTTTCATAAAGGGATAGGGTCAAAGGAGAAAATAGAATAAGTGGGGGTGGGATAGGATGGAGGGAAATATAGTTAGTCTTTCACAATATAACTACTATGGAAATGATTTGGATAACTACACATGTACAACCTATACTGAATTGCTTATCTTCCCAGTGGGGGCAAGTGAGGAGGGAAGAAGGGAAAAAATCTGGTACTCAAAGTTTTAAAAACCAATGTTTTAAAAAATGGTTTTTTACATGCAACATGCAAGGGAAATAGGATATACAGGCACTGGGGGTATAGAAATCCATCTTGCCCTACTAGAAAGTTGGGGTAGTGTAATGGTAATGTAATTTTTAATTTGAAGATCCCTTTGTGTTGGCAAAAGCAGCAGGTACTTAACACTTAGTAACTGAGGAAGCCTCTGATTGGGAGAACAGAAGGTATGAACTCCGGTCTCCTGTTAACTGACAGGAAAGGGTTGGCTGAAGGAAGTAGGTAATACTGTGTATATAATAAAAGCCCCAGAGAGGCATGGTCAGAATTTCCTTGAGACCGAGATCTGGTGGCAGAGCAGCTACAGAAGAATGGAGAACTGAGTCCTGAGAACTTGTGGTGGTGGAGGAACCTGGAGCCAGAAGCCCATTAGCCCAGAATTTGGAGCCAGGAGCCAGGAGCCCAGGTGACTGAAGCATGACTGGGATGCCGAGACTTTGTTTGTGGCTTGGTTGAGCCTTGAATTCTTTGGAGCAGAAATGGTGAAGGATCTGACTTGGACCAAACCCTGTGAAGTTCAGTGTGGAGCAGGACCTGCCCAGAGAGCTGGTCAAGGAACTGGGAGCTGTCTGCCATTGAACCCAGGTGACAGTCTGGTGAATACTGGTAGAATCTGGGACCATGGAAGGGGATCCAGGGAATCTGAGAACAGGCCCCAAGTCAAGATGAAAAGACCTCTCCTTGGGTACTGAGTAATTATGGAATTATAGTTTACTAGTGACCTAAGGGGTGGAGGGTTTTGTGTATGATACTTAGTAAAACTTTGCTGAATAAGTGACTGATTGATTTAATCAAGACTTTGCCCCATGAGTGAAAGACTTTGACTGTGTACTTTGATACTACTGATAAGTGACTGATTGAGTTAACTTAAGAGTGACTATTTTACTTTGAGACTATGTTGTGAATATTATATTGTGATTTTCTGTCTTTAAAGTATAGTGAAGACCAGGTACCAACTCATACCCATAAGAACAGCAAAAGTGACAAAAAAAGAAAATGACAAATACTTTCAGTATTTGGGTAGAACTACAAACTGGTCCAGTCAATCCAGAAAGCAATTTGGAACAATACCCAGAAAGTTATTAGATTGTGCATTCCCATATCAACCAGTGATACCACTACTAGATCTATACCCCAACTAAATCAAAGAAAAAAGAAAGGGACTCATATGTACAAACATAGTTTTAGTAGATCTTTTCATGGTGGCAAAGAATTAGAAAATGAAGGGATGCCTATCAATTAGGGAATGGATGTGATAGAATGTTATTGTGCTATAAGAAATGATTTAGGAATGGTTTTAGAAATATCTAAGAAAACTTGTATGAATTAATGCAAAGTGAAGTCACCAAAATCAAGAGAATAATTTATATAATAACCATACTGTAAATACATACAACTCTGAAAGATTTAGGAACTTTGATTAGTAGAACAGAACCAACCACATAATGGTTCCACATGCCATCCATCTCCAAATAGAGAAGAGTGCAGACTGAAGTTTTTTTTGCTTTTTTGTCCATGATTAATGCAGGAAGTTGTTTTTAGTTTTTCTTGCTTTCTTAACGGCTTGGGGGAGGGAGAGAATTCAGAACTGAAAATAAAATAAAAACATTTAAAAAAAACCCAAAGTATATTAAGAGATTTAAATAAGAAAAACAGAAAATGTGGGTGGGGGTTTTGGTTCTGTACTACCAAGTCCTGTTGATCTTTTTTCTGCAATAAATCTAAATTCCTAGATACAACATTCAAATTTCCCCACTGATGTGATATGCATGTAAGGAGATATACCCTTCCTAAAAATAACCCTGTTATGCAAATTCCGACAATAAAAACCACAAAGTTTATGGAGAAAAATAAAATTAGGAGCACAACACTCAAACTCAGTCCCAGTGTCAATTACAAAAGCCACAAAAGAAGGAATTCCCATAGTGAGATCCAGTCACCAATAACACCAGCTACTGCCTCACATGGAGCATAAGTGGAAACACCCTGTAACCTGGAACTGGAGATCTCTGACCTTGCCTGTTCCAGGAGGTAACCTAGGGAAACAATCTTCCCTCCCTTCACCCTGCCAATACCCACCACAACCCCCAAGTGCTGGGCCCATTTCCAATAAGACATTGCTCTGCATCTATCTCCAAGGCTTTTTCCTTGGGCAGGTGGCTTGGGGGTGGCAGGGTAAAAGGGGTTAGGTCATCAAAGTCTATTTAGGTTTTGGGTGGGAAGTGCCATTGGTGGTATCCTGTCTTCCTTTCCCTTCAGTGCCCACCTCCCTTTCTAGGTCCCCACCTCTCACTCTGAAAAAGTATCACACCCCTCTGCCCACTATTAATTTTCACCATCTTCTGTATCAGGAAACATAACAGCTACAGAACTTCTCCCCGTTGGAGCCAGACATCTCCTCATCTCCTCTTTCTACAGACCCCACTGAACTTCCTGTAGGTCTCATCACATGCTGGCTATACCCCCCTCCCCCCACCTCGAACCTGGCTTTGTTCACCAACTGATGCACTAGCACTATCATGATGTCTGTTCTAGGGTGGGGGTGGGGATGCTCTTCAGGGGCCGTTTTCCCTTCCCTTCTATGCCAGTCACTCCAGGCTCTCTCTTATCCTTCTGGAGTATTACATGTCCTTCCGTTAGTTCTCACCACTGCAACACTTTTCCTCAGTTGGAATCAGATAGCTCTTCCCATAGGGCCCATCACATGCTGGTAGATACTTCTCTCAACCTTTCTATAGAAGTCTCACCCTCCCACCCATTCATTCTTGCTATAGTTGTCCTTGATGGCAAAACTATACATAAGCAAACACAAAATCTGTATAATCATATTGGAAAAAAATTCTTATTTTCAAAATAAGCATCATAGCAGAACTGCCTATACTCAAGAACATTTGATAATAGGAAGAGACCCTTTCCCTTCCCACTACTGACAAAATTAGTTTCTCATTATTCCACTCATAAACAAAATTATTCTGCTTTCTATCTTCAGGAAAGGATGCCTAGTGGCCCCCAAGGACATTCCCTGGTTTGCTCCCACCTCTTAACTTTCATAGTTGCTCCCTAATACCTGAGATATCTTCAAATCTCCTCATGTTCTTCACAATCCATCTTTAAATTCATCTTCCTTTAGAAATTTTCACTGATTAAGCTTCACTTCACACTTCTCCACAGATCTTCAGTCTTTTTACACCATTTAAAATACAATCTTATTATGTTTCTCTGTAACACTTTACTCGCTTTAGTTGGTTTGTATCTTCACATGTTCAGTAACCCTACCATCCCACTTCCCTATTCCTCACCATTTTCTTGTACAGGGCAGGGTACAGTCTTAAACTGGGTTTCCATTGCTCCCTGGGCTGTTGTCTCTTTTGAAGACACTGGTGCATTCGTGGGGACCTAGAGGAAAATGATACTATGTAACCAAAACCTATGAGAAAAAGATCACAGGAGGAGGAAAAGAGTAAGAATTGCATTTAATCCTTCAATACAAGGGCAAGTGCCCAGTGAGGCATCATCCAATTTCCTCAACTTAATATTCTATCTCATTATCCCCTAGAATTCCTTTCAACTCTACCCAAGTCAATCTACTTTCTATGCCCAACATATAGCTTATTGGGTTCTGTACCTCTGTGCCTCTCTGCTCATACAATGCTCACCAACTTGTAATAACTGCCTCCCCAAGCATCCTTCCAGACAGCTCAGCACTCACCTTAGATGCAATTTAAAGGACTGAACCCATGGTCTTTCCTATCATTATCTAATTTTTCTTCTATAGAGTACATAGCTCACAAATTACCTTTCCTTTAGCTCACCTTATCTGATCCATCTGGTTCTCTTTCCAAATCCTCCAATAAGGTCACCACCTCCTGTGGGCTTTCTGGACAATGCTTCTGCACCCAGGTTTGGAGTGTGTCAGGGAGAATGGTCAAGAATCGCTCCAACACCACCAGCTCCAGGATCTGTGCCTTTGTGTGGATCTCTGGTCTCAGCCATTCCCAACAGAGATTCTGTAGGCGAGTCAGAGCCTCTCGTGGACCAGACACTTCACAGTAACGAAACTGCCTAAAGCTTTGGAAGATGTTCCCCTTTGGAGGGTTGTTCCCTTGAATGCTTGTGTTCTGTTCCCTTCTAAAATCCTTTTTCCCCAAGTTCACTATGACTAACTCATCCTCCTTATGGGGAATCCAGGGACCAAGAGATGTAGCTTCTTCTGACTGTACAGTTATAGTTTTCCCCCCAAATCTACTCATCTTCCAATTGAAACCTGGTCTGGAGAAATTTGTCCTTGGTCTCCTCTTTTTTCTAGAGACTGCTGAGCCAAAATAAATCACTTTAAAAAACAAGAAAAGGCAAAGGTTTGGGGAGTATTGAACATATTTAAACTTTCTTGTTACCAGAAAAATCAATCCACTTAATTCTACAAAAAGATGAGTATACTCATTTTTAAAATTTAGGGTCAGGCAAGGTATTTTTCAGATCCCTTGGGTTTTATAAATAACCAAATGAAAGAATCTGATTCATTGATTTGCTTGTAAGTTACCAGTAAGATTTAGTGAAAACAACCAGGATGGCCAGGGACTTAAGAAAAATACATATAACGACAACAATTTATTTTATGGCTGCTAAACTCTTTCTACACATAACCTCGTTTGATCCTCACACTGATGCTATGAAATCAATAGCAAGAATGATACTGCCCCATTAAAAATAAAGTTGTGCCCATGCGTCAACATGGCTAAGCAATAGCAAAGTCAAGATTAAAAATCAAGTGTTTCTATGACATTAAAGAACCTAAGATGCTTCAGTATCTGAGAAAGATACTGATAGATAAAGAAAAAGATGCTTCAGTACTCTGAGGCCAAAAGGATGTAGGAGGAAACATCAGTTGTAGGTTACTGACGGGTGCCGGCGGGGGTCTATGCCGATCCCAGAAGCCAGGATTCCTTCTTAAAACAACGAAACCTCGACAAGCACCAAGCTGGAAATGAGGATCTGAAAGCAGCATCAAAGGACGCTTGGTTCTCGGGAGCCGGTCCAGGCACAGAAGCCCTCGCCCATTCCACTTCCCTGCAGGAGGGCCCTTTCAATCCCCACCTCAAGGTCCTCTAGCCTACGGCGGTCGAACGCACAAGCCTCACTGCCTGTTCGTCTCCGGGAACTAACGAGCCGCGGTCAACTCCAGCGGGCCTCAGCTGGCCCCTGACACCGAGCAGCAAGCGCAGAGAGAACCGCCCCTGCACGAACCGGAAGAGCCCTGGATCCTGCGCTCACGCATCCTCAAGCAGAAAGCACTTCCTTTGGTCCCTTTCAGCTGTTCTACTGGGAGGCGGAAGTTAATGCTACGGACTTAGTAGGAAGGTGGTTGATGCACCAAATCTGAGATTCCTGAAAAGTCATCTTACTTTTCCAAAACTACAAGGATTCTTTCGCTGTGGAAAAGGAACCAGGTAGTAGAAGCCCAACCAAAATCTTCGCACAATTTGAGATACATCTTCCAGTTCTTTTTAAACGCATATAATACGCGTCAAACACTCATTTATTTAGCTGTTTTTATGCATTGGGGACACAAAGAAAGGCAAAGACATTTTGGTGCTCTCAAGAAACTCACATTAGAATTGGAGGATAGAACATGTAAATAGGTACATACGTGATCTGTACAGAGTAGTTGGAAGATAATCTCAGAAAAAGGCACTAGAATCCTGGGTCACCAGAATGACCTCCTGGAGAAGGAGGGATGTGAGGTGAGGAGGAAGGAATGGCTTGAAGGAAGCCTAGGAAACTAAAAGATGGAAGTTGGGTGTGGCAGTTCCAGAAAGTGGAAACAGCCAGTTCGAAGTCATGGAGAGGGGAGATAAGAGTATTTGTGCAAGGAATGGCAAGTAAACTAGTGTTTCTAGGTCACTGTGTATGTGGAGAGGGGAGTAAAGTGTAAGAAGACTGGAAAAATGAACCAGGTTTTGGAAAGCTTTAAATGCCAAGCAGGAGATCATATTTGATCCTGGAAGCAATGTGACATAACATTTGTAAAGCACAGCATACATAATAAATGCTTGTTCCCTTTTCTTCTCTAATAGGGACCCACTGGTGGTGTGGTTTCATAATGTATAGTGGCTGAACCATCTCAAAGAAATAAGACCACTACTAGTCCAAGTATAGGCATATACTGGGATTGACGCCTCTCATGAAGCTACCTAAATTCTAAGAGGAACCAGCAACTTCAGAGAAAACAAGATTTTTAAAGAGTAAATATGCATAATAAATTATGAATAGTAAAAAGGGGGGGAGAAAGGGGTTGTGGTGGTATTAAGGGATTATGGAATAGGGGAGGTTTCCTAGCCCCAGTGGAACTGCAAATGCATACAGAAAAATCCATTGGAAGCATATATATGTAAGATGATTTTATAATCTTCTTTACCTCATAAATTCACCTAAAGGACAACTTTTGCAATTACTGAACAGGTTCCTACTTATGGAAAGTAGGAATGGTGATGCTTTCTGATTGGCTATTATGGTCCTGTCAGATTAGATAGATGTGGTTGTGGTTAAGTGCATGGAAACTCCTGATGTTCTATGAGAAATAGGAGTTCATGGGCATACCTGTTGTTCTAGTGAGCAATGAGGTATATATGTGAAATGCCCATGGCCTCATAAACTAAGCCCCTGTATGTAACAAGTTTGGAAAATTACTGAATTCTTCCTGAACTTGTAAGTGCTTAGCCAGGAGCCCCTGTCTTGTGAGAAACAGACCTGGCCATACTTCCTGATAAGATGTCAGAATGACCCAGGACATCTGGGTCTCACAATATATCAGGGAAAGGACTATACAACTCTCCAGACCAAGACCTGGCTACAACGGATGTGCTTATCTACCATTGTCAGACTAACTTTACTTCCCACAAGACTAACTTTATTTCTCACACCTGTTTTGTGGTTCTTGGCTTTAACTATTCCTCGCCTCCTGATGGAGCAGCTCTCCTAAGGTTTCCTTGGGAGACTGTCGCTGGCCAGCTCAATAAAAATGATGCTCAGAATAATTGACTTGAATTGGGTCATTTCATATGAAGAAGTTAGGATTTTGGGGGGAGGGAGTTTTCTAGGTAGGGACAGTGGGCCTGGTGTTCAGTGGGGCCTATAAGAAAGTTAGACTATTGAAGCTGGGGGCAGCTTTATTAGGATTCCATCACCAGAACTCATTGAGTAGGGCTTTGATAAGGTCAGAACTACCTGAGCTTTAGAAAAATTACCTAATCTATATCCCAAAGAGATCATAAAAATGGGAAAAGGACCCACATATACAAAAATATTTATAGCAACTCTATTTGTGGTGGCAAATTAGAAATTGAGGGGATGCTCATTAATTAGGGAATGGCTGAACAGGGTGTGGTATATGAATGTAATGGAATACTATTGTTCTATAAGAAATGATGAGCAGGCAGATTTCAGAAAAATCTGGAAAGATTTGCATGAACTGATGCTGAGTGAACTGAGCAGAACCAGAACATTGTACACAGTAACAGCAATGTTGTATGATAACCAACCTTAATTGACTTAGCTCTTCTCAGCAATGCAATGATCCAAGTCAATTCCAAAAGACTCAAGATGGAAAATGCTATCCATATCTAGAAAAAGAACTATGGAGTCTGAATGCAGATAGAAGTATACTATTTTCTCTTTTGGGGGAGTTGTTTTTTTGTTTTTTCTTTCTCCTGGTTTTTCCCTTTTGTTCTAATTCTTCTTTCATAACATGACTAAAGTGGAAATATGTTTAATATGATTGCATATGTATAGCCTATATCAGATTGCATGTAGTCTTGGGGAGGTGGGAAGGGAGGGAGAACTCATAACTTATAAAAGTGAATGTTGAAAATGAAAAATAAATAATTTTTTTAAAAAAGAAAAAAATTACCTAGGCAGTTGTAGGATGAATTGGATTGGGAAGAGACTTGGGACAGAGGGACCATTTAGAAGGCTATTAAAATATTCCAAGTTATAGGTGATGAGAATCTGAACTGGGTTGGGACTCTATGTGGAGAGAAGGAAACATATGAGAAATGTTGTGGAAGTAGAAATGAGAATTTTTTGGCAAAAGATTAGATGGAGGGTAGGTGAGCAAAAATGAGGAGTCAGGGATGACAATGAAGTAGCCAGATTGAGTGGATGGTAGTGCCTTCTATAATAATAGGGAAATTCAGTAGAAGATAAAGTTTACAGAGAAAGATCATGAATTCTCTTTAGAGTATAACTTGTTGGAGATGCCTATAATAGTTTGTGATGTCCAAAAAACTATCAGTGATGTGGAACCAGAGCACAGAAAAGAAACTAAGGATAGATATGTAGATCTAGGAGTCATACATATGATATTTGAACTCATGGGAGCTGATGAGATAACTATGTGAAGTAACATAGAAAAGAAAATAGTCCAAGCCTTGGGGGACATCCAGGATTAGTGGCCATGTTATGGATGAAGAATCAGCAAAAGAAACAGCAGGTAAGGGAAGAACCAAGAAAGAGTAGCATGCATACATGTATATATATGTTTATTTTACATATGCACACATGCATTTTATTTGCACATAATTGTTTTCATGTTATTTTCCACATTAGACTGTTGACTTCAGACCCTTGATGTCAGAGACTGGTTTTTCTTCATATCCTTAGTGCCTTGCACTTTTAAATGCTTGTTGGCTAACAGAATTGAGTTCAAGAGTTGATAAGGATGGAAGGAAAGTATACAGAGGTAATGGATTGAGAAAGAACTGAGGGGTGGAAGGATTGAAGGTCATTGTGAGAATAAAGATCAGGTTTAGAGTTTGTAAAAACTGGGGAAAATTGAATGATAAAATATTATAATTAGATAAAAAATTTCAGAGTTAATGAACCTGGAAGTTCACTTGTGGGTGGTCAAGGGTATGACCATTTCTGTGTATAAGTGAGGTAGAGTGGTAGAATAGGTCACAGAAATTGAGTAGATTGAGAAACTGGGAAGTCATGATATTTGAGAGAACATCAATAGGTATGACCTAATATGAAGGCAGAAGAAGAGTAGGGAAGACTGTTTGCCAGATGCAAATTGAATAAAAAAATAAGATGAGTCTTCCTGACCTCAGGCCCAGAACTCTATCCATTCTACCACTTAGCTCACCAACACTGACATATACCCCTAGTTTTCTTATAATTGGTGTTTGACCACTCTAGATCAGTGCATCCATCTATAAAGGGATTCAGTTCCCTCTGCTTTTGTAAATGTAAAACTGTAATCCTGCCAAGGTCCATTGCTGGAATTAGCTAGATTCCAAATAAGAATTAAACAAGCCAGTCAATGTTGAAAGCAATAGGCCCTTTTATTTGATATATGATACTCAACAGATGTCACTGTAGAGGGCAGTTTTGATGGGGAGCACTTTTCATCCTCTTCTTTTTCCAGGAGAGGGTAAAATTAATTCTTGATTATCATGTCTATCTCCACCCACTGGTGGTCAACTCAGGGTATGACCTTCTCTTGAGGTCTCTCTACTCCCCAGCTGTAATGCCAAGCAAAGGCAACTTCCCAAAGGTTCAAAATACCAGCATAGCCGCTCTCCATTCTATTCAGTGACAAATTAAGAACACAGAAAATCAAAATACAGCATAATTCCAAATACAGCATTCACCAAATGTAATTCAGTAATTTCCCAGTACTACTCCACCCCTGGAAAGTACATTCATTTAGTCAATCCCAAAGATCTTCTTCTCAAATGGAGATTAGTTTCCAATCATAAGCAAACTACATTCCTTTGGTCAGTCACAGAGCACAAAAAAGTCAAAAGTTTCCCACCTAGATCACAACTGAAAAGGCCATCTACACCTGAGTTACAACAAGCTTAAGCACAGCATTTAATACCCAAAGAGAGGTCTTTTCTTCATCTTGACCCAAGGAAAGTTCTGCTTAACAAGGCCACAAGATACAATTGCCAGTGTCCTCATTAATTCATTCTCTGTCTGAAGAACAGTCCAAGGACCCCTGAAAACAGCAAAACCCTCCTTCCAGGATTTCTATAAACATACAACAAGAAAATCCTTCTCCAGGACCTCTGCAACAACAGCACTGTTCTTTACCAGTGGATGCAATTTACTCTCTGTCTGCAGAACAATCTCAGCACCCCTGAACCAACAGCAAGTTTCCAGGATCTGTGCAACAACAGCACTGTCCACCAGCAGACGAATCTGGCAAAACAACATCAAAACAGACAGACAAAGTACCAGCATCACAGACATGTCTCCTCAGTCCTTGGCAGCTCCGGGTAGCAGCTCTCAAAAGTCCTGGGCCACTCAAACTAGCCCTCAATAATTCTTCTCTCTGTCTCTCTCTCTCTTTCTCTGTCTCTCTCTCTGTCTCTCTATCTCTGTCTCTGTCTCTCTGTCTCTCTGTCTCTCTCTGTCTCTCTCTCTCTCTCTGTCTCTCTCTCGTCAACAAGTCCATCCCACAAGTGGGATTCACAAGCTCTAGGTTTTAACACTCAACCTGAAAACCAAGCCAATACAGGGGAATCTTTAAATTCCATTACTATTACACCAGCCTCCTTTGATTAGACTATTTTGAGACATAGTCTGCCTGGATTAATGAGATTAGCTCATGAGAATTTTAGTTTAGGGCAAGAGTTTTTAATCCTGTAATACATGAACTTATATAAAAAATATTTTGACAACTATCTCCAAATAATTGCCTTCCTTGTTGATCCTGTATATTTTATTTTATCAATTTTAAAAAAACATTACTCTGCTACTGGAGGAGCTGGTAGATCCCTTGAATTCAGGGGTTCTGTGCTGCACTAGAGCTAAAGGTAGGTAGCTAAAGTAGGGTGTCTACTCTCAGTCTGGTTTGGTGTGTCACTCCCTCCAGAAGCATAGGCTAGGCTTCTTAAAAAGGCATGAACAAGCACAGATCAGAAAAAAATAGAGCCAGTTAAACCCTCCATTCCTATCAGTATTAGGTTTGGGCATGTGAGTGGCATTTGTAGCCATAGTGAGAAAGGGAGATCCAGTCTCAAAAATGAATGAATGAATGAATGAAATCATTAAGAGGTCCATAGATTTCACCATACTGCCAAAGGGATCTGTGACACAAAACAAAATGTTTAAAGCCCCTGTTCTAGAGGAAAGGCCCCAGTTCCACATGAATTTCTTTCTCTACAAAGCTAGAAAACTTTAAAAATACAGATTATATATACATTTCATCAATAGACAATCTGCTGAATGCCAAGTCAAGAGGGTGTGCTCTTAGTCACCTGCTTACAACACTAGCAAAAATACCAATTCTGGACACAATTTAAATGATTTTATTTTTATCTAGAAATCAATTCTTTAAAAAATAGAAAGAACCAATAAGCAAAATTTAAAATGTCAGAGAAAACTGCCTCTTGCACGTGCAAAAAATAAAATGGAAGGGAGAAGCAGTGGACATGGAACCAGGGAAAGAAAAAGTCTCTTGCTTTCATAAGTGTTAGAGTCAATCTCCTGAAAAAAATTCTCCATCTGCTGCAGCTCTTCTCAGCACTATTTCTCTAACTCACCCCATGTCCTTCTCTAGAGAGATTTAAAGCTGCCACTTTAGCAGGAAATTCTACCCTCCAATTCAATAGCTCTCTCTTTTCAAGCTGGGAAGAAATACGATTTCCAAGGTCATTGTGTTGAGCACAACCCCACCTTCCCTTCCCTTAATTGATCTGTAAGCAACAACTCCACCCTCCCTTCCCGTAATTGATCTGTAAGCAAGCATTTTAGCATAACTTTTACCCCTCCCTTCCCTCTCCTAATTGACCCAGGAGTGGGGGGGTTCAGTCTAGGAAAAAAAAGAGGGAAAATTCAAATATACACTGACCAATCACTGATTGTAGTTTCAGCTTATGTAACCTGAATATTGTAATCTCTTTAAAAAGCAGAATATTGTTCAAGCCAAATTACTGTCTGATTTGGGTATGTGACCCCGGCAGTCCCTGGGCAATAAAATCTACTTCCAATTCTAATCTCAGGGATCTTCTGTCTTGCTCCTTTTATGCACAACATAAATTGGAGGCCCCAGCAAGATCTCTGGTGTTTCGTGGCACCTCAAATATCCCCAAATAAGAAGAGCTCTCGGCCTCAGGAGGTAGGCATCTGCTTGCCCCTATTGGTAGGGGGGCTAGCCCCTGATGACTTTCCAGGGCCCCAGTTCTCGAGGAGGGAAAGATCGCATCTGCCTCCTGACTCCGACTTGCTCCTCATTCAGTCTTTTGTGGATCCAGGACCTCCAGTTTGGGGGTGAGTAAAAATCTGTTCTGGCTAAAAATCTGTTCTGGTTCTGTTCTGGAGGGTGGAGGGTGTAAGGGTTATGGGATTTAAAGATCTTCCATGCCCCATTGGACTTGCTGACGTAGCAGGAAGGGGCGGAGCAAGAAGAAGCGGAAGCCAAACTAGAGTTCCTTCGGTGGCTGGCGGTGGTGGTGGTGGTGGTGGTGGTGGTGGTGGTGGTGGTGGTGACGGCGACGGCGACGGCGGCAGCAGCAGCAGCAGCAGCAGAGGCAGCGACAGCATGAAGCCCTTTTTGAGTTAGCCAGAATTTCTGCTAACGACTCCTGCTGAGGACTGCCAGGGGCCGGAGCTGCTGGGAGCGAGCTTCCCGGACGCTGGGTGGTTGCTGTGAGTGGGGAGAGGAGGACCTTTGTCTGAGGTAGCCTGTTCTGTTTTAAAGGCTTGAAAATGTGGGTGATTTCTACTTTATCTACCTGTGCCAATGTCACAACTACTCTGATGGCTTTCACTTTCTGGTTTTGGGACTCAGTCTTTTGGTATCTTAATAAATTTTCTAGTTTATTCCCCCATATGGCAAGCATGATGTATTTTGTGATGGATAATTATATCAGCATATCTGTAATCTCCATAGACATTGTGAATATGGCATTGCTGATACAGAGGGCTAGACGTAGCCATTTGTGCAGGGGGCATCTCCTCCCTGGCGAAGCTTTGGGACGCCAAAGCCTCTCACCATCAGTATTCTGGTTGTTAATGTTTGTATGTTTTTTGTGTGTCCTGTGCTTGCTTGAGCTCATTTGCTTCCTGTTCAGTATCTTCAGGGGACAAAGCAAGCAGCTATGGACTATTGTCTGTCCTCGTTAAGTTTTGTCTTGAACTCATTCGCGTAAAGCCTCCCCGTTTTTATTCTGCAAAGCAGGTATTCGAGTGGCTATCACACAAACACCTCCAAAAGAGCTTTTCTGATTTCCACTGGAAAGAAATATTTGTTTATAAGAGTAAACTGTCTGTCTTTTCATCCTAGGACATGGGAGGTTCAGCCAGTACATCAAAAACTCCCCTGGGTTGCCTACTAAGCCATTTTAGAGTAGCCTATCAGGACCAGGCAGATTATGGGGTCCCCATGAAGAGAAAACTCATTTCTTATTGCATGAATGAGTGGACCATGTTTGGGGTGGGCTGGCCCCCTCAGGGAAGTTTCAACAAGCAAATTATCCAATCTGTATGGCGGGTGGTCACAGAGAATCCAGGACATCCAGATCAGTTCCCTTATATTGATGTCTGGCTAGATCTCATCACCTATCCCCCTCCCTGGCTTAGGAACTGTTCTTTCCAAAGGGGCATCTGAATCCATGTGGCCCACCCGCTCTCGGATACTCCTGAGACAAAACCTCCCGCAAAAATCCTACAGGATCAGAGTGAGGAGCATCATTCCCCCCACCTTACAACCCTCAATCCATCCCTCTGCCTCTTGTCCTGACTCCTCGGGGCTTCCAACCTCCCTGAGTCCCCTTTCGCTCCCCCTCCCCCTCCCCTACACTCACACCCGGACTGGGGCAGACTGTCAGCCCCCAGAAGAACCCTCTTCTGCTTCAGCCATCCTTCCCCTCAGGGAATAAACTCCAGAAACAGGAGGGTTTTGAGGGCATGGTTATATCCCAGCTGGTAAAAATTGCCCAAAAGGTTTATGACAACAGGGACAGCCCCTCTGATAAAGCAGACAAGAAGTTTGCCCGGGACCTTGTGGCTGCACCTCAGACTCCCAAATGGAGTACCCAAGTCGGTGCTACACCACGTGGTACCCACACCCCTCTTGCAAGGGACCAATGTGCTTACTGTAAAGAGTTAGGCCATTGGAAAAATGAATGCCCCCAGGACAAAGACTCTCCAGAGTCCTCCAAAAACTCAAAGGGGGGGAGGGGCAAAACTTTATACTGTGCTGGTCCTTCCCCTCCTCATGACCATTGGGAAGGTGGGAAGGTGGGCCCCTCTTTGGGAATCCCTCCACTCTGATCAAAGAAGCAGGCAGGCTAGATCTCCTGCCTGACCAATTAAAGCCAATTAAGTGTGGAGCTTTGAGATTGGCAGATTCAAAGCTCACTTTCAAAAGGTCCACCAAAATTCTCCCTGTTGTTGTAATAATTTGCAATTTTTAATTTGGGAAATTTACAATTTCTTTACAAAATATCTTCGCAAATTCTGAGAATTAATCATTAAGAAATTGGAAATAGGATATTGGGATGGCTTAAAAAATAGGTTTTTAGGATATTGGGATTGCTTAAAAGGAAGTTTTCTTGACTTTTTCCTTGAATTTGTAAAAGGAAAATCAATAGAATTTGTGAAAACTTGTGATCAGAATTGTATAGTGATTGCAAAATATAATGACTGACATATTTTGGTATCTCTCTAACTTTGAAGTTATGCCAGAATTGATATGGCCAATTATTGTATAAGTCATTTGATGTTATTTGATATTCAATTTTGTTGCCATCTTTCTGAGATTGTATTGTGTTTCTAAAAGTCTATTTAGCTAAGTGAACTTAAGAAACGTTTTTAAAGTAGGAATACTATTATAGCTATTTTTAAAAATCTGAATTTCTTATTGCATGTGTATTGGGTTTTTATGTTATAAAATTTGTTAATTTAAACTTATATTTGGGTTACAAACAGGCAATAATAATACTGATATTTCACTTAAAATTTTGGCTAAATTTGTAATTTGGAAAAATTATGAACTCTGATGTTAACAATTTTCTTATTATTATTCTGAAGCTGTTTAGTCATCTAAGTGTATGTATGTATATATATATATGTGTGTGTGTGTGTGTGTGTATGTGTGTATGTTAACCTGGATGTATGTGAATATACAATGTCTTGGGAAATTTATATTAGGAGCATTTTAACACCAAATTAGTTTTAGGAAATTCCCATACTTGAAGGTTTATTTTATAATTATTATGTTTGTCAGCCTTAAGTGAAACCTTTCTTAGGTGTGAAGTTTGCATCAATGGCTATGGGATGAACGATTTTCTGTGCAAAGCAATTTGGAAATTACTAAATTAAGATCACCAGATTGGTAATTACTTGATTTTGGTTTGAAGTTTAAATTTAGGCACATCATAATTGTTTCTGATATTGTTACTGGTAAACATTGGTATTATGAATGTTATAATAGAAACAGTTTCTCATACTCTAAATGCTGTTAAATTAAGAATTATACTGTCAGAGAAACAAGAAAATGATGGTGAAGTACTTTGACCATGTCAGAGTATCAGTTATGATATTCTAAAATGTTGTAATTTAAGAAATCATTTACTTTTAAGTTTTTCTTTTTAAGTTTTAATTCATAAATCAAGTATTTACAATAGGAAAAACTTGGGAAAAACTACTTATTGGTAATTTTGTGAAGAAAAGACCCTGTGAATCCTCTTTTAAGTTTTGTAAAACCTAGAATATGGAAATGAGGGCTTAGGTGTCCCAGAAAACAATTTGTGGTCAGGACCTGGCTTCAGCCATGTTTTAGTCTCTGGCTACAGACCTAGCCCCCTAGGAAACAGAGACAGATCTACCCAAATGATTTTGGGTCCCAGCTGTTTAAGGGGGGGAATAATCAGGTGATTGGAATGATGGGGTACTTGGGTACCTTAAAATTTGATTAATCAGAGTTACTTTAGTTGAGAGAAAAGAAAAGATACCATTTTTAAAACCAGGTTAGTTCAAACTATCTCTAAAGTCTATTTATAAAAAGCTGAACAAAGCAGATAAGAAGGTTAGGGGACAAATGGGGTTTATCCAGCCCCCTCCTGTTTCCAGATAGTTGATATCAGTTTTAGAAATATGTTGAGAGAGCATGAGGAAGTTTTGGGAAGGCAGAAAGATTTGTAACTTGAGTTTGTAATTAATAGCTCAATCAAATTTTAGATGGCCCTATCTGAAGGACACTAGTCCATATTTATTTGCTATTTAATAATTTGAGGGACTGTAAATTTTACTATTCTTCTAGGCCTTGATTACAGGAGTTGTCATAAAAGCCAATACTGGGATGGCAGAGGCTGCAGGCTGCAAACTGTTCAAGGTGGATGTCTGTGCTTGGAAAAGTTTGGGGACAACCTTGAACACTGCCTAGGTGGGATCTCTCTGACTTTCCCAATTGTGCCTTTTCTTTCTGAAAAAGGAAACCTCCCACCTATTCATGCCTAAGCCTTGCTTTCAGCACATGATTGCTTTCTGAATGACTAGTGGAGATGACTCATTCCTGGAATCAAACAAGGCTAAGGAAGTTTTCATTCTGGCAAGGGTTGATTTTGTCCCTCTCTTATTCTATAGCAAATTCAAATACTGAGAAGTAATATTCAGGGCCAAATAAATGACTAAATATAGAGGTAACATCCTTCAAAGAAGGAGATGATTAGTAATAAGGCAAAAAGTAATGAAATAGATTATCCTATCCTGATTGACCAGGATAGTGAAGTTTGAGGAGAGCAACAGGATCAGGCCAGATGACACCTGGGATTAAATACAGATGCATAAAATTGGTTTTTAACATTTCCTATTCTGTGAATTCATGTTTGGGAATAAGATCAGAGGTATGGATTTTGGATTTTAGCACAAGGATTATATAAGATAGTGGTAAGGGTGAAGCTAATGTTAATTAGTTAATGCATCTGTCTGATAATTTTATAAAGGGCAGATGAAATCAATTTTTAAAAAAAGGTTTTTCAAATTTTAAAGGACTCCTATACCAGGTACAGGATTTAGGAAAGGTAGAAATAGCAAAGGATAAATAAACAGAAAATTCTCTATAGTTTCAAAATATGGCACTAATCTTAAGTAATTGTACTAATTTATGTTAAGTCAAAATTATCTGGTCAACTCTAGATCTGAACTGGAGAAGCAAAACTCCTTTTTTAAATTCTGTAACTACATGAGGCATCTGGGATTTTAAAGTGTTGCTTAAATGAAATAGGACACTGGGACACAAGGAATTGTATGTTAATTATGATTCTTGTATAGTTTGTATGTAAGTTTTCTTGGTTATCTTGGTGACATATACCTGACTTAATGTAATTATGTCATTTTGTAAAATCTTGAGAAAAACCTCATTGTATTAACTGAGCCTAGCCCTGTGTGGCTAAGAAAACCGAACTATTTGTTTGAACCTAGTCTTGCATGGCTAAAAACTGGACCTTTATATGTAAAATTGTGTTTCTGGGAGCTCTTGTATTGTACATTTTAACTCTAGTCATATAAGGATCATCCCCTGAGCCTTGGAATCTGCAAAAGACAATATCAGATGCATACGGCTTTCCCAAGAATCCAGACCTGACCTCTATTGGGACAGCTTCTTTCCTGGAGAAATTCAACTACAGGACCAATGGAAAAATGTGGCCCACTCCCCTTCCTTCAGAATATGGCCTTGATTATAGGAAGTCTCTATTAACTGTTAAATTGCTAATTGTCAGGGACCCCCCCCCCCCACCATCCTTTAGGAATGGAATTGGATAACCTAGATGATATAGTACCAGTCATGTCAAAGGTTTGACATACCTACAAAAAAAGAGTAGGGAATGTTGAGCACAACTCTACCTTTCATTCCTTTAATTGATCTGTAAGCAACAAATCCACCCTCCCTTCCCTTAATTGATCTGAAAGCAGGCATTTTAGCATAATTTTTACCCCTCCCTTCCCTTCCATTGATCTGTAAACAGGCATTTTAACATAACTTTTACCCCTCTCTTCCATCTCCTAATTAACCCATGAGTGGGGGGTTCAGTCTAGGAAAAAAACGAGGGAAAATTCAAATATACACTGACCAATCACTGATTGTAGTTTCAGCTTACATAACCTGACTATTGTAATCTCTTTTAAAAATGGCATATTGTTCATGCCAAGTTACTATCTGGTTTGGGTATGTGACCCCAGCAGTCCCGAGGCAATAAAATTTACTTCCAGTTTTAATCTCAGTGATCTTCTGTCTTGCTCCTTCTATGCACAACAATTTAGTTTCTGGGTAAATTAATCATTTTATTAATAAGGCTAGCAAGTTATTAATAAAAGAGGCCAGTGGCACTCTCAAATGTCAAAGACCCTCATGGCTCCAATTTACAGCTTATATGGGCTTGGAAAATTTGGTGTTCCAAAGGATGGCAATCAACTGAATGGTTAACAGGTAATGAGAGAGGATGAATATTACGAGAGGCTATGAGAGTGTCTTGGTGTCACTCTTGGACAAAGAGACTATCCCTTCTGGAAGAACACCATTAGCCTTGGGCAGTCTAATCATTCTAATTTATCCCCACCCAAACCTGAATAGAACACAATGGGATTAAATTCCTTGTAAGGCTGGGTGGGATATGACCTAGATTGAGGAGAGTGTTACTTTCTCAGACAGAAGTCCTGTCTGTTCTGTGTTGATTTCTCAGGAGTCCTGTCTGCTGTTCTGTATTGATTTCTCAAACTGAAAGTGAATTGAGATGATAGTGCTAGTAATGTGTGTAAATATTGTTGTAGCCCTATTAAGCTTTGTTTTCCCAAAAGCAGAAATTGCAAAGAGCTTGGAGTGGAGCAGTCCTCATGAGCTGAGATATAGAACAGGAGAGGAGAGCTGCCTACATCTGAATCCAGGCAACAGTTAGGAGTAGACAACAGCCCATGGAGAAGGAGCCATGAGGTTTAGAAGCCAGTCTGTAGTCAAGATGAAAGAGAACTTTACTATGGATACTCTGTATTAACTGATGAGATTTGTAACTTACTGTGACATAGGGGTGGATGGTGTTCGGATGGTTTCTGCCACTCCTTAAGGATGACTATAAGATATACTGAATGATATGTTTTGTTTAAGACTATGTGGCCACCTTAGTAATAAGTTGTTATGTTGTTGTGAATGGTATGCTTTAGTTTACTACTGAATAGAGAGTTCATTATACTATGTGATTAGACCCTTAAATTTATTCATAGCAACAGCCCTCAAGATTGCTACTCATGATTGGCTTTACAGTGAGCAACAAGCTGCCAGTTGGTGGTACTTGTCACCATTTTGGTGCCCCTTATAGGTCTGGTAGTGACCTCGTATGGGTCTAGAATTTCCTTTTGTCCTGGTGCTCAGCATCTCTCTGGGTAATTGCAACATGCTTTGGGTCTGGCCCGTTTCCAGTGTCAAAGACTTCCCTGTCTGACTTCCCTAGGACTATCCTGTCGTAGGAACAACAAATGACTTACTGTGAGGTTTTATTTTAGATTCCCCCATCAGGATTCAATTTGGTACATTTGCTAGATGTTTGGAAGAATGTTTTTGGGGGGAGGATTGCCATGGTAAGCTCACTGTAGTACTGCTACTCTTCCATCTTGGCTCTCTCCTCCAAATTAAATTTAAAAATGCATCATGCATACTTTCTTTTTTTTTTGAAGAACCAGTTTTTACCAATACACCTCTGGGTGGAACCACATGTTTTATTTCTTTCAATATTTGAAATGTCTTTAGAATATTAAGGAATGTTGATAATAAAGATATTTTTTAAAGAACATGAATTATCAAGTAGAAATGTGTTTGGAATTCCAAGTGTCTAAAAAAAAATTTCACACCAATTGATGCACTAGGTCCTTCTAATGTGAAAAGGGCTTTGGAAAAGTACTTATAAGATTGAAATAGCAATCAGTTCCCTTTGAGCCAATCAATGAGGGCAGTCTGAGGTGATCAAGCTAGACCAAAGTCTTAAGTATAGGGTTAAATACATCATGCAGGTATGAGAGGAACAGGGCAAGAGTTAAAATAAGTAAGAAGTAAATAGAGAGGAATAAGAAGTATGGCTAGGAAGAAGCTTATTGGACAGAGAAAGATTAGACTAGAAAAATCAGAGGTTTTTCCTGACCACAACAAATCTCCAATTTTTTCCCAGTTTTTTTATACAAACTTTTATCAATAAATACAAACATTTATTTATGACAAATTGTAAATAAGGTGGATTTCAGTGTGTGTAAGGTGTATTTTTGCTATTCTTTCTTATATTTTAGTTCCCAGGATCCATAGCCATAATAATCTCTTGTTCTCGGGTGTTAGATATTCATGATTCAAAAACATCTCCACTATGCTTGTGCAGTGTTATATAATGATAAATAATGTAAATATTTGTGTTCAAAATTGTAACAATCCATTGCAACTATGCAGTCAGATATAACTTTGTGAGATGTAAACTTGTGAGGCTATTGGTAGCAATATGCCTTCTTTGTCTGTTGACCTATAAAGCAGGTGGGAACTGGTCAATGACAGAGGAACCCTTAGGGTTGAATGCTGTAATGCCAAGCAAAGGCAACTTCCCAAGGTTCAAAATACCAGCATAGGTGCTCTCCATTTTATTCAGTGAAAAATTAAGAACAGAGAAAATCAAAATATGACATCATTCAAAATACAGCATTTACTAAGTGTAATTCAATAATCTCCAAGTACTACCCAACCCCTGGACATTACAGTCATTTAATCAATCACAAAGTCCCTCTTCTAAATACTACTCCACCCCTAGGCTGTACATTCATTTAGTCCATCACAAAGCCCCTCTTCTCAAATGGAGATTACTTTCCAATCATAAGTAAAGTACATTCATTTGTTTAATCACAGAGTACAAAAAAGTCAAAAGTTCCCCACCCTTGGATTACAATTGAATCTACAACAGAGTTACAACAAGCTTAAGCACAGCATTTAATACCCAAATAGAGGTCTTTTCTTCATCTTGACCCAAGGCAAGATCTCAGCAATCTTTGTTCCTGGGGAGACAAAGCTTAGCAAGGCCACAAGATACATTGCCAGTCTCTTCATTAATTCATCCTCTGTCTGCAGAACAATCCTAGGACCCCTGGAAACATTAGAAAACCCCCCTTCCAGGATTTCTGTAAACAAACAACAAGAAAATCCTTCTTCAGGGCTTCTGAACCAACAGCAAGGTTCCAGAACCTCTGCAACAACAGCACTGTCCTTCACCAGTGGACAGAATTTACTCTCTGTCTGCAGAACAATCTCAGGAGCTCTGAACCAACAGCAAGATTCCAACACCTCTGCAACAACAGGACTGTCCTTCACCAGTGGACAGATTTGGCAAAACAACATCAAAACAGACAGACAAAGTACCAGCATAACAGCCATGTCTCCTCAGTCCTTGGCAGCTCTGGGTGGCAGCTTTCAAAAGTCCTGGGCAATTCAAACTGGCCCTCAGCAATCCTCTCCATCTCTCTCTGCCTCCAAGATGCTGCTTCCAAAAAGTTCTTCTGCCTTTCTCTTTTCTTGTGTCTCTCTAAATTTACGTCACCAGCTCCTCCCAGTTCAGCCCTCTCTTTTCACGTCAACAAGTCCAACTCACAAGTGGGATTCACAAGCTCTGGGTTTTAACACAATCAAACCAAAAACCAAGCCAATACAGGGGGATCTTTAAATTCCATTCCTATTACAAATGCACAAGATGGAATGCTATACATTCCTTGATCATCCCCCATCGAGACTTGGGGGGGAATCACTTGAGAGAAGGACGATTAGGGAATGCTATAGGAGGTGATGCTCCCATTTTCAGGAATACCTTTTGAGAAGACTAGATTAGTATAAAGTAGGATTACTAACCCCTCCAAAGCTGTCTTTCTGTCCTTCCTGTCTGACCAGATCAAGAGTGAACCTGTACTAGTAGCCCTCTTGTAGATTTACCTGTTTTGCACAAGTATAACCACAAAAATAAATCAGCATACCAACAAAACCCTGTCAAGACATTAGCAGACACCCTGTTTTCCAGAGCTAAGGCCAAGAAACAAGCAATCTGTGCCCTGAGTTTGACATATCAACAATCCTTTGTGCTCACCCTCTGACTGACCTCACACTCTGTCAAAATCACATAATTATTTTTTTAATTAATTTATTTATTTTTAGTTTTCAATATTCACTTCCATAAATTTTAATTTTTATCTGCCTCCCTCTCCACTCCCCCCCAATACAACATGCAATCTGATATAGGATCTATATATACATTCTTATTAAATATTTTTTCACATTAGTCATGTTGTATAGAATAATTAGAATGAATGGGAGAAACCGTGACAAAAACAAAACAAAACAAAAAAGAATGCAAATAGTTTGCTTCGAAATGCTTTCCAACTCCATATTTCTTTCTCTGGATGTGGATGGTATTTTTCCATTATGAGTCCTTTGGAATTGTTTTTAGGTCCTTGCATTGCTGAGATGAGCTAAGTCTATTAAAGTCAGTCATCACACAATGTGACTGTTACTGTGTACAATGTTCTCCTGGTTCTACTGACTTCACTCAGCGTCAGTTCATATAAGTCTTTCCAGGTTTTTCTGAAGTCTACCTGCTCATTATTTTGTTTTTTTATTTATTTTTAGTTTGCAGCATTCATTTCCACAAGATTTTGAGTTATAAATTTTCTTCCTGTCTTTCCCCTACCCCCCCAACATTATTTCTTATAGCACAATAATATTCCATTGCATTCATATACCACAATTTGTTCAGTCATTCCCCAATTGATGGGAAAAACCCTCAATTTCCATTTCTTGGCCACCACAAAAAAGAGCTGCTATAAATATTTCTGTACATGTGGGTCCTTTTCCATTTTTTAAATCTCTTTTAGATACAGACCTAGAAGTGGTATTGCTCAAAATCACATAATTATTGTGTTGCTCTGACCAGCACTAGGTGTTCTCTGAGCTCAAACAAGCACCAGATAAGCTTGAACAAGTTCTGGTCGTGAAGCCCCGCCATGAATCAAACTTATTGCATCGTTTCTGTTACCCCTCATTGTCAGAGTTATAGCTCACTGCATAGTCCTTGGTATAAGTACTGAGATCTCCCCAGATTAAAGCTGGTCCTCCTAAGGGTGGGGCCCCAGCACATGTGACTAGATCACCAACTTTCTTGCAAGACATTTCCCTCACTTTGAAATTACACTTCTGTTTGAATTCCTGATTCTCCTGTGTCTAGCCTGCTCTGTTTCGTTCCAGCCACCCACAAGTTAGAGTCTGGTTTGTTTTGGTTGACGACCGCATGTTCATGATCTAGTTAGCTGGTAGAATTGACCAGCTTCTTAAAAGGCCTCAAATATTCTGTACCATGTCCTAGACCAGGATAAAAAGTACTCTGGATGGTTATATCATTTCCAGGCAATTATACTTTTTTTTAACTTGGTGGAGATCAGCCTCAAGGCTGATGAGGGGTGGGGTGGGCTTTGTGGAAAGGAGAAAGAGAATTTCTATCTTCTTGTGCTCTTCAATCTCTTCCAGTGTTTTTGTGCTTTGGGTACTGCCAGGGACTTTGGGTGCCTCTGGCTTTCAGCTTCTAGAGAAAAGATGTATAATGTCAAGCCAGTTCAGGTTCCTAAAGGGTAAATGAGACTCTAAAATGTTTTAAAAAGGAAAACTATATAAAATGTACCAAGAAAAGGGGTTTAATATTAGAAAGAATAGGCAAATGAAAACTGCCCCATAGATCCTCCTGAACCATTGTAACCAAGTTTGTCACACCTTCAGGGAGAATAGGAATTGGCCAAGCCCCAACTCAGATTAAAGAAGGGTACAGACAAGATTGCAGACCTCATATCAATCTGTCTATATATTGGAAAATGGATAAAATACTATAACCTCGGCACTGATAGAAAGTGGGGCAGAGGCCTCCCTTATTTATGGGAACCCTGATAAACTGAAGCATGGAACTCCTATCACTATCACAGGACAGGGAGGGGCTGAAATATCAGCCAAACAAGTCAAACTAACAATTTGGACAATTACCTAAGAAAAGAATATACTGTGGTTATTGTACCCATTCCTGAATACATCATTGGAATTGATACGTTGAAAGGTATGACCCTGAATCTACCTGAAGGAAGACACCAATTTGCAGTAAGGAAGATAGGAATAAAGACAGTTTTAATGGGAAAAATAAAAATAAACACAATTACTTTACCTAAGTCTTCTGAAGTAATTACTTTAAAGCAGTTTCGTGTGCCAGGAGGGCAAGATGAAATTACCAACACTATACAGGAATATGTTGAAGCAGGAGTGTTAATCCCTGCAACCACATGATGGAATAATCCTGTCTGGCCAGTAAGAAAATCAGATGGAACAAGGAGAATGACAGTGGATTAAAGACAATTGAATAAAGTGACTCCTCCCTTGTATGCTGCTGTTCCAGATACCATCACTTTAATAAAAGGATCCAGAAATATGATGGGACTTGGCATGCAGTTATTGATTTAGACAATGTTTTCCTTACTATTCCAATAGACTCTCAACAATGGGACTGGTTTGTTTTCACTTGGCAGGGCATATACTTTCACCTACTTGCCATAAGGATGTCTGCATAGCCCCACTATTTGTCAAAGGATTGTGACTGAACATTTGGATGAATTAAAACTACCTGGTATACAGCTTACCCACAACATAGATCATACAAGGGCAAATGTAAAAGAAGTGGAAATGAGTCTGATTCTTTTAATTGGGCATATGAAAAGCAAAGGGTGGGAAATAATGAACTCTACAAAGATTTAAGCACCAGTGCAAAAGGTAAAATTTTGGGGTATACAATGGAATAAAGGATGGTAAGAGATTCTGCCTCAAGCCTGACAAAAGATTCAGGATTTTCCTATTCCTACCAATAAGAAAGAGGACTGAAAGTTTATAGGATTATTGGGATATTGGTGACATACCACATCTGGGACAGATTTTGAAATCCTTATATAAAGTTACTAGGAAATAAATGTGAATTTGATTGGGGAATTGAACAGAGTAATGCTTTTGAAGAAGCCAAAGTTGCTATACAATTGGCCCTAGGTTTATAGCCTGTGCAAAATGGACCAGTGGAATTACAAGTGACTGTACAGGATGATTATGCAAACTGGAGTTTATGGCAGAAACAACAAAGCAGAAATGTACCCTTAGGATTTTGGTCCAGGAAACGTCCTTCATCTGGATTTCAATATACATTTTTAGAAAATCAGTTGTTAGCTGCATATTGGGCTTTGATAGAGACTGAACAACTGACTCTTGGCCATGAAGTGATAGTAAGACCTGGAATTCCAATTATGACCTGGGTAACAAGTACCCCAGCTTCTCACAGAATTGGACATTCACAAGAGGACAGCATAATTAAATGGAAATGATAAATTCAAAATAGAGCTAAAACAAGCAAAAGTAGAGTTTCTGCTTAACATGAACCTATAGGAAACATTGATACTGAGGGAAATGATATATCCCCTGAATCAAAACAGCAGTTGTGCTCCTTGGTAAAACAGAATGACAGATATGATGGATTAACTGAAGAAGAGAAGAGTCGCACATTCCTTACTGATGGGAAAGCAAAATATTTGGGCCATAAAAGACATCGGAAAGCACAAGCCTACAACCCACATACTAGGTGGACTTTGGAAAGTACTGGGATAGGTGGAAGTAGTTCATATGCTGAACTTATAGCAGTACGTCAAACCAACAAAACAGAACAAGGAGGACAGTATCATATATGCACTGATTCATGAGCGGTAGATAATGGGTTAGCTACATGGATGCCTATGGCAGCTATAAATATGCTGATGTGGTTATTAATCACAAAATATACCAGGCTCTCTACATGGGGAATAAAGCTAGAACATTTATTAAAATACCAGAAAACTGAGTCCCAAAACCAGAAAGTCAAAACAGTAGTTACAAAATTGGCACACATAGTTAACATAGTAAGCACCCACATTCTCAATCCTTTAAAACAGAACAGGCTACCTCAGGCAAAGGTCCTCCTCTCCCCACTCACAGCAACTGCTCAGCATCCAGGAAGCATGGTCCCAGCAGCTCCAGCCCCCCGCAGTTCTGGTCACTGGCAGTCCTCAGCAGAAATTCTGGCTGGCTCAAAGAAAGGGGGTTCGCACCTCCACCTCCACCTTGGCTGCTACCCCACTACCGCTGCCTCTGCCTCTGCTGGCCACAGCTGCTGCCGCCACTGCCAGTCACCACAGGAAATCTAGCTTGACTTCTGCTTCCTCTTAACCCACCCCCTCCTGCTACGTCAGAAAGTCCAATGGGGCATGGAAGATCTTTAAATCCCATAACCCTTATATTTGGCCCCAAGACCTTTCATGTCCCTTACTTGGCAAAACTACATTAGGAATAACTGGTGTCAACAGAATTTTAAAACAATATAACAAGGATAGCACACAATAAACACAGAAAACAATATTTTAGGGTGGGACTGAGCACAAGCTCCCCATCATCCTCCCCCCCAGCAAATGGGGCCCCAAAATCTTGGAGTAAGGGACAAAGGTCTCTTCTTCCATGGCTATTAGCTGCTGAAATCGGGTATAGAGCTGTCCCTGTCCCAAAGGGTCCCATTTGAGAGGACAATACTTAATATGCTTGATGCCAGGTCCAAGGGTGATACATCACAGTTGCACACAGGGGGTGAAATCCAGCTTAAGCTATCAGGCATCTACAGGTGTAGGGTACCAAGCCTGCGGAAACAAATCTAGCAAACAAAGTAAACAGACAAAAAGGCAAGAAGAAGCAAAGAGACAATAACCAGACTATTGTAGCCTCACTCACAGTAGAATATATGAGTTAAGGGTACAATTATATAATGATCTTCTCCAGAATAAACAATAGTTACAGTGTTATCCCTCCCATGTGCTATAATCTCTGCAGCCTTTGGAACATCATCTGGCTTCCATTTTACCCATACTTTAGCTCCCAATTCTATTCTATCAGTAGAACCAAATCCTTCAGTTCCTCTGACAGTTATTTTGGAAGGATGGTCAGTTTTTACAAGTGGTATTGTTTTACAAGGAACGATAATCACTTGAACCATCCTATCACTTTTATGAATCTGTATGGACCCTTCACCTAAATTCTGGAATGTTACAACAATTTCTCCTTGCTAATTAGAATCTATCACTCCAGCCAATACATGTATTCCTTGAGCTGCTAATCCTGATTTGGGTAAAATCTGTCCAAAGTGATTTTTAGGGATTCTTATGCATATCCCAGTGGAGATTTTTCTTATTTCTTTTCTGTCCAACCAAAAGTCTTCTAAACAATATAAATAATACCCCACTGAGTCAGGTGTTTCTGGGTTTGGTGCTGGGACATTGTAATGTAATGCCAAGGAAAGGCAACTTCCCAAGGTTCAGAATACCAGCATAGGTGCTCTCCATTTTATTCAGTGACAAACCAAGAACAGAGAAGGTCAAAACATGACATCATTCAAAATACAGCATTTACTAAGTGTGATTAAATAATCTCCAAGTACTACCCCACCCCAGGACCTTCCAATCATTCAATCAATTACAAAGTCCCTGGTCTAAATACTTCTCCACCCCTAGGCTATACCTTCATTTGTCAATCACAGAGCACAAAAAGGTCAAAAGTTCCCCATCCCTGGATCTCAATTGAATCTACCCCAGAGTTACATCAAGTTTAAACACAGCACTTAATACCCAAATGGAGGTCTTTTCTTCATCTTGACACGAGGCAAGTTCTCAGCAATCTTAGTTCCTGGGGAGACAAGGCTTAGCAAGGCCACAAGATACAATGCCAGTCTCTTCATTAATTCATCCTCTGTCTGTAGAACAGTCCTAGAACCCCTGAAAACATTAGCAAAACTCTCTCCCAGGATTTCTGTAAACATACAACAAGAAAATCCTTCTTCAGGGCTTCTGAACCAACAGAAAGGTTCCCAGACCCCTGCAACAACAGTACTGTCCTTCACCAGTGGACAGTATTCACTCTGTCTGCAGGACAGTCTCCAGACCCCTGCAACAACAGCACTGTCCTTCACCAGTGGACAGTATTCACTCTCTGTCTGCAGGACAGTCTCAGGGCTTCTTAACCAAAAGCCAGGTTCCAGGACTTCTTCAACAGGACTGTCTTTCACCAGTGGACAAATCTGGCAAAACAACATCAAAACAGACAGACAAAATACCAGCAAAACAGCCATGTCTCCTCAGTCCTTGGCAGCTCAGGGGGCAGGTCTCAAAAGTCCAGGGCAATTCAAAGTGACCCCCAGCAATCCTTCTCAGTCTCTCTCCCTGCCTCCTCGAGGTGCTGCTTCCAAAAAGTTCTTCTGCCTCTCTCTTGTCTCTCCAAATCTACATCACCAGCTCCTCCCAGTTCAGGACTTTCTTTTCACATCAACAAGTCCATCCCACAGGTGGGATTAACAAGCTCTGGGTTTTAACACAATCAATTTGAAAAACTAAGCCAATACAGAGGAATCTTTAAATGCCATTACTATCACATTCCACCCCTCAAGGATCCTTGGCCTTACAATCTCAATCTAAATGGCCATGGATCCTGGAACAAATAGAGGCACTATGCTTTGTACTCCTTGCCGACTACGCCATAATGTAATGTAATTGCCAAGGAAAGGCAACTTCCCAAGGTTCAGAATACCAGCATAGGTGCTCTCCATTTTATTCAGTGACCAACCAAGAACAGAGAAGATCAAAACATGACATCATTCAAAATACAGCATTTACTAAGTGTGATTAAATAATCTCCAAGTACTACCCCACCCCAGGACCTTCCAATCATTCAATCAATTACAAAGTCCTGGTTCCAAATACTACTTTACCCCTAGGCTGTACCTTCATTTAGTCCACCACAAAGCCCCTCTTCTCAAATGGAGATTAGTTTCCAAGTATAAGTAAAGTACATTCATTTGCTCAACCATAGAACACAAAAAGGTCAAAAGTTCCCCACCCCTGGATCACAATTGAATCTACCCCAGAGTTACATCAAGTTTAAGCACAGCACTTAATACCCAAATGGAGGTCTTTTCTTCATCTTGACAGAAAGGCAAGTTCTCAGCAATCTTAGTTCCTGGGGAGACAAGGCTTAGCAAGGCCACAAGATACATTGCCAGTCTCTTCATTAATTCATCCTCTGCCTGTAGAACAGTCCTAGAACCCCTGAAAACAGACATCTGGCCTCAAAGTCTAATACTCAATATTTGGGATCTTATGTGTTTGTTGTTTTCTAATTTGCAGATTTGGGGTCATCATTCCGGCTAGAGGAATACTTCCTCCCAATGGACTATTATTCAAATTATGTAAAGCCATGAACAAATTATCCTTCCAATGTTGATATGAATTATTGGAACTTAACTTCCTTAACTGTTCTTTCAGTAATCCATTTATACTTTCAATTAGCCCAGATGCTTGTGGATAATATGGAATGTGATATATCCTTTCTATATTGTTTATTATACAATACTTCTTCATTTCATTACCTTTGAAATGTGATCTATTGTCACTTTGAATCTGCACTGGGGTTCCATAATATAGACTTATGAGATCTAGAGTTTTACAAGTGTTTTTCTGGGTTGCATTCTTATAAGGACAAGCCACTAGTACACCTGGATAGGTGTCAACACAAGTACATATAAATCTGCATCCTTTATCTAGTGATAGTGGACCAATATAATCTATTTGTCAGATTTGGGCTGGGACTTTTCCTCTTGCTATCTCTCCAGTTACTACCCAAGGAACAGTTCGCTCCTTTTCCAATTGACATATATGACATTCTTCTGCTATCTGTTTTAACAGTGAATGAGAGATACTAATACCTTGTGCCCACTGGTATGTGGCCTGGACACCCAAATGGCCTGGTGTTTGGTGGACCCATTTTGCTAATCCCAGATCATCAGTTGTTGTCAAAGTAGAGACAATATGTTCAGTAGCAATCTTTGCCAGTCAATCAGCATGAGCATTTTATTCATGTTCTGGCCTGGTGAGGGCCACATGAGCATCTACATGAAAAACTGACAAGTCAGTGACCAAAGACATGTTCCAGACATTTTCCCATAATTCTTTGCCCCAGACTTGTTTGCCATGAATTTCCCAATTTTGATTTTTCTACATGGGCATCCATGTAGCTAACCCATTAGCTACTGCCCATGAATCAGTGAATATATGACCCTGTCCTCCTTGTTCTATTTTGATGGCTTGATGTACTGCCATAAGTTCAGCATATTGACTACTTCCACCTATCCCAGTACTTTCCAAAGTCTTTCTAGTACATGGGTTATAGGCCACTGCTTCCCAATGTCTTTTTTGGCCCAAATATTTTGCTGTCCCATCAGTAAACCATGCATGTCTCTTTTGTCCTTCAGTTAATGCATCACATCCCTCATTCCATTTTACAGAGGATTGTGCCAACTGTTTCTTTGGCTCAGGGAGTGTGTTATTCCTCTTGATTTCTATCTTTGCTACAGATTCATATAGAGCAGACTTCACTTTTGCCTGTTTTCACTCTATTTTGAATATACCACTTCCATTTGATTATACTAGCCTCTTGGGCATGTCCAGTTCTGTGAGAAGCTGGGGTACTCATTACCAAGGTCATAATTGGGATTCCAGGTCTTAATATCACTTCATGGCATAGAGTCAGTTGTTCAGTCTCCACCAAAGCCCAATATGCAGCTAATAACTGCTTTTCAAAAGGTGTATACTGGACTCCAGATGAAGGGAGTTTCCTACACCAAAATCCCAAGGGAAGATTTCAGCTTTGTTGTTTTTGCCATAAGCTCCAGTTTGCATAATCATCTTGTATAGTCACTTGTAATTCCACTAGACCATTTTGCATGGGCCACAAATCTATGTCAGCCTTAGCTTGTTCAAAAGCTTTACTCTGCTCAAGTCCCGAATTGAATTCATATTTCTTCCGTGTGACTCTATATAAAGGTTTCAAAATCTGTCCCAAATGTGGAATGTGGTGCCTCCAGTATCCAAACAATCCTATGAACTTTTGGGCCTCTACTGGTAGGGGTAGGAAAATCCTGAATCTTTTGTTGGGCTTGTGGAAGGATCTCTCGTAGCCCCTTGTTCCATTGTATACCCCAAAATTTTACATTTTGAGCTGGTCCTAGAACCTTTGCACGGTTAATTTCCCACGCTTTACTTTCCATATGCTCAATTAGAAGGGTCAAACTCTTCTCCACTTCTTTTGCATCTTTTCCCTGTATCATGATATCATCAATGTAGTGGGTAAGCTGTACACCAGGTAGCTTTAATTCATCCAACTGTTCAGCCACAATCCTGTGACAAATAGTGGGGCTTATATATGTACTCTTGTGGCAAGCGGGTGAAAGTATATTGTCTACCCTGCCAAGTGAAAGCAAACTGGTCCCATTGTTTAGGGTTTATTGGGATGCTGAAGAAGGCATTTTCCAAGTCAGTAACTGCATACCAAGTCCCATCATATTTCTGGATCCTTTCTATTAAGGTGATGGTATCTGGAACATTAGCATACAAAGGAGGAGTCACCTTATTCAATTGTCTATAATCCACGGTCATTCTCAGTGTCCCATCTGATTTTCTTACTGGCCACACAGGATTATTCCATCGTGTGGTTATAGGGACTAACACTTTGCTTCTACATATTCCTTTATAGTAGTGGTAATTTGATCTTGCCCACCTGGCACATGATACTGTTTTAAAGTAATTACTTCAGAAGGTTCAGGTAAAGTGATTGGGTCCATTTTTACTTTTCCCACTAAACCTGTATTAATTCCTATCTTCCTTACAGCAAATTGGTATCTCCCTTCAGGTAAATTCAGAGTCATGACTCTCAATATATCCATTCCAATGATGTAGTCAGGAATGGGTACAACAACCACAGTATATTCTTTCTTAGATAACTGCCCAATTTTCATTGTTATTTTAACTTGTCTGGCTGATATTTCAGCCCCTCCTAGACCTGTGATGGTAATAGGAGTTCCATGTTTAAACTTATCAGGGTTTCCATAGATAATGTGGCCTCAGCCCCAGTATGGAGCAAAGCCCTAGTCACAGTAGTTGATCCATTCTTCCAATATATTGTTAAACCAATATGGGGTCTGCAAGCTCTTCTGTATATTTCTTTAATCTGGGCTGGGGCTCGACCTATCTCCTATTCTCCCTGTATGTGGGGCAAACTTGCATACAAAGATTCAGATTCAGGAGTACCTGCAGGGGTGGTTCTTGCTTCCCTATTCATTCTAATGTTAAGTACCTTTTCTTGGTACATCTTATGCAGCTCTTCAGTTGGAATACCATCTATTCTTCTAAAGTCCACCCCTGCTCTTAATAGAGCAGTAAACAGTTCCCTTCTTGTTGGTCTATTTTGTCTGTGAATCCTCTGGCTGTTTACTCTTCTCTCTTAAGGCAATTTATCTTGTCCCCATTCCCCTAAATCGCTTAATCGTGAAATCTTATCCAGCACCTCTGAAAGAGGGTGCCTTATTTCTCCAATAAATAGAGTCAGAATTAGGTGCTTATAAGCAGGAGGAGCCATCTTCACTATGATATTTCTATGAGGAACTCCTAGGGAGGGTATCATGATATGCATTTGCATCTCCAATCATGATAGCAGTTTTCATTACTTCCTCCTTTAGCTTTCTCATACACTCTCTAAGTGAGTACCAGGGTCTGTCTCCACCAGGCCACATAGAGTCAGTAGGATATTGCTTTTTGCTTCCCTCTGCAGCTAAAGCTAATAGATTAATTCTGTTGATGCTTCCTTGCATATGGTGATCCCTAAAAGCTTGGTGTACAAAAGGATTCTTTTTTTTTGTTGTTTTCAACTTTAATTGATGAGATACATGAAGACATGGCAAACCTAGGGGGAAAAAAAGCAAAATTTTCATATGGGGTTTTAATACTTAAGATTTTGGTTGCTTTTCCCACATGCGCACAAATATATATATATATATATATATATATATATATATATATATATATAGTACTTGATCTGTCTATGCTCATGCCAATCCATCAGAGTCTTTTAATGATACTTTTTAAAGAGTACTTTAACCAATTTTTGTAAACATTTTTGTAAACTCTGTAAAATCATAGTCTGGAACCTTCATTCATTCAGTTTCCCAAGCAGTGCATGTATACTGACTGATACAATATAACCATCAAGTCCATTATTAAATTTGAAACTTCTGTCAAACCATATTACTAAAACCCAAGTTTCTTCTTTTAAATATGCTTGTGGAGGCTGATTCTGTCCTTTCCTGAAGATGCTCATGACCACCTAGATAGATGATGCTGGTTTGCTGAAATTGTCTACAGTAGACTAAACACAAACTCTCTTCAGTAGATAACAAAATTTTTTCACTCATCCCAAGTATCTCCATATTGGTTTACTTTCCCTTGTTTTTTGGTGTTCTTTCCTGCATAGATCTGAATGGGGTGTCACCTTTTTGTGACAAGTTTACTTCATATGTTTCTCTGATCTTGTTCCTTAATTCTTCATATGTGATAGCTTTTCTCTTAGGACTTTCTTCCACAGTTGTATCAGGTCCTCATGCTTTATAATCAGTAATACCAGTATGAGTTGATTCATTCATGGAAGCACTGAAGGGGACTTGTTCATGTGGAGGAGAAGGACCTTCTTTTGCACTGCTTTCAGATGTGGGAGATGTTCCAAAAGATGAATGCTCAGTTATTTTTTACTCAAATCCTGGTTTTTGTGAAAAATATCCAGGTGATGCAAGTCGACGTCCCTGTCCCAGACACAGAGCTTCTCCAAGAGGAGAATTTTCAAGCTGTTTAAACTTCTCCTGGAAAGTTTTCACATAGGAAATTTTTCCAGCAAAGTATCCCATTACACAAGCAAAAACAAGTTTAGGGACAGAACCATATTTAGGGTGACTGGAAAGAAATCCTTTAGCAATCAATCCCTGAGTAACCAACATACTTGCCGCAGAAAAGGGAACAGATCTGTACCAGAAGCTCTCTTGATTACATTCAGCAAAGACTCTTCTTTCCTCTTCTGTCAGAATGTAATCCATTCCTATGTTAGGAAGTGGTGGTGAGACTTCTGCAATCTGCTCTGTCCCAAAATCAGTTCTTCCACTCATCTTTCCTCCCAGCAGCTGCGGTGGCTGCAGCAAAGGCACGCGAGCCCCACCCCCACCCCCAAGATGCAGGAGGGAGGAAAGTAGGGCGTGGACGAGGGGATGGGCTTACAAAAGGATTGTGACTGATACTTATGAATTTTAAGCAATCCTCATTGTCCAGTGTTATTCCTCCAGCGCTTTCATCAGGGATTCTTACTATCCAAGACACTAAAGACTCTCCCATTCTTTGAGTGAATCTACTCAATATATCAGTAATCTCCTGTTGAGTGAAATCCTTGGTTATCTCTCTGGACTCTGTTTGGCCCTGGAGGTTCTCCTGTCTTCTTCTTTGTATGGGAAGAGCTTCTACATTAGAAGACTCCTCATCTAACCTTGTTCCATTCTCCTCACACACATTCTCCTGGCAGCTGTTGGGGCAACTCTGCCCAGCCTGTACAAAAGCTGCATGCACATTCCTTCTGCTAATTTTTTGCTTCCTTTTAGCTACATGAACAGTAGCTTGATCCTGGACCACCTGAGTCCCTCTAGTTTGCTCTTCTGAATGCTGTGACACAGAAGAATCCTCAGGCAAACCAGCTGACCCTCTAGTCATCTGAGCTCTTTCCTCCAGCAGCTTATCCCTACTTTTACAAGGTGATAACTTGTTAGCAGGACCCAGCCTCTCCTGCACACTCCTGCCAGTTCTTTGCCTGGTTCTATAGGTATTCCTTGCAAACATCTTTCCAAATCTTCAGGTTCTCCCTCTTTTAGCCTTGGTTCCCAGTTTTCACAGGGTCCTGTGCTTTTGGCCCATTCTCTGGCTAGAGAGGAATAAGGCAAATCCTCCCATCCTGAGATAGCCATTTCTCCCTCTAAAATCCCCCTGCTTCCAAATAGACACCTGACATTTTGTGATCCGACACTCTTTGCCAAATGTATCAGCAATGTAATATTCACCATGCCTACGGCAACTATAAATATGCTTATGTGGTTATTAATAAAAAACATACCAGGCTCTCTATATGGGGAATAAAGCTAGAACATTTATTAAAATACCAGAACACTGTGTCCCAAACCAGAAAGTCAAAGTCATCACAGTAGTTACAAAATTGGCACACATAGTTAACATAGTAAGCACCCACATTCTCAATCCTTTAAAACAGAACAGGCTACCTCAGGCAAAGGTCCTCCTCTCCCCACTCACAGCAACTGCTCAGCATCCAGGAAGCGTTGTCCCAGCAGCTCCAGCCCCTCGCAGTTCCGGTCCCTGGCAGTCCTCAGCAGAAAATTCTGGCTGGCTCAAAAAAAAAGGGGGTTTGCGCCTCCACCTCCACCTGGGCCTTTACCGCTACTGCTACCTCTGCCTCTACTGGCCACTGCTGCTGCCGCCACTGCCAGTCACCACAGGAACTCTAGCTTGGCTTCCGCTTCCTCTTGCCTCACCCCTTCCTGCTATATCAGAAAGTCCAATGGGGCATGGAAGATCTTTAAATCCCATAACCCTTACAGATGTTTATCAAATTGTACTCTTAACTCATATATTCTACCATGAATGAGGCTATGATAGTGAGTTCATGGATTCCAGAAGCGCAGCTGATTCTATATTTGTTTCTTTTCAGCTTTATGTCTGTTAATCTTGTTTGCAAGATTTGTTTCCTACAGGTTTAGTACTGTTCTTCTGCAGATGCATAATCACTTAAGTTGGATGCCACTCCCTATCCATGACTGTGATGTGCCACCCCTGGACCTGGTGTTGAACAAGCTTCAGATGCCAGTTAAAGAAGTGACCATTCTAATGAGGACCTCTTGGGACAGGGACAACTCTATATCCAATTTCAGCTGGAAGTCGCTATGGAGAAGAGATCTTGGCCCCTTACCCCAAGATTTTTGCACCCCATTCCTTCAAGGAGGGAAAGGTGGGGTGCTTGTGCTGAAGGCCCCACCCTACGATATTGTTTTATGTGCTTATCTTCTATTATCCCTTTTATATTGTTGCAAAGTTCTGTTGACACCAGTAACCCCACCAGTTACTCCTAAACTCTCATTAATCTATGTAATGAAATGTATTATTAATGTATTTTTGTTAAGTAAGGGACATGAAAGATCTTGGGGCCAAATGTAATGGTAATGGGAATTTGGGGCCAAATGTAATGGTAATGGGAATTTGAAGATCTTCCTTGCCCTTTAATAAGTCTAAGGGAATTTGAAGACCTTCCCTGCTTTGAAGATATACCTTCCCCCCTAATAGGCTGAATGGAGTTACATGGGGTCTGTGGTGGAAGGAGTTTGCTGAAGGGTAGAGCAGAACCCACAGGAAGCTGGGAGTCAGAGCAGTTAGATGGTGAGAGAGAGAGAATGCACCCAGGGAGACAACTAGACTCGTGAGTGTTTGCTTTGTGGGAAGACTAAAAGATGGCTCTTTGCTGTGTTATGGTGTATTAACGTCTATGTTGCTATGATGGATTTGGTTTCCTGGTGTTGGTTTTCTGGTGTCTGAATAAATGTTTTGCTTCTGTCTTCTATATGGAGAGTCTATTGTACTTTGTGATTGAGAACAATGCTGGCATATTTACAGTCGCTGTTGGCACTGTGAATACTGCATTGGCACTACATTTGGGTACCAGGATGGGATCATGAAATATCAGAGTTGCTCTGTCAGATTTATGGAGAGCAGAAGAATTTATGACCAAACAAGAGATAGAAAGAAATACAAAATGGATAATTCTTATTACATTATATTGAAATTTTTTAACAAAGTCAATGCAACCAAGATTAGGAAGGAAGCAGAAAGTTGGGAAAGAATTTTTACAACAAGTATTTTCAATAGTCATTTTTTCTATTTTTTAAATTTCCATATTAGTCATATTCCATACAACATTTCCATATTAGTCATTTTGTATAAGAAGACTAAAATAAAAAAATGAAAGAAATAATGAAAAATAACATGCTTTGGTCTGTATACACATATAAACTTTCTCTGGAGGCAGATAATATGCTTCATCATTAGTCCTTTGAGATTGTCTTGGATCGTTGTATTGCTGAGAAAAGCTAAGTCATTCACAGTTGTTCATCATACAGTATTAATGTTACTATGTACAACATTCTCCTGTTTCTGCTCACTTCACTTTGCATCAGTTCATGTAAGTCTTTCCAGGTTTTGCTGAAATCATCCTGCTTGTCATTTCTTCTTTTTTTTTTTTTAGGTTTTTTTTTTCCTCCACAATTTATTTATTTTTAGTTTTCAACATTCATTTCCATATGATTTTAAATTCCAGATTTTCTCCCCATCTCTTCCCTACCCCCACCCCAAGATGACATGCATACTGATTACCCCATCACCCAGTCTTCCCTCCTTTCTACCCCCCTATCCCTTCTCCCCTCTTACCCTCCTCCACACTACTTTGTTGTAGGCCACAATAGAATTCTATACCCCATTGCCTGTATATCTTCTTTCCCAGTTGCATGTAAAACACTTTTAACATTTGTTTTTAAAACTTTGAGTTCCAGATCTCTCACTTCTTCCCACCTCACACATCCCTATTGAGAAGACAAGCAATTCAATATAGGCAGTACATGTGTAGTTTGCAAAACATTTCCACAGTAGTCATATTGTGAAAGACCAACTCTATTTCCCTCCATCCTATCCCACCACCCATTTATTCTATTTTCTCTTTTGATCCTGTACCTTTTCAAAAGTGTTTGCTCCTGAGTATCCCCTCCCCCAATCTGCCCTTCCTTCTATCATCCCCCACTTCTTCCCTTCCTCCTTACTTTCCTGCAGGGTAAGATAGCCAATTGAGTGTGTATGTTATTTCCTCCTTAAGCCAAATCCAATGAAAGTAAGGTTGCCTCATTCCCCTTCACCTCTCTGCTCTTCCCCTCCATTGTAACAGCTTTCTCTTAACTCTTTTATCTAATATAATTTACCCTATTCCATCTCTCTCTGTCTTCGTTTCCCAATATATTCCTCTCTCACTCCTTAATTTTATTTTTTAGATACCATCCCTTCATATTCAACTTATCCTGTGCCCTCTATCTATACATACATACACACACACACACACACACATATTCCCTTCAACTACTCTAATACTGAGAAAAGTCTCATGAGTTACAAATATCATCTTTCCATGTAGGAATGTAAACAGTTCAACTTTAATAAGTTCCTTATGGTTTCCCTTCCCTATTTACCTTTTCATGCTTCTCTTGATTCTTGTATTTGAAAGTCAGATTTTCTGTTCAGCCCTGGTCTTTTCATCAAGAATGCTCAAAAGTCCTCTATTTCATTGAATGTCTGTATTTTTCCCTGAAGTAGTATATTCAATTTTGTTGGGTAGGGGGTTCTTGGTTTTAATACTAGTTACTTTGACCTCTGGAATATCATATTCCATGCCCTATGATCCCTTAGCATAGAAGCTGATAGATCTTGTGTTATTCTGATTGTGTTTCCGCAATACTAGAATTGTTTCTTTCTGACTGCTTATAATATTTTCTCCTTGACCTGGGAACTCTGGAATTTGGCTACAATGTTCCTAGGAGTTTTCTTCTTGGGATCTTTTGCAAGAAGTGATAGGTAAATTCTTTCCATTTCTATTTTACCCTCTGGTTCTAGAATAGAAAAGGGCAGTTTTCCTTGACAATTTCTTGAAAGATGATGTCTAGGCTCTTTTTTTGGTCTAGGATCTTTTTTTGATTTCAGGTATTTCAATAATTTTTAAATTATCTCTCCTGGATTTGTTTTCCAGGTCAGTGGTTTTTCCAATGACATATTTCACATTTTCTTTGATTTTTTTCAATCTTTTGGATCTGCTTTATAATATCTTGATTTCTCATAGTCATTAGCTTCCATTTGCTCCAATCTAATTTTGAAGGAATTATTCTCTTCAGTGAGTTTTTAAAATTCCTTTTCCATCTGACCAATATTGCTTTTTAAGACATTCTTCTCTTCTTTGGCTTTTTGGACCTCTATTGCCATTTGGGTTAGTCTATTTTTAAGGTGTTAATTACTATTGCTTTTTGGAGGGGGGAAAGGGCAGGGCAATTGGGGTTAAGTGATTTGCTCAAGGTCACATGGCTAGTAAGTGTTAAGCTTCTGAGGCCGGATTTGAACTCAGGTCCTCCTGAATAGCTCAGATGCATTCAAGTGCTCTATTCACTGTGTCACCTAGGCACACCAAGGTGTTATTTTCTTCAGTATTTTTTTGGGGGGGAGGTCTCCTTCAGCAAGCTGTTGACTCTTTTTTCATGGTTTTCTTGCATCACTCTCATTTCTCTTCCCAATTTTTCCTCTACTTCTCTTATTCGATTTTCAAAATCCTTTTTGAGCTCCTCTATAGCATGCGACCAGTTCATGCTTTTCTTGGAGGCTTTTGATACACATGTTTTGACTTTGTTATCTTCTTCTGGGTCTATGTTTTGATCTTCTTTGTCACCAAAGAACAATTCTATAGCCTGATTTTTTTTCCTCTGTTCATTTTCCCAGACAATTACTTAATTTTTGAGCTCTTTGCCCAGGAAGAACTCTATTTCTAAAGGGGAGAGTATTTTGTCCCAAGTTTCTGGGGTTTTGCACAGATGTTGTCAGAGCTACTTCAAAGCACTTGTAAATTTTCAGTTCTTCTAAGGTGATATGATCAAACAAGAAGTGTTTACTCCTCTCCTAGCCTTTGGTCTGGTCTGTGAGTGACTTCAAGCATTCTTTTCTCCCTCAGAACTGTTAGGAGGACTCTCTCTCCACAGCTGCCACAAGCTCTTTCATGCCAGTGCTCCTTCTCTCCCTAGGACTGCCACTCAAGACTGTGACCCAGATCCGAACAGGGCAAAGTAAGAGAATCTTGCCTCATCACCAACAAAAAGATCCCTGCAAATGCCCTATAATCAGCCAGTTGATCTACCTACCATTTGTAGGCCTGGAGCTCTAGAAGTAGCCACCGCTACTGCTACTGCTGCCACTGCTGCTGTCACCACTGCCACTACCACCTCCACCACCCCAGGGTTGGGACTAGACCATGATTTTCTCTCACCCGGGTCCAACAGAGTTTCCTCACTGACCTTTTACTTTGTCTTTGGTATTTGTGGGTTGAGAAGTATGGAAACCACCACAGCTACCAGTGATTCAGTACCCTGAAGTCTGTGCAGGTGCAGCCCTCACAGGACACTGCTCTGCTCCCAACCCAGTGTGATAGACCCTTCCTGTTGGCCTGCCAGGTTGTCTTCAGCTGGAGATGTGTTTCATTTTGTTATTTTGTGGGTTCTGTAGCTCTAAAATTTGTTTAGAGTCATTTTTACAGGTAAAATTCGGAGGTGTTTGGGGGTAGAGCTCAGGCAGGTTCCTGCTTTTACTCTGCCATCTTGACTCTGTCCCCCACCCTCTTTTCTAAAGTATATAGAGAACTGAGTCAAATTTGTAAGAATACAAGTAATTTCTCAATTGATAAATGGTCAAAGGATATAAACAGGCAGTTTTCAGAGAAAGAAATTAAAGCTATCTATAATCATATGAAAAAAACTATCTAAATATCTATTGATTAGAGAAATCAAAACAACTCATAGGTACCACATGACACCTATCAGATTGGCTAACATGACAAAACAGAAAAATTTTAAATGCTGGAGAATATGTGGGAAAATTGGAACACTAATGCATTGCTGGTAGAGTTGTGAACTGATCCAATCATTTTGGAAGGCAATTAGGAACTATGCCCAAATTGCTGCATACCCTTTGACCCAGCTTGTACCCCTTCTAAGGTTGTATCCCAAAGAGATAACAAAAATGGGAAAAAGAACCACATGTACAAAAATATTTATAGCAGCTCTTTTTGTGCTGTCTAAGAACTGGAAATTGGGGGGATGCATATCAATTGGGGAATGGCTGAACAAGCTGTGGTACATGAATGTAATGGAATACTACTGTGCTATAAGAAATGATGAGCAGAAGAACTTCAGAAAAATCTGTAAAGACTTATATGGGGGTGGCTAGGTGGCACAGTGAATAGAGCACCGATCCTGGAGTCAGGAGGACCTGAGTTCAAATCCAGCCTCAGACACAACAGAAAAACTAGCCATGTGACCTTAGGCAAGTCACAACCCCAATTACCCTCCAAAAAATAAAAAGTCAGAAAAAAAGACTTATGTGAACTGATGCTGAGTGAAATGAGCAGAAATAAGAGAACACTGTATCCACTAACAACCACATTGTATGATGCCTAACTGATAGACTTAGCTCTTCTCAGCAATGCAAGGATCTAAGATTTCTCCAAAAGACTCATGATGGAAAATTCTATCCACATCCAGAGAAAGAACTTTGGAGTCTTTATAACATGACTAATGTGAAAATATGTTTAATAAGAATGCATGTGTAGAGCCTTTATCAGATTTCACATTGTCTTGAAAAGGAAGTAGGGGCCAGAGGTGGAGAAAATTTATAGAAGTTAATATTGAAAACTAAAATTAAATAAATTAATAAAAATAAATAACAATTGTTGAATGAGTCCACTAACAATGCATTAATGTCTCATTTTTTCCCATATCCCCTCCAACATTTGTCATTTACCTTTTTTTGTCCTATTAGTCAATCTAATAAGTATGAAGTAGCACCTCAGAATTGTTTCAATTTGCATTTCTCCAATCAGTAGTGAGTTAGAGGATTTTTAAAAATATGGCTATAGATAGTTTTTATTACTTAATCTGAAAACTCATCATATCTTTTGAAATGGTTCTTATTCCCACAGATTTGACTCAATTCTTTATATGTCTGAAAAATGAGGCCTTGATCAGAGAAACTTGCTTCAAAATTTTTTTCAGTTATTATTGCTAACTGTATTTCTTCTGTTCCATCTGCCCACTATTTATTTTCTTCTTTCTTCCCTTTCACCTTGTCCTTCTTCAAAAGTGTTTTGCTTCTTATTAGCCTATCCCCCAATCTGCTCCACCTTCTATCATATCTCCCCTTCTCATATCCCCTTCCCCTCCTACTTTCCTGTAGGGTAAGATAGATTTCTGTACTCAGTTGAGTGTTAGATTTTAGAAACCTATTTTTGGCTGTAAATCTGCATCTTTTGTCTTTTGGAAAATTATATTTCAAAATGTCTCCTTTTCAATAGTAGCTGTCTACTTTTGTGGGATTATGACTATTTCTTTTGTACTTGAATTTTTTTTTCATATTTATTGCTTGTAGTATTTTCTCTTTGACCTGGTGTAGCTCCAACACAATATTCACAGTGCTGACTGACAAATACCTATACATTTCAAGCAGTCCATGATATCTACCCCTACTCCTCTGGCCCCTTCAACACTGATTCTCACCATCCAAGACATCATCCTTTGGGTGAATCTGCTTAATATATCAGTAACCTCTTGCTGAGTGAAATCCTCAATTATCTCCGTGAACTCTGTTTGGTCTTCCTGATTCTCCTGCTTTCTTCTCAGTCTGGGGCAAACTTCTGCCCTTGTAAAAGCCTCATTATTTACCACTGCACACATGTACTCTCCTGGCAGTGGTTGCCAGGGCAACTAGATTCAGCCTTTGCCCAAACTGTATGAACCTTCCTCCTGTTACTTTTCTGCTTCTTTTTGAAAGCTAAATAAATTGCTTTTTCTTCTACCACATGAGACTTTCCAGTTTGCTCTTCCAAAGGAGAGCCTGACCACTGTAACACAGCCAGCTTCTCATTCAAAGCAACTAATTCTTTCTCCATCTGAATTTTCTCTTGTAACAGCTTGTCTCTGCTTTTATATATAATATGGTAACCTGTTAGTAAAACCCAGCCTCTTCTACATACACCTTCCAGTTCTCTTGCTGGTTTTATTTAAAAAATGTTTCTAAATCTCTAGGTTCTCCATTCTGTAACCTCAGTTCCCAGTTTTCACAGAGCCCTGTACTTTTAGCCCACTGCCTTGCTAGGGAAGAATAAGGCAAATCTTCCCATCCTGGGATATACATTTCTTCTAAATCTCTTCTTCCTTCAAAAAGAGGTCCAATAGTTCACAATCTCATCCTCGCCACCAAATGTAGCACCGATGGCAACTATAAATATGCCAGCATAGTGCTAAATCACAAAATATAACAGACTTTCCATATAGAAGAAAGAAGCAAAACATTTGTTCAGACACCAGAAAATGGAATCCCAAAACCAGGAAGTGGAATCCATCATAGTAGCAAAGAAGTTAATACACCATAACAACACAGAGAACCACACCATCCTTTAGCCTTCCCAAAAACCAACACTCATAAGCCTAGCTGTCTTCCTTGGTGTGTCCTCTCCTCCTTCTGTCTCTAACTGCACTGACTCCCATCTTCCAGTGGGCTCACCTTCAGCAAACTCCTCCCACGACAGGCTCCATGTTATTACATTCAGCCTATTAGGGGGCAGAGAAGATCTTCGAACCAGGGAAGGTCTTCAAATTTCCTTAGGCTTATTAAGGGACAAGGAAGATCTTCAAATTCCCATTACTATTACACCTGGAAACTCTGGATTTTGACTATGACATTTCTAGGTACTTTCCTTTGGTAATTTCTTTCATACTGTGACCTGGATATCATTTGTGCTTTCATCTTGCCCCTGGTTCTAATAGATCTGGGAAATTTTGATGTATGTATATATCCAGGCTTTGGGGAATAATTGGGGAGGAGCATATCATGACTTTCAGATAATCTTATCCTCAGATTATCTGTCCTTGGCCTGTTTTCCAGGTTGATTGTTTTTAATGATATATATTTTCTTCTTTTTTAATCTTCTGACTTTCCAAAATATTTATTGTAGTCTCGTAGTCATTACTTTCTGTTGAGCCCATTCTAATTTTCAGGGAGTCCTTTTATTGGATAAAGTTCACCATATTCTTTTCTAAACTACTTCTCTTTTCCATTCTTTTCTCCATAGTTCTTATTTCCTTTAACGTTACATTTTGTTCCTTTTGCTTCATTTCATCTAAGTACTCTGTAGTTCCTGTGGCCAAGACATTCTTTTCTATAGACTGTACTTGGACTTGTTGTAGAATTACTCTTCTTCTTTCCTCTTTATTCATATTTCTAGCTTTGATTTCTGGACTGGGACTTTGTGCTTTTGTCAGATTGTATTGCTTCCTGTACTATTGAATAGGGTGGACTATCCCTGCTTTTTTCTCGATGTAATGGCGTAGGTGAGGTCCTGTTTTCTGTAGGAAATCTTGGGTTTTGATTCAGTTGCCTGTTAAGTTTATTTGGTCCCTTCTCTATCTCTTTCTGACACAGTCCCATATGCAATGTTCATCCATTGCTGTGACAATGATAAGCTCCAACTGGATGCTATTGACATTTTTGTTTTTGTTTTTGTTTTTTGCAGAAAGTCCTAGGCGATAGGACTTTTGCAAGGTCCTAGGTGATTAAACAAACAAAAAATATATAATAAAAAACTTTCCCAAGTCTTGCCTTATCCACTTATCCTACTTTGGTCCATGTGCAGATTGCTTGGATCCTGCCCTGTGTATTATTAGTCTGACAGTCTCCTTCTATAGTTTCTGTCTGCTGTGCTTTCTGACATCTCTGCTTCAAAAAGGGGTTCTTAACCTGTGTGTGTGTGTATGATGGACCCTACCGACAATCTGGTGAACACTTTATTTAGAATAATGCTAAGTGCAAAAAAATAAAGAATATAACAATGAAAACCAATTATATTGAAATACAAGTATGAAAACATTTAAAAATCAATTCTAAGTTCATAGACCTCAGTTTAAGAACCCTTGGCTTAATGTTGTTGTTGTTTAGTCATTTCAGTTTTTTCTAACTCTTTATGAACCCTTTTGGGGTTTTCTTAGCAAAGATATTGGAGTGGTTTGCCATTTCTTTCTCCAGCTCATTTTACAGATGAGGAACTGAGGCAAACAGGGCTAAGTGACTTTCCCAGGGTCATATAGCTGGTGTCAAGAGGACAGATTTGAATTGATGAAGATGAGTCTTCTTGACTTCAAATCCAGTACTCTGTCTATTGTGCCACCTAGCTGCTCTTAAAATTTTTTTACCATTTTCTTCTTCAGCTCATTTTCAGATGAGGAAACTGAGGCAAAGAGGATTAAGTGACTTGTCCAGGCTTATACAGCTAGTATCTGAAGCTGGATTTGAACTCAGATCCTCCTAAATCTAGGGCTGGCACTCTATCCACTGCGTCACCTAGTTGCCTTTGATTTAATACATAGGCACATTTTTCTTGTCTTCTTGTGTAGTCTTATACTCTTTGGAGATGATTATAGTAATTTCCCTTCGATTTTCTCGTATTTAGGTCAATTTTTAGAGATTTATTGGGGTGGTTGTAGGTGATCTAGGCTCTTCTATGACCTATCATGCCACTATATTAGAAAGAAGTCCTAGCAATTTTTCATTATTCTTGAATCTTTGCTCCTCCAGATGAATTCTTTTAAGTTTTTTCTCCCCACGGGCAGTTAGGTGGCACAGTAGATAGAGTGCTAGGCCTCAAGTCAGGAAGATTCATCTTCTTGATCACGACATACCTCTCTACCTTTGATTTGTCTTTATTTTCCTTATATTTATTCTGTATAGGCTTATACTTATCTCTCCTATTAGTAAAGTTCCTTGAGAATGGGGATTGCTTCACTTTTTGTGTTTGTATCTCAGGATCTAGCAAGTTTTCTGGCACAAAGTAGGTGCTTAATAAAATATTTGTTGGGACAGACAGGTGGCGAAGTAGATAGAGCACCGGCCCTGAAGTCAGGAGGACCTGAGTTCAAATCCAAACTCTGAACAGACACTTGACACTTACTAGCTGTGTGACCCTGGGTAAGTCACTTAATCCCAAATGCCTCACCAAAATAACAATAAAAATTAATAAATAAAATATTTGTTGATTGCAGTCACAGACCTACTCTCCACAAACGAAGAAATAATTATCTCCCTTCATAGATGTGTAATGGGACTTTCCAGATTTCAAGTCCTCATCTATATTGAGATGGCTGAGAGAGTAAGTCCAGAGTTTTACTACAAATATGTTACTCTAACTCCTGATTTTAAACCTTTGCTTTCTCCTATGCCTAGAATGCTTTGCTTGTTCAACTCTGCCTTCTAGCTTCACATGTATGTATGTGTGCATATGTATGTATATAATGTATGTATATGTGTATACATGTATACATGTATGTGTGTTGAGGTTGTGTGCACCCCAAAAACTGTGTGCAACAGAAATCCTTACCCAAATAATACTCAGAGGTTTCTCAAGGTAGGAAGCAGAAAAGAATGGTTTATTACAGTCTCAAGGAAGGGCCACCCTCCTGACAAACGGTCAGGGAGGAGAAGCAATTTACAAAAGGAAATGGCAAAGCTTTATAAAAGCCCTAATGCAGAATTCTGCCCACCCCCCTCCTAACCCTTTTCTTCTATTGGCTGGAAGTTAGGTGTACAATCTAAGTGCAGCACTCTACCTCAAGTATCAGAACAAGGAAACAGTGACCACCCAATGTACATTTGAGAAAGCACTTCTGTCTTTTTTTTGGCATATCTTATGCTGAAGTGTCACTGAGGAGAGGGGTGACTCCCTACTGCTCTGAGTTATGAGAGCTTGTAAATCATGTGATCTCTCATGAAGGGGAACTTGGGCCTGTTTCCCATGAAAAGCGTTACTAGATTTTAGAGTATAGTCTGAGAAGTTTTCACTTCTCTCACCAATCCCTCCCCTCATTTTCACTCCCTGAAAACTTCTCACACCATTGCTGATAAGCGCCTTCTACAATCTCATCTTCCTTAGTTTCTAGACCCTCAGGAGTAGGTCTGTCCTTTTGGTCAATTGGGGTCCAACCTTGCCCTTTTTAACACCATCAATCAAGAGACCAACAGTCTCTTCAGCTGTCCCTTCTAGCCTTATCATTTTGGACAAAATGTTCAGGACTATTCCAGTAATCAAAACTGTTTTCAGTATTCTCTTTGAGTACTCAGGGAATGGGGGCTAACTAGACAAAGGATATACTGACCAGGAGTAGAGTTAAGGTAAATCCCATGGTATTATACTCTTGTTATAAGGAAAAGAATTATGCAAAGGGGGTAGAGAGACAAACAAGGATTCCAACCACTAATATAGTTATAAGCAGAAAAGGAGTTACTATAGGTAAGGGTTCAGGGCTCATAAGCTCAGCCTGTAGGTGGTGGCCTTTGCCAAAGACGCAACATCAGTTCCCCCTGAATCTTCTGGATCAATAATCTATTCAGCAAGAGGATTCATGGGTCCCTTTACCCAAGCATGTTGTGTCCATGCACGTTCTTTAGTCCAGACTGCCGAATCTGAAGTCAACAAGGATCTCGAAAGGTCCTTCCCAAGATGGGGTAAGCTTTTCCTCTTTCCACACCTGGATCAATACCCAATCGCCAGGCTGGTATTGATGCACCAGGAACCCCAGTGGTGGAGTTTGAGCAATCAAGCCTTTGCTCTGTAAAGCATGGAGATGTTTTACCAAAACATATACATAATTTCTAAGAAATTTGTCTTTGCATTCCAATATAGGATCCCAGTTTTTTTTTCATTCCCCCCAGGATATTGATGTCCATACAGAAGTTCATAAGGAGATAGTCCAATGTCTCTCCTAGGCTTAGTTCTTTTTTTTTTTTTTAAT
>NW_027187380.1:29198925-29200799 GCF_028583685.1 Petaurus breviceps papuanus | reverse complement strand
TTCTTTTTTTTTTTTTTAATGCTTTATTAACTTCTGATTTACATCGTTCGTTTACGCCAGATTTTGAGTTACAAATTTTCTTCCCATTTTTCCCCCACCCATCCCCCCAAAACAGCAGTCCCACAGGATATCCCCACCTCTGATCTGCTCTCTCCCATATTTTCTCCCATACCCGTTTCAACTTTTCCAGTAGGGCATGGTGGATCTCTATATTTCCCAATTACATGTAAAACAATAGTAAATAGTATATATATATATATTTAAACATTTGATTTTAAAACTTTGAATTCCAGATTCATTCCCTTCCTCCCTTATCACCCACCCTTACTGGGAAGATAAGCAGTTCAGTATAGGTTGTACATGTGTGGCTAATGCAAAACAATAACATAGCAGATATATTGTAAAAGACTGACTATATTTCCCTCCCTCCTATCCCACATCCCACTTGTTCTATTCTCTACTTTGATCCTGTCCCTTTTCAAAAGTGGGTGCTTCCAACTTCCCTCCCCCCCAGCCTGCCCTCCCTTCCATCATCCCCCCTCACATCCCCTCCCCCCCCTATTCTCCTGGAGGGTGAGATCCCCTATTTAGTGTGTATTTCCCTCCCTCCTCAAGCCAGATTCAATAGGAATAAGGTTGACCCATTCCCTTTTGCCTTCCTATTCTTCCCCTCCATTGTAACCATTTTCCCTTGCCTCTTCTGTATGAGATAGTTGCCCCACTCTGTCTCTCCCCATCTCCTCTCATTATATCCCTCTCACCTCTTAATTTCACCTTTTAAGTATCATCCCTTCCTATTAAATTGGTCCCGTGCCCTCTATCAATGTATACCTGTAAACATATATACACACATTCACATATATATTCATATGCCTGCATACCCTCATATAAAGACATATATATATATATATAAAATATATATATATATTTCTAATCCCTTCAACTACTGAGAAAAGTTTCATAAGTTACAATTATTGTTTTTCCATGTAGGAATGTTAATAGTTCAACTTTGGCCAAGTGGCTCAGCAAGCAAGAGCACCGGCCTCAGTGCCGGGACGACCCGGATCAAATCCGGGCCCAGACACCCAGCACCACACCCAGAAACAACAACTGGCCGTGCAACCCCGAGCAAGCCACTCAACCCCAATTGCTTAAAAAAAAATAGTTCAACTTTGATAAGTTCCTTATGATTTCTTTTCCCTATTTACCTTCACATGCTTTTCTTGCTTCTTGTATCTGAATGTCAAATTTTCTATTCAGCTCTGGTTTTTTCAGCAAGAATGCTTGAAAGTCCTGTATTCCACTGAATGACCATATTTTCCCCTGAAATAGGATACTCAGTTTTTCTGGGTAGGTGACTCTTGGTTTTAATCCCAGCTCCCTTGACCTCCGGAATATCACATTCCAGGCCCTTCGATCCCTCAGTGTAGAAGCTGCCAGATCCTGGGTTATTCTGATTGTGTTTCCACAATATTCAAATTGTTTCTTCCTGGCTGCTTGTAATATTCTCTCCTTAATCTGGGAATTCTGGAACCTGGCTATAATATTCCTAGGAGTTTTCTTTTTGGGATCTTTTTCAGGAGGTGATCGGTGGATTCTTTCAACCTCTATTTTGCCCTCTGGTTCTAAAACATCAGGGCAGTTTTCTTTGAGAACTTCCTGGAGGATGCTTTCCAGGCTCTTACTTTGGTCATGGCTCTCAGGCAGTCCAATAATTTTTAAATTATCTCTCCTGGATCTATTTTCCAGGTCAGTGGTTTTTCCCATGAGATATTTCACATTGCCTTCTATTCTTTCATTTGTTTGGATCTGTTTAACAGCATCTTGGTTTCTCATAAAGTCATTAGCTTCCATTTGCTCCAATCTAATTCTGA
>NW_027187380.1:29198005-29198525 GCF_028583685.1 Petaurus breviceps papuanus | reverse complement strand
CTCCTAGGCTTAGTTCTTTTTTTTTTTTTTAATGCTTTATTAACTTCTGATTTACATCGTTCGTTTACGCCAGATTTTGAGTTACAAATTTTCTTCCCATTTTTCCCCCACCCATCCCCCCAAAACAGCAGTCCCACAGGATATCCCCACCTCTGATCTGCTCTCTCCCATATTTTCTCCCATACCCGTTTCAACTTTTCCAGTAGGGCATGGTGGATCTCTATATTTCCCAATTACATGTAAAACAATATTGATAATAGTATATATATATTTAAACATTTGATTTTAAAACTTTGAATTCCAGATTCATTCCCTTCCTCCCTTATCACCCACCCTTACTGGGAAGATAAGCAGTTCAGTATAGGTTGTACATGTGTGGCTAATGCAAAACAATAACATAGCAGATATATTGTAAAAGACTGACTATATTTCCCTCCCTCCTATCCCACATCCCACTTGTTCTATTCTCTACTTTGATCCTGTCCCTTTTCAAAAGTGGGTGCTTCCAACTTCCCTCCCT
>NW_027187380.1:29113980-29197905 GCF_028583685.1 Petaurus breviceps papuanus | reverse complement strand
CTCACATCCCCTCCCCCCCCTATTCTCCTGGAGGGTGAGATCCCCTATTTAGTGTGTATTTCCCTCCCTCCTCAAGCCAGATTCAATAGGAATAAGGTTGACCCATTCCCTTTTGCCTTCCTATTCTTCACCTCCATTGTAACCATTTTCCCTTGCCTCTTCTGTATGAGATAGTTGCCCCACTCTGTCTCTCCCCATCTCCTCTCATTATATCCCTCTCACCTCTTAATTTCACCTTTTAAGTATCATCCCTTCCTATTAAATTGGTCCCGTGCCCTCTATCAATGTATACCTGTAAACATATATACACACATTCACATATATATTCATATGCCTGCATACCCTCATATAAAGACATATATATATATATATAAAATATATATATATATTTCTAATCCCTTCAACTACTGAGAAAAGTTTCATAAGTTACAATTATTGTTTTTCCATGTAGGAATGTTAATAGTTCAACTTTGGCCAAGTGGCTCAGCAAGCAAGAGCACCGGCCTCAGTGCCGGGACGACCCGGATCAAATCCGGGCCCAGACACCCAGCACCACACCCAGAAACAACAACTGGCCGTGCAACCCCGAGCAAGCCACTCAACCCCAATTGCTTAAAAAAAATAGTTCAACTTTGATAAGTTCCTTATGATTTCTTTTCCCTATTTACCTTCACATGCTTTTCTTGCTTCTTGTATCTGAATGTCAAATTTTCTATTCAGCTCTGGTTTTTTCAGCAAGAATGCTTGAAAGTCCTGTATTCCACTGAATGACCATATTTTCCCCTGAAATAGGATACTCAGTTTTTCTGGGTAGGTGACTCTTGGTTTTAATCCCAGCTCCCTTGACCTCCGGAATATCACATTCCAGGCCCTTCGATCCCTCAGTGTAGAAGCTGCCAGATCCTGGGTTATTCTGATTGTGTTTCCACAATATTCAAATTGTTTCTTCCTGGCTGCTTGTAATATTCTCTCCTTAATCTGGGAATTCTGGAACCTGGCTATAATATTCCTAGGAGTTTTCTTTTTGGGATCTTTTTCAGGAGGTGATCGGTGGATTCTTTCAACCTCTATTTTGCCCTCTGGTTCTAAAACATCAGGGCAGTTTTCTTTGAGAACTTCCTGGAGGATGCTTTCCAGGCTCTTACTTTGGTCATGGCTCTCAGGCAGTCCAATAATTTTTAAATTATCTCTCCTGGATCTATTTTCCAGGTCAGTGGTTTTTCCCATGAGATATTTCACATTGCCTTCTATTCTTTCATTTGTTTGGATCTGTTTAACAGCATCTTGGTTTCTCATAAAGTCATTAGCTTCCATTTGCTCCAATCTAATTCTGAAGCCATGATTCTCCTCAGTGAGCTTTTGAGATTCTTTTTCCATCTGGCAAATTTGGCTTTTTAAGGCATTCTTCTCCCCATTGCCTTTTTGAGCCTCTTTTGCCATTTGAGTCAGTCTGTTTTTTAAGGTATTATTTTCTTCAGTCAGGCTGTTGACTCTCATTTCATAATTTTCTTGCATTGTTCTCATTTCTCTTCCCAATTTTTCCTCAACTTCTCTTATCTGTTTCTTAAGGTCCTCTATGGCCTGTAACCAGCTTGTATTTTCCTTTGAAGCTTTTGGTGCAGGAGTTCTGACTTCACTGATTTCCTCCTGTTCCATGCCTTGCTCCTTCTTATCCCCAAAATAGGAGTGTAATGTTGGAATCTTCTGTCTGCTTTGTTTCCTTTGCCTGCTCATTTTGCCACTCAATGATTTGACTTTTGGGCTTTTTGCCATAGTAGGACTCTGCCATCAGACAGGGGAGTTTTCATCCCAAATGCTGGGGTTTTCTCAGCTGCTGGAGGTATTAGATGGGTGCCCTCTCTGAGGTCTCCACACGCTCTGGCAAGCTGGACACACACCCCAGGACCTCCACCCTAGACTGCAATCCATATCCAAGCAGGTTAAAGCAAGAGCGATGACCCCTCAGACTGGTGCTTGGTCCCCCTACACTCTGCAGGCCAGGAGCTGAAGCCGCCACGTGGCGCTGGCAGGCTGTGCCGGCATCTCAGCGGTTTCTCGCACTCCCACTTACTGGGTCCCAAAGTCCAGACTGCACTGGCCTCTCACCTTGTCCTTCGAATCTATGTGTTGATAAATCTGGAAACGGCCACAGCTGCTGCTGATCTGGAGTCCCTCTGGCTGGCGGCTGGTCATGCCCGCCCTGGGGCTAAAGCCTCGGCGTGGGGCTGGGCTCGGTTCCCAGAGTGCTGCGCTGGCCGATTCCTGCTGGCCTGCCGGGCTGTTCTCAGTGGGAAGTTAGCTTCTCTGTGTCATTTTGTGGTTTCTGCAGCTCCAAAGTTTGTTTAGAGTCCCCTTTTTACATGGATTGGGGAGGGTGGAAGCCGGAGCTGCGGTAGGGTCACGCTTCTACTCCGCCATCTTGTAGGCTTAGTTCTAATGCTGACAAGGGTTAGTGGGAGGCACTTAGTCCATGGTAGCTAGGTTTCAATTGTCAATTGAGTGAGCTGTCTCTTTATTTTCTGATTCATCCTTTCCACCTTGCCAGAAGAGGAAGGGTGCCAAGGAGTGTGGAGCTCCCAGGTAATTTCTAAGGTCTGGGCCAGAGATTTAAGGACCCTGGTAGTGACATATGTCCCCTGGTTCAAGTCTATCCTCTCCACCATCCCATATCTAGGAATGATTTACTCAAGCAGGATTTGGCTAACTGCCTGCACAGTTGCCCATGGCACAGGAAATGCCTCCACCCAAGAGGTTAGGTGATCTACTATGGCCAGAAAGTATTTTAGGCAGCCTACTGGAGGCAGTTCTATAAAATCTGCCTGCATAATCTGGAATGGCCTAATTCCACGGCCCCTAGACAGAGCCTGGAGCTGGGAGAACTTATTTGTCTTCAACAAACAAGTCTGCCAATTGCTGTGCTAAGGTATATAGGCCTGGAGACACAAACCGAGTCAAAACTGTGTCGCACATGTTCTGGACATCCCAGTGACTACCTTGGTCTAAGTGTTGCGTTACCTGCCTCATACTTGCTTTGGTCAAGACCTCTTGACCATCAGGGAGGAACCAGTGTCTGCATTTATCCTCTTGTGCCCCAAGAATTTGGGCCTTCTGTTTCTCTTCCTCAGAAAAGGAGGGGGGGGGAGACTGGGAGGAAATGAAGGGATCAAGACCATCATGGGATCATCCTGCCCTGATCCTTCCTCTCTGGCCCTCTTAACTTCCTCATCTGCAAGGCAGTTTCCTCTGGCCTCAAAGGATTGTCCCAACTGATGGCCATTAACATGTATAATAGCAATGGCTTCAAGCAATAACAGGTTTTCCAAGACTTTCCTTATTAAGGTAATATGGACCAGTTCCTTTCTTCTGCTATTGATCATTCCCTGTTCTTCCCATATCTTCCCAAATACATGTGCCACTCCCCAAGCATATTTTGAATCTGTATAAATGTTCCCTTCCCTTCTTTCCAGTAACTTTAGTGCCTGATTTAGTATGTGAAGTCCTGGCCAAGCATTAGTACAAAACATAGCTCTAACCACACTTGGGCCATAGGATCATTTAAATTTAGACCAGAGAATTTTCTGATATTTTCTTTCAATCTATCAAGAAAGGAGTATAGGATAAGGGCGGCTAGGTGGCACCGTGAATAGAGCACCAGCCTTGGAGTCAGGAGGACCTCAGTTCACATCTGACCTCAGACACTTGACACACTACCTGTGTGATTTTGGGCAAGTCACTTAACCCCAATTGCCTTCCAAAAAAAAAAAAGGCGTATGGTTCCTTGTCTTTGTCCTGCCGTATTTCCTGTACTTTTTTCTTTTTTAAATTCTGGTTCTTAGGCACTACATTCCGAATTCCCTGGATCACCATGTTTCTAAGATCCTGTAGGTGCCCTCTATGTATGGGGTTATTGTGATCCCAGTTGGGGTCTCAGAGAGGAAATTTTTCCTCCCTTCTTGGACTCCCTTGAGCAACAGGCTGGGATTCATCCCAAGACTGCATAGTAACCCGCCTACTTTCTCTCCAGTCTTCCCCAATAAATAACATATCCAAGAGTGATAATAATTACCCCTAAGTATACAAATTGGGTCCTAAAAACTGATCAGTCTGATCAATGACCCCTGAGGGGTCCTCAATTAACTACTTCATTTCTTTCTTAAAAGTTCTAATTTAGTGCTGCTTAAGGGGGGTCATTCACATAACTTATCCCAAGGGACAGTGGGACTTCCTGAAGAGGGAAAGCTTTAGCAGCTTCTGCAGTCCCAGGGAGAGGAAAACTCTAGATCTTTTATTAACTGTTTCAGTTCCCTCAGGAGAGGGGCATATATGGGTGTGCCTGACCCAGCCAAGTCAATTAAGTTCCTCATCCCTTTCAGATTCCCTTTCAGAGGGCATGGAGAGCAGGGAAGGAGGAGTTGAGGCTGGGCCAGGAAGTCCCAGTCCCTGTACCCTTCCTTAGGATGAAGGAATGTAGGGCGTGGGGGGGTGTAGAGAAAGAAGGGGGTCCCAAGGATGGGACCTCTGTTCTTATTCTTCTGATTTCCCTTTGGGCTCCTCCCCTTTCTTTAGAGGAAATTGTCATCACCACAGGGAATATTAATTTCCTTTGGTTAAAGGCTCATTAGAATTCATATACAAATTTAGCTGTTGGCATACCCAGTCTTCAGAGGAGCTGTATTTTGGCCAAGATACTGCCTCCTACAAGGGAGTCCTTGTAAATCATGTGATTTCTGGTGAAGGGGAACTTGGGCCTGTTTCCCACGAAAAGCCTTAGTAGATTTTAGAGTATAGTCTAAGAAGTTTTCACTTCTCACTCAAGATTTAGGGGTGCTGGGACCCAAAAAGAGTGCAACAACGGGTCCTGCCTGAATGAATTTGATGCAAGCCTTCTTTCAGCCAAAGAAAGAAAAGGTTTATTAAAAATCCTTGTCTGAAACCGCTTCCTGTTGGCAAGGGGTGTAGAGCTGTCCCTGCCTCAATGGGTCCTATTCAGGGGGAATATAGCCTTCAAAGTCATCTGTTAGTTGATGACCCTAAAGGAGACAAAATTGGCAAGGAGGTTAAGCAAACAAGAACCAGCAGCCACAAAAGGAGTATAGAGAAAAGACAATTTCCCTGGCATAAAAGACAATTTCTTGGGAGGGAATTACATATGACTATGGCAAGGCCAAAACATTAAGAGGAAAGGCACATGTTTGTTAGGGGAGTTTTTTTCTGTCAAATATCCCCTTTCCAAATTGCTCCATGGGCATGTAGAACATGGAAAGCATATTTTGCATCAGTAAAAACATTAACTCTTTCATTTTCCTCTAGCTCCAGGGCTCCGGTGGATGCTATTAATTCTGCCGTCTGGGCAGTGGTCCCAGGGGGCAGGGATTTAGCCTTTATGGCTGGTAGAGACTAATTATTGTGTACCTAGCTCCCCTAATCCCTTGTTCTGTGAACCTCACTGCTTCAGTGTTCAGGGCTGTGTGGTACACCAGAAAAATTAGGTCAGGGGTATGGATATTTGTGAGCCTATGGCTAGCCAGTCAGTAGTGGTCCCAACTTCCAGGGCCTGGCAAAGTATAAATTTAGAGGCTTCCTCAATTAGAATGGCTGTAGCAGTCACTGCCTGGAAGCATGTAGGTCACCTGGCACCCACAGAGTCTAGTTGTTTTGAAAAATAGGCAACAGCCATGGGGTCAGGTCCTAAGGACTGTGTTAGGACTCCCAAAGTCTGTGCTCTCCTTTCATCAACACACAGAGTGAATCATTTTTCAAGATTGGGTAGAGCTAATGCTGGAGTGAGTCAAGGGTCCCACTTTAGAGGGAGTGAGTCAGGGCCTTGAGTAGCAATTAATGGTTTCAGTCCCTCCCAGGTCTCAGGTTTAATTAGATATTGACTGAAATGGGGGAACAATGGTTGGGGTGGCTGGAGTAGCTAGCCCAGGAATTCCCTGATCCCAAACAACTGGCTCAACTGTGTCCCACACTTCTGAGGAAACATGGGGAGGTCTGGTGAACAGAGCGAAAAAGGAGATGGGAGGCTTAATTGGAGAAAATTGGCTCCCCAATTTCACCATCATGTCCCTTCCCAACAAGGGGACCCGGGTAAGAGTGTTGTACCTGGTTTTCCCATTCCCCAGCCTCAGGGAAGTGAGCAGACTCCCAGGTCATCTCCACCCTCCCCCAATGGATCTCCACCCTTTCCCAGTCAGCTCACCTGCACAGAGGTGGGCACGATTCTGGGTCAGGGAGACTTGGCACCAGCAGGAATTTCAAGGTGTGTACTGACCAATCACTGTTTTTGGCCTCTTCGAGTTTCTGCTTACATAATACCTAACTACTGGCCACATGGCCTTCCTTTAAAAGCTGAGGTTTTACCTGAGATGATGCCTACAACCTGGGAAGGTGGGGTGGTAGGTACCTCGTTAGTCTGCCATGTGGCCTGATCAGCCAACATGGCCTATAATAAAGGGTCCAATTCTAAATTGTTACTTGGGTCTTGCTTGTGTTTTCTGGGTACAACATTAGGAGATAAAGAAGGAGTGTTCAAACAACAGATCCTCAAGTGGGGGTGGGGGAGTATGTCTCTCCCTATGGCTTAGTTTTCCCTTTGAGGTCCATGACCCAGCTCTCAATAATTGTACAACAATAGCTCCCAGGCCAAGCATTGTTTGGGCCCTGATTGACCCAGGTTGAATGTAAATAGTAATTGTAGCTGTTTTGGTTTAGACCAAAACTTCAGACTCTGAGGGCATTCCCCTCCCAGATGGATTTTTTTTTTTTTTTTGACTAGGTAAAAGAGGCCATTCTCTGCCTCATTTCTTGCCTAACCTTAATCACCAAATGGGCCATTGCCTCAGTAAAACTGAGACCTTAGTTTAAATAGGCTAAGCCCACCCAGTGCATCCAGGGTCTTCTCCAGTCATCTTTATTTCTATTTTGCCACTGGACCCAGATGGCTGGTGACTTTGCACAGCCCTCTTTTACTTACATGCAATTCAGTTGCATGTTAGAGAAAAACAAGGCATAATCCCTGCACTCAGAACATACCAGTACAACCAAATTCGGGGAGGTAAGATAGATAGGCAAATGTAGTAGAAGTAGCTCAGTGTCAAGAAGGAACGCAAGGTGTATGGGGGAAAGAGGGGGAGGGGGGTAAGGGTATGGAGGATGTGCTGGAGTAGTGACGTCTAAATCTCTGAACTCAGATTTCCGGTGTTCCTACCCTACACCCCCACCCCCTCCGGACCCGGAAGTGGGGTGGGGTAGCTGTTTGGAATGGGATTATGTTGTGAAGCGAGGCCGGCCAAAAATTTCATTTATACTTCCGGCCTTTGTAACCCACCCCCACCCCACCACACCCCCAGACGTCTTTTGTGTGGGTGTCAAGGGGTTGAAAGAGAAGTGAGCGAGACTAGCTGCCCCCTTGCCCCCGTGCCAGGTTCGCGGTGAGTGGGGTCGGGCCGAGCTGTGCAGGGTGGCTGCCGCTGGCAGTCTCAGGGAAGGGAGGGTCGGTGCAGCTGTGGCCCTGCAGGACCACTCGGACCGGCCCACTCTCCTTGGCCCTGCCTCTTGGTTCTCACCGAACCCTTTCTTCTCCCTCCTTTCTCCCCTTTCCCCCACTCCCTCTTCACCTTTCTTCCTCGTCCTTTCTGCCCCTCTGCCCGTTCACATTCGTGACTCTTAGTCTGTTTCCTTCTCTTTCCCTGCACTCTTCCTCGCCCGCCCCCTTTTCTTCCCTTCGTTCCGTCTCTCTTCTTCCCCATAGTCACTTGCATCATCCTTTACCGTTGCTCCCTCCTTGCTGATCCTAGCAACTGTAAGAAACTGTCTCCAAAGATTGGGAGCAAAAGAGAAAAAGAAAAATCCTTGTCCACAACACCTTTCCTTTTGTTTTTCGTCATGCACACATCTCTCCTGTTTTGGTTATGGTGTTAGAGGCCCTAGGCTTGAATCCCAATTCTTCCACTATTTAGCTGTGGGAAAGACACTGTACTTCTTGGGGCCCCAAGCTTTATCTCTAAAAATGATTGGACTAGATCTGGGGTTCTTAAAACTTTTTTGTGTCATGAACTCCTTTGGTAGTCTGGTGAAATCTAGTACTTCAGGGTCATGTTACCAACGTTCATAAGTGAAGAAAATGCTAAATTGCGGTTGGAAGTTAGTGAAAATAAAGATGTAACTTTTTTTCTCTCTCCCAAGTTCATAAACCCCCGGAAATCTTTTCTAGGATCCCAAATTAATAATCCCTGGATCTTCAAGCTCCCTTCTAGCTCTATTACTTATTGCCTTCCAATATGTTTGCTGGAACCACTCACTTTCCTTGGGGTGTCAGACATCATAACTTTCTTGGGGGGATTGGAAGACATCAAGAAACAAAGATGACAGAAAGCATCTATCCTTCCTGGTTGTTTCACCAGTCTTCACTATGGCCATGTCTTTCTGTATTGGTCAATCAACAAATACTTAATCAAGCACCTACTTTTTTGCTAGGCACTGTGCTAGATATTGGGTATACAAATGCAAAGAATGAAAGAATCCCTGTTCTCAAAGAACTTCTAATAGAGGAGAACAATATAACTATATGTGGAATAAATATAAGGAAAATAAAGACAAATCAAAGTAATTCAACACAAGTTAGTTTAGGAGAGAAGGCACTAAACAGTTGTAGGGAATAAGGAAATGCTTCATGTAGAAGGTGATGCTTTCAAGGAGAAATGGATTCTGTGAAGCAGAACTGAGAAGACATCTTGGACATGGGGCACCAGAAATACAAAGACAGTGAGACAGGTGGTTAAAGCCAGTTTGACTGAATTGTGAGTTTGAGAGGCGTAATTATTGTACAATGAGCTTGAAAAGATAGGTTGGAGTTGGGTTGTAAAGGGTTTTGAAAACTAAACAGTTTGTATTTAATTCTAGAGGAAGTTAGGGAACCGCTGGAATTTACTGAATGAGGATTGTAACATGGTCAGATCTGTGCTTAAGGAAAGACATTGGCAGCAGTATGTAGGATGAACTGGAGAAGAGAGATTTGAGCCAGAGAGACCAATTAGAAGGCTAATAATCTGGGTGAGAAGTAACAAGGTCCTAGCACTGTGATTAGTGAGAAGGGGTTGAATATAAGAGGTTCTGTGGATATAGAAGCAGCAAGAATGTGCAGTGAGGGTTAAGGAGAAGTCTTTAAGGATAACGTTAAGGTTGTGAACCTGGACACTGGAAGAAAGGCAGTGCCTTTCCAGAATCAGGGAAGTTTGGAAGACATGAGGATTGGAGTGGGAGGAGGAAATGATGGGTTCAATTTTAGACTTACTGCATTTTGAGATGTGTCTGACACATTTGATGTGAAATATCCAGTAAACCATTAGTGACTGAAGTTCTAGGAATACCACAAGTTGGCCACATGGATCTGTGAGTCACTTGCATAGAGATGATAATTAAAACCCTGGGAGCTGATGTAAAGAAAATGGAGCCTTTGATAAAAGCACATAGTTAAGGGTCAAATGGAGATCAGCACAAACTGGTTGATTAAATACTTCTGGCCTTTTTTGTTTTTTAAATGATATGAACATTCTTTTCTTTCTCTAATTTGTACTTTTGGTTGGGATTAAATATCACTTTTCCATCTTGAAGTTATCTCTTCAGTCTTCTTTTTAAGTCAACCAATAGAATGGTTATAAAACCATAGAATGTTAGACCTGAAAGGAACTTTCATCATCTCGAGCTCAGGGAGGGGAAATAACTTGTCCATGGTCACTAGGCCAAATTAGTGGTAGAACAGAACTAGAACCTGGATCTAGTGCACTGTTCTTTCCACCATGTCACAGTGTTCATGTTATTCTTGTATCGAAGTACTTTACAATTAGTGGATGAGTGACTGTACTTTGTAAGCATTTAGGACTACTACTAGCATTTGCCATTTCTCTAACAGTAATTTCACAGTGTTCCTCTGTCCCTATTTGGGTAGCCTCCTTGTTGCCTTTAAGTGTACAATGCTATTTTCTGTACTGGTCAAATGCTGGGTTCTGAGAATTGACCAGGTAAGCTTCTCACTTTTCACTTTCCTTTGAGCTTCAGGAAGAGTATTTCATTGTTTCCGAACTCTCAATTGTCGGTCCCACCCCCCCACCCCCCAGCACTATTGTGTACATGTATGTGTTTTAACACTTATTTTATGATTTTACCTCCTGGTTCTGTGACACTTAACCTCCTTACTTATAAAATTAGGGCATTAGAATGTCTTTTTAAAATTTTAGTTGTACTTATTGGCAAATACTAAAACAAATACATAATAAGAAACAAAAAGAAGCATATAAACAAATTTAAAATAAGAAAAAAATGTCATGTGCATAGTGGAATGTAGGATTCAGAATATATAGCAATAACTTTCAATTTCAAGAAACTCTATATATTAAATTCTTCAAGTTATGTTGAAAGCTGCCCATCTTTTCTTTGCTTCCGTGTAGGTTTTCTTTTGTTTTCTGCTGTACACATTTTACTTTGTTCTTTTTTCCCCTTCCTTCCCAATCTGGCCACCCCAAGGCTACAATTAAGCATGTATATATTTATATATAGATACTGATATATGCACACTTACATATATATATATACACACATACATACATGTATAAACATATACTTTCCCCGAGATTCTACTCCTAATCTTTGTTTTTATGTTTGTGCACATCTCTTTTCCTAATTCCTCTACTTTACTTCTATCCACTACCTTTTCCTCCTTTATTTAACTGACCCCCCCCAACAATGATCCCTCCCTTATCCTCCCATTCCCCTAAATCTAAACACCCTTTTGTACACCCCCTCACCCTTGCTTCTAAAGATCCCTCCCTTGTTCTCCCAAGAGCCCTTCCATTATCATCCAGTTCCTGTTGATCTAAACACCCTTCTATATCCCCCCTTTAACCTATTCCCTCACCCTTCTCTCTAAAGATCTCTCCTTTATCCTCTCCCCACTTAAAGTTTTATTTCTTTATAAATTTAGAAGACTTTTATACTTTTCTAGATGCATATGTATTTTTCCCTATTGAACCCATTCCCAATGAAAGGTTTCCAGAACTGAGTACCCCCTCCCCCATCTAATTCCTCTATATTGGTTCTTCCTCTCTCACCTCTTTTGTATGAGATAATTACTCTTTTAGCTGTTCTAATACGGTTTTATTTTTTGTATTTGAGTCATGTCATACTCAGGTCTACCCCAATCTTTCTTTTGGCTACCTACTTAGTAATAACAATCCTAGACATAGCTTTTACATTTTACATACATAAAAGGTAAACAGTCTGTCCTTACTGAGTCTCTTGTAATTGGTCATTGTTATGAAACTTATATTTCTCTTGGCTCTTGTATGTCAAATCTTCTATTGAATTCAGGTTATTTTTTTTAAACAAAGTCCTGAAAGTCTGACAATTCATTAAATATCCCTTTTTTTTTTTCATTCAGAATTGTGCTTAGCTTTCCTGGGTATATTTTCAGCCAGAAGCCCAGTTCTTTTGCTCTTTGATATGTAGTGTTCCAAGACCTGTGATCTTTTAGTGTTGCCACTACTAGGTTTTGTGTGATTCTGATTGTGTTACCACCATGTGTAAACTATTTTTTTCCTTGTTGCTCATATTTTGTCCTTGTGTGGGGTGTTTAGGAATTTGACTATAACTTTCTTGTGAGTTTTCCTTGTAGGATCTCTTTCAGGTGGTGATTGGTGGATTTTTTCTATTTCTATTTCTTCTTTCCCCTCTTGTTCTAATGCTTCAGGACAATTTTCTTTAATTATTTCTTGCATTATTGTATCAAGATTCTTTTTTTTCATCATAGCTTTCAGGTAGTCCGATTATTCTTGTTTTCTCTTCTTGATCTCTTCTCGAGATGTTTTACATTCTCTTCTATTTTTTCATTCTTTATATTTGGGTTTTTTTTTTTTTTTACTTCATCTCATAATTTCTGGCTTCCCCTTGCCAATTCTGATTTTCAAGGAGTTTTTTTCTTCCTTAAGATTCTGGATCTCCTTTTCTAATTGGTTTCTTTTAATAATCTTCTTGGTTTTTTTTATTATTCTTATTTATTCTTTTAGTTTTTCCTCCGTCTTTCTCATTTGATTTTTAAAGTCTTTTTTTAAGTTCTTCTCTGAATTCTTTTTGGGTAGGTGACCATTTGACTTTACTCTTTGGGGTGGAAGAGCATTTCTTTGCTTCAGTATCCTCTGAAGATGAACCCCAGTCTTCTCTATTCCCATAATAGCTCTCAATGGCCAGATTCTTTCTTATTTGCCTGTGCATTTTTTTTTTTGGTAATAGTTTAGTTTTTATAATCACCTCTAGTCCTGGGGTATGGTGCCTCTGGCCTCAGATCCTCTTTAGTTCTCCCCAGCAGACCTTGAACTGAAAAAACCAAGACCTCCAGCCTCTTGTAAATGCCCACAACCAACAGGCTCCCCCTTCTCTTCGCCCCCCCCCTGCACTCCCTGGGCCTGTGCTGATTCCTTCTTGCCCCTACTGCATCTCCACAGCACAGCTGGGTCTGGCATTCCTTATTCCTTGTCTGCAGAGGTTCCCTAGATTTTCCCCAGCTCAGAGGCCCAACTCCCCTCATTGCGCTGGGGGTAAAAGTTCCTATGGCTGGGGCCCAGGAAGTCTCCCAACCTAGCTAACCCCAGGTCTTGTTGCTTGTTGTTTAAGTGGTCCCTAACCTTGAGGTATTTACTCTTCACAGGGAGGAAACCTACTCCTGGGATTTTTCTTCAGATCTTCTCTGATTGTCCCAGGAAGACCCCTGTTCTGCTGCTTCTCTTAATTATTTTCACTGCTCTGTGTTCTCGCTGAGGTGCTATTTTATTTCTTTTTTGGAGGAAAATCTTGAGAACTTGAAATATTCAGACCTACTCTGCCATCTTCCCAGAATCCTCTCTTTTAAGGTCCTCTCTAGATCTAATGGTCACTGAATTGTTATCTTCAGAAGTATTGTGAAAATTTCAAAAGTTTATGAAACAAAATTTTAATTGACTTTAAGATAAGTTTGTGTCATATTGAAAGCTTTAGAGAAAAGTGGGACTGCTGTTATTCTAAACAAGTAAGGTTAGAATTAGCTTATTCCCAAAAGATTGGAAGTTACTGTTTTATAGCAACAATAATTTCTTCTTTTTTTAAGTGCCTGAAAGACAAAGTCAAGAGCTGGAGTTTGATCCCTGCATCATAGATTCTGTCTGGAGTAAGTGGCATCCCCTGAATCTGGATGATGTCTGCAGAATCCAGGGAGGATACATCCCTGACTTCTGGACCTCCACAGGAACAAGAGAGACCTCTAAAAATGGACCTGGGGAAGGTTTATGCCTGGAAACAGGAACCAGACCTTCAGTGGAACACACCCTTTGATAGGGAGATTTTTCGCCAACGTTTTAGGCATTTTTGCTATGAGGAGACTCCTGGACCACGTGAAGCTCTGAACCAACTCAGAGATCTTTGTCAAAAGTGGTTGAGACCAGATATTCATACAAAGGTGCAGATCCTGGAACTACTAGTGTTGGAGCAGTTCTTGACCATTCTGCCGGAAGAACTACAAGCATGGTTGCAGGAGCACCATCCAAAGAGTGGGGAACAGGCAGTGACTATGTTGGAGGATTTAGAGCAAGAGCTTGATGAGCCAGATCAGCAGGTAGGAAAGGAAAGGGAAGTGGTAAACTGTTGTGAGAAGAGTATGAGTATGTCTTCTTTGTTGGACTTAGCACATAGCAGAAATGATAGAATGTTGTTGAACATCAGTCTCCCTTGAACTATGTTTTCCATTGGGTTTAACTTCCTTTATCTGCTTCTTTTCTTCCACTTCTAATTATCAGAAATTTAATGAAACAAATCCTTGTTCTTCCTTACTCTGTTGGTTATGGATTGGAGGGTTTGAGGTTCTGGATATCCGTTCTTGGAGATTATATTTCCATTCTCTGTAATGATTTCCTTACTTGTGATGTGGGAAGAATATTCCCACTGAGTTCTTGTGATAGGTAACTGTTGCTGAATGATACTTATCACATGGAGATCTAAAAAACTTAGGTCTGGAGCTCTGAAAAATAACTCAGAACCTTGACTAGAGTTCTAACAAGACTTAATATAGTTTTCAGTTACGTCAGAGAGACAGAAGAATAATTTTTGGTCATATATCCTTTAAAGCCATAAGAGTTAAGAAGACTTAATTTTGGTATCTATAGGTAAACTAAAGCAAGGTACATATTAAAGCTTTACTTAAAGATTTATACTACAAAGCTACATTTAGAGAATTTACAAAGGGCTAATTGAGAGGGGAGATTTACGTACCAAAAGATAATCACAGGATCAGAGTTGTTGGTATCTTTCCACAAATAAAAAGTGTTAAATTACTTGAGAAGCTTTGACTAAAATTACAGATGTAATAAACTCCTTTTTCCTCTCTTAACTAATTACCTCAGGAATGTCCAAGGGCATCCTATGAGACAGGCTTCATCGAGGCAATCCTGAACTCTAAAATAATAAAGACTAATAAAAAGAAATTTTAAAAATGTTATGACACCAATCTATACCTTATTTTGTCCAGGTTAGACCCTCTACCTACAGAAAAGAGGAGAGTTTAGAGGAGTCAACACTTCTAGGAACATTACAGAAGTCCTCTTGTGTTCAGCTCCAGGCTTTGGAGGCCCAGCTCAAGTGTGAGTCACCAGAATCCTACTTCCAACCAGAAAGAGGTGAGAAACAAGATTTTATCTGGAAGGAGGGTGAAAGTAGAGAGCCACACAAATAATCTCTCATGTTTCCTCCCCAGAAATTCTCCCATCTTTTCATTATGGGAGATACCACCATACACAATGGTCTCTCAGTATAAAGTTTCAATTTTATTCTTATTCTTTCTCAGTGTTCAAATTGTTATGAAATTCTGCCATTTTCTATTCCCACACATTGCTATAATATTATTTCTTCTACTACAACTTCATATTTTTCTTGACTTTGAATCTGAGATTTAGATGCTAAAATAATCTTTCTTTTTAAATTAAATATTTTTTCAGTGAGCAGAAATCGGTTTTCTCTCCTTCCCACCACTTTCCCCCATTAAAAAAAGAAAACAATGATAATGAATATGCATAGTCAAGCAAAACAAAATTATGTATTAGCTACATTCAAAACTATATGTCTCATTCTGCCTATTTAGTCTATACCTCAGTGTGAGGAGATGGGTAGCATTCTTCATTCATTATCAGTACTTGGGATTCTTGGTTGGTCAAAGGATCAGAGATCTTAAGTCTTTCAAAGTTGTTCATTTTGACAGTGTTGTTGTAATATTATCAATTGTTCTCCTGGTTCTCCTCACTTCATTCCAATAAAGTCGTGCAAATGTTAGTAGGTTTCATAAAATGATCTCTCAATTCACTCCTTTGACTGATCTCTCTCTTGCTTCAGATATCTTGTATGTCAAATTTTCCTTTGATTTCAGTTTTCTCCTTCATTCAGCAAACATTTATTGAGCAAATAGAAGTGGAAGAAAATAACAAAACATGGTTGGTACCTTCCTTTTTTCCTCCTTCCCACTTAGATTTTTGCTAGTTTTACACACACACACACACACACACCCCAAGATTGTTTTCCAACTCAACAGCATTTATTAAGCACCTATTGTTTTAAATACTAAGGAACTTAAATTTGTTGAAGATAAAATACTAATACTGTGCCCTGAATTTTAGATACAAGTATGCTATAAAAAGAAGTTGTTATCTAACATTAATCTAAATCCCAGCATTTCTGTTTCTTAGAGAGATATCTAAATCAGCCTCATCCCTTCTTGCCTTCAGAAATGTCTCTAACCCAAGACAATTTAAAGTAACGTTTGTAGGAATCTTGAATAAGGGAAAGGTTACAATATGATACAATACTGTTTTAAATTAACATATTAGGGGCCGCTAGGTGTCGAAGTGAGTAGAATACCAGCCCTGGAGTCAGGAGGACCAGAGTTCAAATTCAGCCTCACACACTTAACACAAAAAACTAGTGGTGTGTCCTTGGACAAGTCATTTAACCCCAATTGCCCTGCCCTCTCCCCTCCAAAAAGTTTAATTAATTAATTAATTAACATTCTGCCTGACCTAAAAGAATAGTCAATTAATCTTCCACCAATCCAATTCCTTCTTTGACCACACTTCTCTGGTATTCTCCTGAGTAATTTGAAGGGACCTTTTCCCAGTGATAAATACTGTAATCCCTTCAAAATAGAGAAAGGGAGCACTACCCTTAGGTAGGTCACAACTCATCCTTTCTGGGGATGGGAAAAACAAAAATCTGAACTAGACCACCGTTCTACTTTTCTATCTTAATCCATTTCCCTCCTCTATCTCCACTCCCTTAGGTATTATACTTGACCTTTCAAACATTTTCCTAAAGGGAAAGGACTGAAAAGTACTTAATTTTATTTGTCCTTTGTTTTTTCAAAGAGGACCAGTGATATTATGAGAGATGTCTTGACTCATGAGTGAATTGGATTTAAAGGAGGCAAAATTGCACCAAAGTCATCAGCCTCATTTCCTCTTTAAGAGTCATTTAAGTCCAGTGGCAAGACAAAAGTCAAGATGACTGTTGATGACCTCAGATGCAGTGTCTTGATGTCTGACTAAGCTTTAAATGCTCTACTGTGCTCTTTAGGTGCCTTCATGGCAAATTGTTCTCATCCACTCATTACTCTAGGGGAAGTCTTCTCATCTTTGGGGTAGACATCCTCCTAATTCACGGGCACATTTAAGGCCCCAGTTACCCTCAATCTGGTTTAGCCTGTCTGCTGAGGAAGTTTATCAGGGTGTAGCTGCTGCATATAGTACAGCTTCTTGGAGCCACAGATGAGAATTCAGTACCAGGTAGACATCAAAGGTAGACAAACAGCACAGAAAAGAGTTTTGCAAGTCCTCACACCAAAGGTGCCAAGTCTTCCTTGAACACCCCAGATACCCTGGATACAGAATTTAATTGAGTTCTAAATGACTTTTTTATCTGCCCTTCTACCATTTCTTGGACTCTAGCACCTACTCACTTTCCCTTATTATTCCTGTGGCCATATTCTTATGACCACAAGGATGTGTTTTAGATTTATTTACAAAGAAACAAAGTAGTATACAGAAATATCAAGACAACATTGGCAGATATTGATGAGGTAATTAATCCACCAAAGTATTGAAGTTTTAGGATTTCAGGTATCATGAAGTAGATATAAAAGAACAGACTACCTAGTACTTAAACTTCTAAACTAGTTTATTCATCTTAGAGCCTGGAATTCTTTCCATCTAAATATTTTCCTATTGGCTTCCTTCATGTCTCAGTTCCATCATTTATAAGAAGCCTTTCCCAGACTTTCTTAATCTTAGTTAGGCCTTTCCATCTGAGATTATTCCCAATTTGTCCTGTATAAATCTTATTTGTACATGAGAGCAGGGACTGTTTTTGCCTTTATTTGTATCTCCAGAACAGTATTTGGCATAGGAAGTGCTTCATTAATGTTTTTTGACTTACTGACAGATTTGAGGCCTTAATCACATACCATATGCTCAGGCCAATACTTACTATTCTTCATCTGTCTCCAAAACTTAATGCTCCTCCACAAACTAGACCACCCCCATGTTGCCTGAGTTCTTAGGAATAAATGTATTCACTTACTCTGCATTCCTAGATTTAAGTTCAGGCAATGAGTAAACTTCCTTATTGGAGCCAAGCTTCTGGTGTTCTACCTAGAGAAATGTTTTCAGTTAGCTAGCATTTTCACTGGCTGTCCACCTTGCCTAGAATCCTCTCTTTTTGTCTATGACTTCTTGGCTTCCATAAAGTCTCAGCTACAATTCCACCTTTTTGTTTTTTAATAAATTAATTTATTTTTAGTTTTCAACATTCACTTCCATAAGTTATAAATTTTCTCTGCCTTCCTCCACTCCTCCCTTCCTAAAACTGTGTGCAATCTGATATAGGCTCTACGTATACATTCTTTTTCAAGAGGCTGATTGGTGAATTCTTTCAATTTCTATTTTGCCCTCTGGTTGTAGAATATCAGGGCAATTTTCCTTGAGGATTTCTTGAAGGGTGATTTCTAGGCTCTTTTTTTGATCATGGCTTTCAGGTAGTCCAATAATTTTAAAATTATCTCTCCTGGATCTATTTTCCAGGTCAGTGGTTTTTCCAATGAGATATTTCACATTGCCTTCTATTTTTTAATTTGTTTGGATCTATTCTATAGTATCTTGATTTTTTTATAAAGTCATTAGCTTCCATTTGCTCCAATCTAATTTTGAAAGAATTATTCTCTTCAGTGACTTTTTGAAATTCCTTTTCCATCTCACAAATTTGACTTTTTAAGGCATTCTTCTCCTCATTGGCATTTTGAGCCTCTTTTGCCATTTGAGTTAATCTATTTTTTTAAGGTGTTAGTTTCTTCAGTTAGGCTGTTGACTTGATTTTCATGGTTTTCTTGCATCATTCTCATTTTTCTTCCCAATTTTTCCTCCAATTCTCTTACTTGATTTTCAAAATCCTTCGTGAGCTCCTCCATGACCTGTAACCAATTCACATTTTTCTTGGAAGCTTTTGATGTGGGAGTTTTGACTTTGTTTCTTCTTTTAGTTCCATGTTTTGATCCTTCTCCCCCCCCCAAAAAAAGATTCTATGTTCTGATTGTGCTTCCTCTGTTTGCTTATCTTGCCAGCCAATTACTTGACTTTTGATCTCTTTGTCATGGTAGAGCTCTGCTTCCAGAGAAGAGAGAGCTGTGTCCCAAATTGCTGGGGTTTTCCTAGTTGATGTCAGAGCTGTTGTCAGAGCTATGAGGTGGATGCCCTCTCTACAGCCCCCACAAGCTGTGGCACACTAGCCTTCCTCATCCCAGTACCACCACACAAGACTGCAACCCAAGAGCAATTACCCTCTGAATGGTCACTTGGTCCCCCTATGATCTGCAGGCCAGGAGTTCCTGACGCAGCCACAAGGCAGCAGCTGCCACCTCTTGCCCCAGGGCAGGGCCTGGACCATGCTCTTCCCAACAGAGTTGTCTGCTGACCTTTTACTTTCTCTTTGGTGTTTATGGTTGAGAAGTCTGAAAACCACCACAGCTGCTGGTTATTCATTCTCCTGAAGTCTGCTCTGGCCAGCCTGTGCAGCTGGTTGGGGCTGCCCCAGGTCTGGGCCCATGCAGCTCACATGGCATTGCACTTGGCTCCCAGCCCAATGCAGTAAACCTTTTCTGTTGGCCTTCCAGGCTGCCTTCAGTAGGAGATTTGTTTCTCTCTGTCACTTTGTGGGTTCTGTAGATCTAAAATTTGTTTAGAGTCATTTTCATTACAGGTATTAAAGGCGCCTAGAGTGGGGCTCAAGCAAGTTCCTTCTTTTATTCTGCCATCTTGGCTCTGCCCCCCCCACACACACACACATATACATTTTTATTAAACATTTTCACATTAGTCGTGTTGTTTATAAGCAATAGAATGCATGGGAAGAACCTTGAGAAAGAAAAAACAAAACAAAAAAAGAGAGCAAATAGTATGCTTCAATCTGCATTCAGACTCCATATTTCTTTCTCTGGATGTGAATGGCATCCATCATGAGTCCTTTGAATTGTTTTAGTTCCTTGCATTTTTGAGAAGAGCTGAGTCTATCAAAATCATCACAGAATGTGGCTGTTAGTGTACGATGTTCACCTGGTTCTGCTCATTTCACTCAGCATCAGTTTATATTAGTCTTTCCAGGTTTTCCTGAACTTCACCTGCTTATCATTTCTTATAGCACAATAGTATTCCATTACATTCATATACCACAATTTGGTCAGCCATTCCCCAGTTGATGGGCAGCCCCTCAATTTCCAGCTCAAGAGCTATTTCCAGCTACCACAAAAAGAGCTGCTATAAATATTTTTGTTCATATGGGTTCTTTTCCCATTTTTTATGATCCCTTTGGGATACAGCCCTAGAAGTGGTATTACTGGATCAAAGGGTATGCAGTATTTTTATTGCCCTTTGGGCATAGTTCTAAATTGCCCTCCAAAATCGTTGGATCAGTTCATACCAGCAGTGCATTAGTGTTCCAGTTTTCCCACATCTTCTCCAGCATTTATAATTTTCCTGTTTTGTCATGTTAGCCCATCTGATAAGTGTGATGTGGTACCTAAGAGTTGTTTTGATTTACATTTTTCTAATCAGTAGTGATTTAGAGCATTTTTTTCATATGACCAAAGATAACTTTAATTTCTTTCCACCTTCTTTAAGAAGGGTTTACTGGTCACCCTTAATGCTAGGGCTTTCCCTCTAATATTATCTACAATTTATGTTGTATGTGTCTTTTTCTGGCATATAGTTATTTACATGTTGTCTCCCCTATTGTGATTGAAATTAAGGTAAACTGAGGCTTAAGGTAAACATAAACATGAGTTCTTGGCATGTTCAGTTTATTAGTAAGGCTAGCAGTTAGCAATAAAATAGTTCTTTTAGCTCTTCAGTAAGCTAAAAGACCATAGGTTAGGGTTTACTAGCCTTCATATAGTTTTGGAAAGTACAGGAGAACAAAGAACAGGAGATGTCACAGATGGAAAACAATATGATTAATTATGAATTCAGAAGTATCATAAATGGTGAAAAACAATATGGTTGAATGGCAGTTGAGAAATCAGGGCTAGTAGAGGGGTGGCTAGGTGGTGCAGTGAATTGAGCACCGGCCCTGGAGTCAGGAGGACCTGAGTTCAAATCCGGCCTCAGACACTTAACACACACACACACACACAAAAATTAGCCATATGACCTTGGGCAAGTCAACCCCAAATTGCCCTCCAAAAAAAAAAGGCAAAAAAAAGAAAGTAGTTGCTTTAGGGCGGCCAGGTAGCACAGCGAGTAAGAGCACCAGCTCCAGTGTCGGGATGACCTGGAGATCGAATCCTGGGCTCAGACACTCAGCACCACACCCAGAAATAACTGGCATTGTAACCTTGAGCAAGTTACTTAACCCGATTGCTTAAAAAAAAAAAAAAAGAAATCAGGGCTAGCAACCATCCCTCCTTCTATCTTGTTGCTATGGTGGTATTTACCTTCACAGCTAGTTGGTGTCAACAGTAGTAACAAACAGAACAGCCAGCATTGGAAAGATGACATTTTCTGATACCCACATGCATCTTGCAGGGTTTGTTAGTGAGATAACAGATCTCTCTTAATTGCCCATGAATATGCAAAGCTCTTTAATGAGATAATATATTTCCCTTAATTGTTCATGGGCAGTAAAATGTGCATAGGTAAATTTTTTTTTTGAATTAAGGTAATTTATGGGACAACTTAGCTCACAGATGACATCTAAACTTCTAAACTCATGAACTTAACTCAGAGATAAAGAAATATGGATTGGGTAGCTACAGAATACAATCAATTATAGAATGGAATCAAATATAAAACATTAAATCAACATTTGATTTTCTCACCCCCATTGGATGGTGGATTCCTTGAAGGCAGGAATTATTTTTGTCCTTCATTGTATCCCTAATGCTTAACACAGTAATTTCACCTTCCTCAGCCCAAAGTATAGAGTGGATAAAAAGAACTATCACATATATCTTTTGTTAGCAAGTATTATCTTTTTGTATGTGTCTTAGCCCCTAGTAAACCCTTAACTCTATGAGGTAAGGCAACATATTTTATCTAGAATTGTTTTGTCCCCTAGCATTAAACAAAGAGCTATAATGCTTTTTTTTTTTTAAAGCAATCAGGGTTAAGTAACTTGCTCAAGGTTACAGGGCCAGTTATTTCTGGGTGTGGTGCTAAGTATCTGAGCCCAGATTCGATCCCCAGGTCATCCCAACATTGGGGCTGGTGCTCTTACTCACTGAGCTACTTGGCTGCCCCTAAGCAATTGGGGTTAAGTAACTTGCTCAAGGTTACATGGCCAGGTGTTTCTGAGTGGGTGCTAAGTGTCTGAGCCTGGATTCGATCCCCAGGTCAACCCAACATTGGGGCCGGTGCTCTTACTTGCTGTGTTACCTGGCCGCCCCGCTATAGTGTTTTAAAAGTGCTCATTGAGTTAACTAAAGTGTTTCACATCATCCATAAATTTTAACTTGAGTTTCACTTCATTCCCATAGTTCACAAAGATATTTTTAATTGCATACATGCTTGTAAGCTTTTCATTTTTCTTTTTTTGCTTTTTTTTCTTTTTGGAGGGCAATTGGGATTAAGTGACTTGCCAAAGGTCCACAGCTAGTTTTTGTGTTAAATGTCTGAGGCCGGATTTGAACGCAGTTCCTCCTGACTCTAGGGCCGGTGCTCTATACACTGCACCACCTAGCCACACTAAGCTTTCGTTTTCATCTGCCTTCCTCAATTCATCCAGAATCTCTCTAGAGTCCATATATTGCCCTTTAGCTTATTCTGAATATAGTTGGGAGAAGAGAATATAACCTTCCTGAATGATGCCTTTAATAAGTGGTTTCCCCACTATGATTTAAAGTTAGAAAAATGATTGTAATATGCATATCCATTATGTCTCCTTAGGCCAGGGGTCCTTTTCCTTTTTTTGTGTTTGTGGACCTCTTCCACTGTTTTGACAAACCTGTAATTTTTCTGTCCCAAGTTGTTAATATCTCATTGTTCCTATTCCGACCATTGCTTACTATCCTCTCAGTTCCTGCTCACCAGCACTCCTTTCTGAACTTCTCAGTTAATTAGGTTTCTCCCCATTGCCAGACCTCCTTTGCCTCCCACTCTTCCCATGAGTCCCTTGTTTGCTTCCACTTATTTTTGCTTTACTTATTCCTTATTTCCTTATCACTACATGATCATAAAACTCAAATGATCCCAAAAGATTTGATTTAGTCCCCTGACTTAATTTTAAAAATGAGAATATTATGATCTTTAATGATAAAGTCAAGTAAACTTACATTTACAGTTTTTAAAAGTTTTATTGACGGCTTTTACATTTTTATCACCCTCATTTACAAATGTTTCATTCCCTTTGTCTTTTCCCAGAAAGTCAATTTATAGTTGACTTTTTAAAAAAAGACCTTCAAATATAGATCTCTATATAACAGCTCAGATACCTACCCTTTTTGTAGGTGAACATCTAAACTATCTAGAACAGATGGTTACTCTCTTCTTGGAGATCAAAAGGTCAGACAACACAACCTCATTGTTCTATTTTATTACCCACATGCTTAAAAAATGTCCTTTCCTATGACTAATAAAAATATTCTACTCTCATCTAAACCCTTTTCCTCTTCTTTTTTTACCTTAGTAGATATTAAGAATGACTGATTATCATCTCCTTCATAAAAACTCTTTATGTATTTAAAGACCCCATCATCTGCTCTTTTTTTTTGCTTTTTTTTTGGGAGGGCAATTGGGGTTAAGTAACTTGCCCAAGGTCACACGACTAGTTTTTTTTTGGGTGTGTGTGTTAAGTGTCTGAGGCCAAGATCCGAACTCAGGTCCTTCTGACTCCAGGGCCAGCACTCTACTCACTGTGCCACCTAGCCACCCCTCATCTGCTCTTTCAAATACTAAACAATCCATATTGTTAGTTTTTCTTCATTGCTTTAATTACTTTTGTCAATTATTCCTAAAACCTCTGTAGTTTCTGCAAATTCTAAAGTTGGCTCATTATCCCCTTCCCATATTACTACTTTGTTTTAACTAGTATACGTACACTTTTGTGGTATTCTTGATGTTTCATTTTAATTTTTTTTTTGTCTTCCTGAGAATTAACGGCATTTCCTTGGTTTGTTTATTTTAGGTGATGATAATAAGACTGACGAACATTTAACTCCAAAGCAGGAAATTTCTACAGAAAAAGAACTATATGAGAATGTCTCTGGAAATCTTAATGGCAATATTCCACAGGCTTCAGAGTGTGATAAACACCTTAAGGGTCGATTAAGAAAAAAGAAGGAAAATCTGCTGGGTCAGAGACAACATAAAGATAATGAATGGAGGAAAAATTTCTCTTGGAGCTCTGGCTTTATTAGGAATCAAAGCACCTATCCTATAGAAAAACCCTATGGGTGTGATACATGTGAGAAAGCTTTCAGTCAGAGCTCACATCTTCTTAATCATCAGAGAATTCATACTGGAGAGAAACCCTATGAATGTCAGGAGTGTGGGAAAGCCTTCAATTACAGCTCACACCTTATTCTACATCGGAGAATCCACACTGGGGAGAAGCCTTATGAGTGTGTTGAGTGTGGGAAATCATTTAGTCAAAGTTCAAGCCTTATTCAGCATCAGAGAATCCACACTGGGGAGAAACCCTATCCATGTAATCAGTGTAGTAAAAGTTTCAGTCGAAGCTCAAACCGTATTTTACATCAGAGAATACACACAGGAGAGAAACCTTATGAATGTGATAAATGCGGGAAAGCCTTCAGACAGAAATCTGCCCTTGTTCTACATCGGAGAATCCATACTGGAGAGAAACCTTATGAATGTGAAGAATGTGGGAAAGCCTTCAGTCAGAGCACAAACCTTATTAAACATCAGAGAAGCCACAGTGGAGAAAAAATCCTTTCAACATCATGAGTGTCAGAACTCGGGCCTTTGTTATCAATAGGAAAAAAAACACTGGAGAAAAATTCCTTGATGTAATCACTATAGTTTAAAATGTTATCCCCCATAGATTTCCTATTTGAGCAGCATAGAAACCCCTCCAGACAGAAGCTCCATTAACATAACAAAGAAAAAATGTTTAAAAAAACAAGCATCGAAACTTTGTCTAGTAATCTTAATAATGGTTTTTGAGTCAGTCAATAAACATTGAGGATCTATTTCACGGGGATTTCAGTATAAATTCAAAAGCAAGACTGCCTGCTTTCAAAGTGCTTATGTTCTACTTAGAGGATAAAACATGTTTACAGTAAGTACAGCCCTAGCCTTTTTCTTGAAATCTTATTTTTAATCATTCACATAAGATCACATTCCACTTCCAAATGTACATTCCTATTCTTATCACAAATAATAAAATTGATAGCTAGGGCTCTCTCTTGTCAAAGTTCCTTCTTTGAACCAGCACAGTTTGTCAGTAACAGTGAGTGTGAAAGTTTCTATAACATTTATACTCCATATGTGAAATCTCTTGATTAATTTTTAAATTCATCTTATTTTCTAAAGACCAAATAGTCTCCTCATATAACTTTTCCATTATGTTTTGAAACCATATTCTGAACATAGGATTCAAAATCTTCAAAAGAAAGTAGAAGAGTTCTGCAGAATAGAATGAAAGAGTTTTCTTGACGTTTGGAGGTGTTTAAGGCTTTTTAGAGCATGCATATGCTACAGATCAAACACCATTTACATTTAACCAGCTCCTAAATGTCTCATTACTCTGTTTAAAAGTGAATTTCATAATTAATATCACAATTCACTTGTTTTCTTATTTGATGGATACTTAAACATTTACATAAACTTCTGCAATAAATGCATTTATTTCACCTTAGTACTATCTAGGTGAATATTTTTTAAACAGTTGGCCTTGAAATCAGAAAGCTCTGGGTTCAAGTTTTCCTTCTGACTGTTCTTCCTTGGTCAAGTCACTTTACATCCCTGGTGTCCAATCAACTGGCTAAGACAATACATTATTGAGAAAAATGTTGATCTGTTTTCACCTGGACCTCTCTTCACTGATGAAATCATACTTCTGGTCAAATAAACAAAAGAGGATTTCCTGGTTATTGATAAGATGCTGTATTTAGACAGTGTTTCAACTTTAATTTATTTGTTGTATTTGTGTACAGGGGACATTATCACCCAGGGCATTGTTTTACTAGTGGAAATGGGTGAATGACATTTTGAGGACTATATGGGGGGGGGAGGGGAAATGACAAACATAGAGAGTAGAAAAGACCAAGAGAAAAAGATTTTAATTTGTAAGAAAAGGGGAGGAGGGGAGATAATTTCAAATAGTAACTGATTTTTTTTAAAGCAGTCCTGTGTTAAGGACTGTTATAAGAATACTAGTATTCTTGGCAATATTTTATGAACTCATGGCAGTATTTCCCCTCAGAAGTGTCTCTTGAATTTGTTCTTTCTGTTGCCACTACTACCACTCATATTTTTTTTGCCAGCACTTTTATAGTATCACTAGTCCCTCTGCCTCCCTTATATTGCCTGCCTCATCCCAATGTATCCGTGCAAAATTAATCTTCTTTATTTGCAGCTTTGTTCATGGAAATAAATCCAAACTCCTTAGCTTGACATTCAAGACCCCTGTGCTCAACTTTCTAGCCTTTACGCTTTTTAGCCTTTACTGTTGCTCTCACCAAACAGTATTTTATGCCATTTCCCAAACACTCTGTACTTTCTTACTTCCATATTTGCTCATATCATTCCATCAGCTTTTGCCTCCCCTCCAGTCTCTGCCCATACAAAGCCTACCCATCTTTCAAGGCCCAGATCAAATGCTGCCTCTTTTGTGAAACCCTGCCTGATAGTTATTGTTGTAACTATTCTCTCCTAGTGAATTCTTAAAGTTTTGAACATAAACCTCTCTTACAGCACTTCTTCTTCCTTGTATTCTATGTGTACATGTTTTATAAATTAGATTGTAAATCCCTTGAAGGAAGAGATTATCTTTGTATTCCTTTCAAGGCCAAACACATTGTAGGTACAAAATAAATAATTGTTGAATGAATAAGACATAGGGTTCTTAATGATGAATTAACTCTGAGTAGGTATTTCATTAGAGATTGTACAGATACCTGAAGCTTAGGGTTTGCATTAAATGGGCAAAATTGAAGCACGGCCTTAATAGTCATACTGGTTGCAAATAGCAAAGTCTGGATTAGAACCCAGGTCCCACAAACTCCAAGTTTTATCATTTTTTCTGTTGTACCATACTACTTCCCGAAGGAAAATGTAGAAGGCTTTTTAATGAATTGTTGCTACTCCATTGTTACAGAGCAAGAGCATATGGCATAACCAAATCCCAATCCATTATCTAAGAGTTAACACTAACTTGAACATACAAAACATACCAAGAAAAAACAAAGGCATACAATAAGGGAAATTTGCTATTGAACCTAGCAATGTGAGGATGGCATATTTTTTGTTCCTTTCTCTGTACTGACAGAATTATGGTTCACAATTTAAAGGAAACACTGGTAATGGCCTGTTGCTTTTTATCACTTATGTTGAATAAATACAATTTTAGAAATGCCAGGACACTTCATAAACTTCAGAGGATTATAGTCACTGTTGGAAAGAACCTCAGAAATTATTCAGTTCATATAGCTTCTGCCTGAACAAGAATACCCTCTAACTCTTTTCCTGACAAGTAGTCATTGAGGATGTCTAGTGATGGGATATACACTGATTTCCTGAACAATCTTCTCTACTTTTGTACATTTCTGAAGTTCTACCTTAGTTTGAGCTCAGATTTCCTCTTTGAAGCTCATTGATTGTAGTTTTGCCCTTTGGGTCCAAACAAAACAAGATTAATCCATTTTCCGCATAATAAACTCTTCAAATATCTAATATCTCATACAAATCTTCCCTTCTCTAGGTAAACATCCCAGTTTCTTCAAACAGCCCTCATACAATGAAAATAGCTAACTTTTAGCATGGTTTCTTATCCTGTAACTTCCTAAGTACCAGCTTTTCAATATATGCTAGCTCAGCAGTCCTCAAACTTTTTGGTCTCAGGATCCTCTTACATTCAAAGAGCTTTCATTTATGTGGGTTATATCTATTTATAATTACTATGTTAGAAATTAAAATGCCTTTTTATAATGATAATAATTTGAATTCCATAGACCCCATGAAAGAGTCTCAGTGACCCCCAGGAGTTCTCAGACCATTCTTTGAGAATCATTGCTCTTGCGTATCGATGTCCTTTCTGAAATGTGTAGTCTGGCCTTTTCAATAGAACTTGTTCCATATTCCTTGCTCTGGATGCGCTGCTTTTGTAGCACCATATGCCTCTCCTCATAGGTGGGCCCCCAGAGCTGCTCCAAGTTTAAGGTACTTTGTGGGTTAGCATCCATTAAAAATCTTAGATGCTTGAGTGTATAGTGTTTTGTTTACAAGAGAATACATTAGTTCAAATTTTAGCAAGATTACGAAATAAATGACGAAAGTTTGCCCCATTGATGAGTATGCCCCCTCTCACATGTTACTCTACTGTCAGGGGTAGAGAAGACACATGCAAGGAATGTGCGTGATCAGGGATCACATACTTAGGGAATATATAAGGTCAGGGATACATATGAAAAAATTTACACATAGGGAACATACAGTAACAGGAAATTTGACTACTGCATGTTGAAACCCTTGACAACTTACATCTCTCATGATGCAGAGTAATATCTTCTCTTGATATCGCAACACTTACCTGCTATTTTGCTTGGTGTCTACTTTGAAGTGCTGTTCCTTGCTGGTCTTAAGCTGTGTTATCCTTTGTAAATTTCACCTATTACTCCTGTTTTTGCCATTTGATATAAAACAAAACAAATCTTTTTTTCCAGATAATAGTCTTTCAAATACTTGAGGACAACTACCATGTTTCCCCGATAATAAGACCTATCCCGAAAATAAGCCCTCCCCTTACTGTGTAAGATTCCTCTAAAATAAGCCCTCCCCTGAAAATAAGCCCTATTGAGATTGCTACTGTAGTGAAGGTGATCCCCTGCGCTACACGCTGCATTACGGTACCCTCTGTATGCACTGTCCCCCCCCCCCGGGTGAAATGCACGCCACGCTCCGAGCTGCATCCAATCCGAGCTGCAGCAGTGAGCGCGTCATCCTGTTCTTCCCCAGTGATTTGCTTGCTGGCGCCATTGAGAGCAGTGCCGCGGAGGAGAGCTGAGGCAGGACAACATAAGCCCTCCCCTGAAAATAAGCCCTCTGGTGTTTTTCTTTCCAAAAAAAAAAATAAGACAGTGTCTTATTATCGGGGAAACACGGTATCATGTGCCAGGACTGTTCTTTTATCAATGTTAAGCACCCCCATTTCTTTCAACTGATCCTTACATGACATGGACTCAAGACTTCATCCTCTGCCTTCCTTTCTAGCTTATTAATGTTTTTTTTTTTTTCTGAATTAAGGTCGAGGACCTGAACACAGTGCTTCATTTAAAAAAATTTTTTTTCAGTTTGAAAATCTCTCCCACTCTTTTCCCACTGATTGAAAATGCAGGAAATACCTATTATGCATGAAGTCTTGCAAAACACTTCCACGTTAGCCATGATACAGAAGAAAAAAAAGCAAGAAAAATAAAGTGAAAAGAATCAGTTTGCACTTATAGTTCATCAGTTCTGTCTCTGGAGGTGGATAGAATTTTTCATCATGAGTCCTTTGGGATTGTCATGGATCATTGTATTGATCAGGGTAGCTAAGTCTTTCAGTTAATTGTTAAAATATTGCTGTTACTTTGTACAGTGTTCTTCTAGTTCTGCTTTCTTCACTTTGCATCAGCTCATATAAGTCTTCCCAGGTTTTTTTTTTTAATTCATCCACTTCATCATTTCAGCACAATAGCATTCCATCACAATTTTTTTCAGCCATTCTCCAATTGATAGGCATCCCCTCAGTCTCTAATTCTTTGACACTGCAAAAAGAACTACTAGAAATGTTTTGTACATGTGGTTCCTTTTCCTTTTTGTTTGATATCTTTGTGGTATAGACCTAATAATGGTATTTCTGGGTCAAAGGTAGGCACAATTTTGTAACTCTGTGTATATGAATTGTGTTCAGGTCAAAGTACAGCAGGACTAGTTCTCTCTCAAAGAGGAATGTCTACACTGGCAAATATTTATGTTGAAATAGACTAGAAGACAGGTTATACCACAGTGATGGTCTGGACTAAGAGTCCTTGGAACTGATGAGGATATAATTAAGAAAATAACCCCTCCCCATTAAACTGCCACATTAAATTTTTCCACAAATGTGCAAAGAGTAGTTCCTTTTAGGGATCACATATAGAGTATTCATATCTGGGTAACATGTGTAGCCTGGGGATCTGCACAAAAGGATATATACATAGAGAAGCCTTGTAATCAGGGCATATTCATGAAAGGGACTCTGCAAAGCTGCTGATACCTTTTACTGCCATCAACTTTCTGCTGCTTTTTGCCAGCCTCTGCTATTCGCCACTAGACATTGCTGTTTGCTAATTCTCCATGCTTCAGAAGGTTGGCTGTTTTAAGGGTTACCTAATATATCCTGTACAACACCCACTGGAGATTTCTCAGTCAGCATTCTCATTCAATAGATAGGAAACAACTGTGTGATCTTCTCTACCAGGCTTCCAAACAAATATCTGTGAAGTTTTCTATAGTCTTCTCTTCCCATTCAGGCTTCTCTTAGCCAATGAGCAGAAGCTTTCTTAGCCTAACTGTGCCAACAAGTACCAAAACTATGGAAACCCATAGATCATGTCTACCCTTTGACTTCCTCTAATTCTGTTCTATTGAACTGCTGTGCACTTTTAACTCCTCAGCTTTCCAAAAGATTTTAATTTACATCTCTCTTTTTTTTTTTACTTTTTGAGTTAGAGAGTGCTCTCTGTGACTTTTTTTTATAATTTATTTTAATTTTCAACATTCACTTCTATAGGATTTTGAGTTTTAAATTTTCTCCCCCTACTTCCTTCCCAAGATGGCATGCAATATGATATAGGCTGTATTTATATATTCATATTAAACGTATTTTCACATTAGTCATGATGCAATGAAGAATTAGAACTAATGGGAGGAACTATGAGAAAGAAGATATAAAACAACAAAAGAAAAGGAGACTAAATAGTATCCTTCCATCTTCATTCAGATTCCAAAGTTCTTTCTCTAGATGTAGATAGCATTTTCCATCATGGACCTTTTGGAGTTGTCTTAGATCCTTGCATTGCTGAGAAGAGCTAAGTCTATCATAGTTGACCATCACGCAATGTTGTTACTGTGTGCAATGTTCTCCTGATTTTGCTCACTTCACTCAGCACCAGTTCACGTAAGTTCAGATTTTTCTGAAGTCCTCCTGCTCATCATTTCTTACAGCACAATAGTATTCCATTGCATTCATATACCACAACTTGTTAAGCCATTCTCCAGTTCCCTTAATTTCCAGTTCTTTGCCACCACAAAAAATTCTCTGCTATAAATATTTTTGTACATGTGGGTCCTTTTCCCATTTTTAATGATCTCTTTGGGATATAGCCCTAGAAGTGGTACTGCTGGGTCAAAAAGTATGCACAATTTTATAGCCCTTTGGGCATAGTTCCAAATTGCTCTCCAGAATGGTTGGATCACTTCACAACTCCACCAACAATGCATTAGTGTTCTACTTTTCCCACATCTTCTCCAACATTTATCATTTTTCTGTCTTGTCATATTAACCAGTCTGATAGGTGTGTACTTCTCTTATTTTTACACTACCTTCATTTCAAAATATAGAGAACCATTCCTTGTAGCAAACTATAAAAAATGAGGGGGGAAAAGCATTGCCTGACACATAGTAGGTATTTCATAAGTGTAGATTAATTGGTTGGAGTCAGGAAGAATTCAGTTCAATTCTATCCTCAGACATCTACTAGATGGGTGGTTCTGGGCAAGGTTACTTATCTCTTTTTGCCTCAGTTTCGACTGTAAAATAGGGATGACATAATCTATGACTTACAAATGTTTTGGGGATCAAATGAGATATTTGTAAAGTCCTTAGTACAGTGCCTGGCACATAGTGAGAACATAGTAAATGCTTATTTCCTTTTTTCCTTTCTTCTTTGTTCCTTTTTCCCCTGCCTCCCCCTCTCCCCCCCCCCCCACTATCTTCTATTTGGTTAATTCTAGTTTTCAAAGAGTTTTTTTTTCTCCTTGGGCAAGGTATCTTTTGTTCTAAACTATTAATTCTGTTTCCATAACTTTCTTCCATTGCTCTCATTTCTTTCCCCATTTTCCTCTATTGCTCTCATTTGATTTTAAAAATCATTTTTAGCTCTTTAAAAAAATTCTTGCTTTATTTATTCTAAGAATTCCAATTGGATTTATGCCTAAGCTGTATTTTTCTTTGCTTGTAGATGTGTTAGTCATTCTCTTGTTCTGGGTTAGTATCTTTAACTTCACTGTCATTGTGATATCTCACTCTCCATGGCTATTTATTGACTTTGGAATTTATGTCTGAGTCAAGCTCTATATACTTCTGAGGAAAATGCTTTTGTCTTTTTGAGTCTTTCTGCTGCTTTCTTCGGATATTGAGTGATGTGTTATTCTAGGATCTTAGGAACAATTCAGATAAAGGTTCTTCAAGCTTTTCAGTGTTCCCAAAGTAGTGGTATATGGTCAAAATCTGCTCACTGGCTTCCTGATCTGAACACTGCAAGGTCCTGATTCATGTTTGGGTCTAAGTAACATGCCTGGGAACTTGTCCTTCGTTGGAAGTTCTAATAGGCCACTGGTGGATTTAGCCACTATTGACCAGCCCTGATTTTCAGATTTTAGAAACTTCTTTCTACCTCCTCTGTTGTCCAGATATATCTTTTCTAATGACTTGTTTCTGTAATGAAGTCACTCATTTTTCCACTGATAAAGTCTCATCTGTCATCTATCAGATCATTATGGTTTAATGAACAGTAATGGTTTCCTATTTTTCTTGATAGAGCCTTTATGCAATAATATGCTGGTTTATCATAAAATAAAAACAAAGCCAGACATTTACATATATTATTTTTAAAACATGTTTTATGGCTTTTGTTTTCATGTCACAATAGTTTCTATAGAAGACACTCCCCTCCTAACTGAACCTTCTTTTGTAACAGAAAAATTAAGTAAAAAGTCAATTTCAATGACATTCTGCCCTAAAAGTCCTCTAAATTTCTGGTGCAAATTTGAAAGGTAATGAGTTCTGTTTGGGGCATATTGATTTTTAAATGTCTCTGGGACATCTAGTTGGAAATCAGATAGTCAGCAGTGCTATGGAATTATAGTTCAGGAGAGATAACAGTGCCTGATATATAGCTGCATAGAGATGGTGAAAATATACAAAGGTAAAGGAGAAAAAGACTCAAGGAAAAACTTTGAGGTACATCCAAGATTAGTGGTTGTAGCAGGGATGATGCTTCCTCAAAGAAAACTGGGACATATCAGTTAGGTTGGAGAGCCAAAGCCAAAGTTATGAAAACTCAGAGAGGAGAAGGGGATCAACAGTGTTAAAGGTTTTCAGAGTTCAAAAAGGATGAGGAGTGAGAAGAAAGGACTTTCACAATTGGCAATTAAGAGATCATTGGTAACTCTGGAAAGAGCATTCCAATAATTGATGAGTTTGGAAGCTGTATTACAGAGACAATGAGAAAGTGGAATTGACAATTGAAGCATTAAGTGTAGATGGCTTTTAAAAGAAGTTTGGCTGAAAATGGGAGGAGAGATATGGGACAGTAGAAAAGACTGGGGATCTGGTGAAGGGTTTTTTAAGGATGTGAAAATATGGGTATGTAGTTATCAGGAAATGAGCAGAGGGAAGGTCTGAAGATTAGAGAAGGAAATAGTGGGAACATTCTAGATCAAGGGTACACATATATAAAGTGGTTGTCCTTGGAGAAGAGAAAGATCAACTCTTCATCAGAACCTGAAATACAGGAGGAAATGGTGGATGATGTTGTCAAGGGGTTGTCAGATGAGAATGAAGGGAGTTTTCAAAGAGTGGCCTCAATTTTTTTACAATCACCTTAGCTGAAAAGAGTTTTGTGGCACTCTTGAGGAGAGAAGAAAAAGTTTGGAACAGTTATTTTTTAAATTATATCATTTTATTTTTCTGCTATTACATGTTTAAACTATTTTTTAAAAACCTTTTATAATTTTAATTTATAATTATATAAAATATAATTAACCTATAAATAATTATATTAATAAATATATTATATATTAAATATATTTATTTTTAATTAATAAATTAATATTATATATAAATAAAAATACATATAAATAATTATATTAACAAATTAACTTTAACTTATAAATTATATAAAATTTAATTTTAATTTATAATTATAATTTTTTATAACCTTATATTTTAAAAACCTTTTTAAAATAGTTTTGAATTTCAAATTCTGTCCCTGCCTCCTCTTCCCCCATCCCTTAGACAGTAAAGCAATTCAATATAGTTTATACATGTTCAGTCATGTAAAACATTTCCATATTAGTAATTTTGTACAAGAAGACTTGAATAAAAAAAAAGAATTAAAGCAAAGAAAAAGAAAGGGGGGAGAGAGAGAAGAGAAAGGAAAGAGAAAATAGCATGCTTCAGTTTGTATTCAGATGCCATCAGTTCTTTCTCTGGAGGCAAATCACATACTTCATCATGAGTCCTTTGGGATTGTTTTAGATCATCTTACTGCTGAGAATAGCTAAGTTGTTCACAATTCTTCATCATACAGTATTGCTGTTACTGTGTACAATGTTCTGGTTCTGCTCACTTCACTTTGCATCAGTTCATATAAGTCTGGGGGTTTTATTTTTGGTTTGTTTGTTTTTTGCTTTTGGGAGGGGGAAGGCAGGGCAATTGATATTAAGTGACTTGCCCAAGGTCACATGGCTGGTTAAGTGTCTGAGACTGTATTTGAACTCAGATCCTCCTGACTCCAGAGCCAGAGCTCTATTCACTGTGACATCTAGCTGCCCCTAAGTCTAAGTTTTTCTGAAATCATCCTGCTTGTCATTTCTTATAGCACAACAATATAGAATAGCTATTGTTGAGAGTGGGATAGAAAATCAGTTAGGTAAGGCTAAAAACATTCTGATATGGTGAGTTTGTTTTTGAAAGATATCACATAAAGATATGATTAACCTGTGTTAGGTGTGGACCTAATAGCAATATGCTGTTAGGTCAAGTTTGATTTTGGGTGGAATGAAGCACTCAGTGTTTTCATTGAATATTTAACAAAAGAAGATTACTTTGTTCTAACAGCAAGTATATGCACTTAACTTCTATAGACATGGTTCTCTTTGTCTCCATATGGGAACACCTCATGTCAGCAGTACAGGGTATGGTGATTCATGTTGTCTTCAGTCATCTAGCAAGTCAGAGGGACCCTGACTCCATGTGAATGAAATTTTTATGCCTTTAGGTGATCTGGAAACTGTGTCACGTGAGGCAGGGCAATCAAGTCCCTGGGGCAGCTTTGTCTCCTTTTATGGAAAACTTTAACAGCAAGAACTCTGGTCCTATCACCTCTCTGGTGGCAAGGTCCTAAGAATCTTCTAGATGACCTTCCAACACTGAAAAGCTTTCAGAAATGGACAACTCTCTTGCCATAGGCAATACTAAAGGGAAAAGAAAATGAAGAAAAAACTATAAATATCTCTTATTCCTCCTCCCTGCCACAAAGAATCACTATAAAGAAAAATACCAAAGAAAAAATATTGGAGGAGGAGAGAAGAATCAATTGTCAGACGCAATAATCTGGTTCATGTGGTAATTGATACTGATATGTTAAAGTTCACAGTGGGTCTCCAATTACACTGTGGTGGTGATGAATCAAAAAGCCAAAGCCATACTAGAAATACCTTGGATGATGACACCTCCAATGCAGTCACAGATTCTCCTGATGTAAAAGTAGGCATCCAGAATTTCTTGAGTGAAGATTCCCTCTTTCATACCATTCCTTCATTCTTACAGAGCTGTCTATATAAGGAAATAAAACTATTTTCTCTTTAGAGAAAAAACCGTGACAAAGGAACAAATAAGAGCTGTATCTCTGGACTAAAAACCTTTACTTGACTCTCTCCTCAAATTATAATCTTATCTTTCTTCACTACCAAATTCCTAAAAAGAATTGCCTATATTGCCTATGTTCACTTATCACTACCACTTTTCAACCCTCTAGAAATGGGTTTCTCATCCCACAACTGTACTATAACTGTTTTTTCCAAGGTTTCCTATGATCTCTTATGTGCTAAGTCCTTCTTCTACTTGACCTCTCTGCAGCTTTTTGTATAAGTTTTTCTCTTTTCTGTCTGGCCATTCCTTTTCAGCTTCCTAGATCATCATCTATTTCCTGGCCTCTTAATCTGGTTGCTCTGCAGGGCCCCGACTTAGACTTACTTCTCTTACTACTTTTTTCTTTGATTATTTAATTTGTTTCTAAAAACATATCTGCACAAATTATTCAAGCCTAATATCTTTCCTGGAACCCTGTTTACATAATTCATTAGTTGTTGAAGGGTGGTCTGATTGAGGCCAATATGGTGCTTCAGGTTCAGAATTTGAATGACATGAGACACTCATAGACCTTCCAGAAATCACCATAGCCATAGCATGGAAAATATATTTAGTGAAGATAAAACATTGATTCATTTGAATGAAACTTCCCTGCTTTTATCTTGGCGATGTTGGGACTGGTCTCCTCATGGAGAGCAACTTCTGTCTCCTTATCAACTGGCTTTTATATTTAGGCCACCAGAAAGATACGACAGTGATCCCAGCTTTATTGCCATGAGCCAGTTAAGTATCAAAAATAGTTTTAATACCATTTCAGGAAAAATGGAAATTAACCTGGATATTGCAGATATTGCTCCTACTAAACCGTGGCAAGGTCCTGAAGGTCTTCTAGAGCAGAAGTATACACATAGCCTGCTGGCAGTATTGTGGTCATGTTTCCTAGTGCGGAACCAGATTAAAATGTGAGAAATATTTTTAAAAATAAATGAAAATTCAATAGAACATATAATATTAATATGTGACTTTCTAAGTTAATATGCAGTTTGCAGGGCTCCTTATATATATAGTTTAGTGACCCCATTTCTACTTGAGTTTGACACCACTATTCTGAAGGATCTTCTAAAATTTAGGGCTATTACTAGACAACTTTACTTTGGGGGTTATGGTATTGAAATCTGTGCAATGTCAATCCAAGTGACCCCATTGTATCCAGGCTTGCTTGTCTTCCAGACACATGCCACATAGCCTGTAGGGAAAGGAGGCATGGGCTTTGATCCTATCCTCTTGTCCTTTGTAGTATCTGGTGCCCAAAACCATTTCATCCCATCTCTTTACCTCTAATTTCATTTCTCTATGATGTGGCAGTGAGGGAGGAGCTGAGAGATCCTATCCCATCCCCTTTTAGAAATTTGCACCAGTCTTTCACTTTGTCTTTTACTTATTATGAAATTTATCTATAGAAACAGTTTGTGGTTTGAATTTGGTGTTTGGAAGTTCTCGATGCCAAGATGTTTCTTAATAAACTCCTTTTAATTTTCTCTACCTGAGTTTGCTTCATTATTGAGGGAAGGCCCAAACAAAGATTTTCTTAAAGTAATTTGACAAGTTCAATCTGGAGAACACTTCACCTTGGGGGTACTTACTAGGGAATTCTATTCCTACTCCTGTAGCCAGCAAACCTAGCATTTGTCCCGTTGGAGGCAAGAACAGATTACTGGTGATCAATCAGTTATGCAGTTATTAGAGAATTTAACTCCCCAAACTCAGGTAGGATAAGGAGAAATAGGTCCCAAATCCAAAATTAAGCCCATGCACAAAAGGCAGGGTGAGTAAGGTACTTGCCAGCATGTTAGTATCCCCTCATTTGCAAGGGAATACTGGTATTCAAGTTTATTTAGGGATCTGGAGGGGCTAGCAATTAAATTAGGAATCAGTAAGCCCTTCCACATCCCTATATGATGTTGAATTCCTAGGTAGACAAGTTACTAAAACTTGGGAAAAGGGAAGCCAGCAGGGTTTTGTCTACTGAGCTTCACCACTTGGTAGGAACTGGGAAAGTTGTGGGGGGAAAAAAAAGAGAAAAAGAAAAAAAAAGGATGGAACCTTGGGGATTGTGGTAAGTTAGATTCACATTCTGATCAAAATTTAAAGATCTGGGGGAAATGGTTGAGGGGGACTTCAAAAACTTAAACTGCCCTCATTATCATACACCTATAAATTAAGGGATGAAGCTAGTTTTTCCTGTAAAGGGAAGGACCCTTTAAGAGATTTTAAAGAAAATTCCAGTAGGATAAGGCATCTGGTGGAGTAACAGCTGATAGGTGAAGATGCAGCCACAACATGAAGTTCCCTCTACCCAAATGCATGCAAACACCCAGCTGTTGGTAATGTTAACTAGGGATTTATTCCCACTGACTTTTGATCAGACTTTCAGTAGGAGATGAGGAAACCTGTGAAGTTCATTCTTTCTGCTTCCACAACTCTAGCTGAGTTGGAGGCTAGAGGGATAAAGACAGGTAAGAAAAGAAAGGGGGTGAGCAGAGGCAGGCCCAGAAGGCCAGTGGTGCACAGAGGCAGGCCCAGAAGGCAAGCAGCTCACAGAGGAATTGAGGAAGAAGAGTGAATGAAGTGGAAAATGGTAAACTATGCCACACAAAGAGGCATAAAAACAATATAGCAGAGGAAAAGAAGGGAGGGAGATGAGAATCATATGAACTTCTCCCTCACTGGTTCTGATGCAAAGAGGGAATAACAACCAGTTAAACAAAGGACTCTATGGAGAAGAAACACAAAAAGTATCATTTTAGAGGAAAAGAGGGGAGGGAGAGGAGCTTTACATGATATTTGTTCCTGTCACTCTTGGTGAGAACAAATAACATACTTCATTAAGTATAAAAAATATGCTACAGGAAGTAGGAGGGGGAAAGGGCTATGAAAGTGGGGGAGGGGTTAATAGGGAGGGAAGAAGTAACGGAGAAGGGGAGGAAAAGAGAGGGGGGCTGATAAGGGAATACTGAGGGAGGTGGTGGTCAAAAGGAAAACTATTAAGGAGGGGAAGGGGGAAAATATGAGCATTAACGGGAGGGACTAGGATGGAGTGAAAGAAACAGATAACAATCATAACTGTAAATGTGAAGTGTGAATGGAATGAACTCTCCCATAAAATGGAGACATTCTGCTATTGCAGAATGGATTAGAAATCATAATCCTACAATATGCTGTTTACAAGAAACACATCTGAAACAGAGGGATACACACAGGGTAAAGGTAAAAGGCTGGAGTAAAATATATCATGCCTCAGCTAAAGCAAAAAAAGCAGGGGTAGCAAACCTTATCTCAGAAAAAGCAAAAGCAAAAATTGATCTAATTAGAAGAGATAAGGAAGGAAACTATATTCTGTTAAAAGGCACCATCGAGAATGAAGCAATATCATTACTTAACATATATGCACCAAGTGATATAGCATCCATATTTCTAGAGGAGAAAGTAAAGAAATTAGAGGAAGAAATGGATAGCAAAACTATACTAGTGGGAGACCTTAATCTCCCCCCCTCTGAACTTGATAAATCCAACCTCAAAATAAACAAGAAAGAAGTTAAGGAGGTGAACAGAATTTTAGAGAGGGTAGGTATGATAGATCTGTGGAGAAAACTGAATGGGGATAAAAAGGAATATACTTTCTTCTCAGTGGTTCATGGCACATACTCAAAAATTGACCATATTCTAGGGCAGTAAAACCTCACAATTCTATGCAGTAAGGCAGAAATATTAAATGCATCCTTCTCAGATTATGGTGCAAAAAAATTATATGCAGTAAAGGGCCATGGAAAGACAGACTAAAAACTCATTGGAAATTAAACAATTTAATCCTAAAGAATGAGTGGATCAAACAAGAAATTATAGAAACAATCAGTAATTTCATTCAAGAGAATGATAATAATGAGACAACATATCAAAATTTGTGGGAAGCATTAAAGGCAGTTCTTAGGGGAAGTTTTATATCCCTAAGTGCATACATGATTAAATTAGAGAAAAGGGAGGTCAACGAATTGGGCATGCAATTGAAAAACCTACAAAAAAAAAAACAAATTCAAAATCCCCAATTAAATACTAAATTAGAAATATTGAAAACCAAAGAGAGATTAATAAAGTTAAAATTAATAAAACTATTGATTTAATAAATAAAACTAAGAGCTGGTTTTATGAAAAAAAAATTGAAAGACCCTTAGTCAATATGATAAAAAAAGAAAGAAGAAAACCAAATTATGAGTATCAAAAATGAAAAGGGTGAATCTACCTCCAATGAAGAGGAAATCAAAACAATAATTAGGAATTATTTTTCCCAATTATATGCACAAAATTTTTACAATCTTAGGGAAATGTATGAATATTTAACAAAAATCCAAGTTGTCCAGATTAACTGAAGAGGAAGTAAATTACTTAAATAACCCTATCTCAGAAAAACAAATTGAATAAGCCATCAGTCAACTCCCTAGGAAAAAAATCTCCTGGGCCAGATGGATTTACTAGTAAATTCTATCAAACATTTAAAGAACAATTGATTCTAATACTCTAGAAACTATTTGGGAAAATTAGTGAAGGAGTCCTACCAAATTCTTTTTATGACAAAAATATGGTACTGATACCTAAATCAGGAAGAGATAAAACAGAGAAAGAAAATTATAGACCAATCTCCCTCATTAATATAGATGAAAAAATTTTAAAAAACTATTAGCAAAAAGACTACAGCAACTTATCTCAAGAATAATACACTTTGATCAGGTAGGATTTATTCCAGGAATGCAAGGATGGTTTAATATTAGGAAAACCATCAGTATAATTGAGCATATCAACAATAAAACTAGCAGAAACCACATGATCATCTCAATAGATGCAGTAAAGGCTTTTGACAAAATACAACATCCATTACTATTAAAAACATTAGAAAGTATAGGAATAAATGGAGCCTTTCTTAAAATAATAGGTAGCATCTATTTAAAGCCATCAGCAAGTATTATATGTAATGGGGAGAAGTTAGAAGCATTTCCCATAAGATCAGGGGTGAAACAAGGGTTTCCACTATCACCCCTCTTATTCAATCTGGTACTAGAAATGTTAGCAGTAGCAATTAGAGAAGAAAAAGAAATCAAAGGAATCAAATTAGGCAAAGAAGAGACCAAGCTATCACTCTTTGCAGATGATATGATGATGTACTTAGAGAATCCTAGAGAATCAAGCAAAAATAATACTTGAGACAATAAATAAATTTGGCAAAGTTGCAGGATATAAAATAAACCCACATAAATCCTCAGCATTCCTATATATTTCCAATGAAATTCAACAGCAAGAGATAGAGAAATCCCATTTAAAGTTACTGTAGACATTATAAAATATTTGGGAATCTACCTGCCAAAACAAACCCAGGACCTATATGACATAACTACAAAACACTTTTCACACAAATAAAGTCAGATCTAACTAATTGGAAAGATATCAATTGCTCATGGCTGGGTCGAGCTAATATAATAAAAATGACAATTTTACCTAAATTAAATTATATATTTAGTGCGTACCAATTAATTTACCAAAAAAAACTACTTTATAGAGCTAGAAAAAATAGTAACAAAATTCATCTGGAAGAATAAACGGTCCAGAATATCAAGGGAATTAATGAAAAGAAATGCTAGGGAGTGTGGACTAGCTATACCAGATTTCAGTCTGTATTATAAAGCAGCAGTCATCAAAAGTACTCGGTACCAGCTGAGGAATAGAGGAGTGAATCAATGCAATTGATTAGGCACACGAGATTCAGAAGTCAATGACTGTAGTAATCTATTGTTTGATAAACCCCAAGACCCCAGTTTCTGGGATAAGAACTCACTATTTGACAAAAACTGCTGGGAAAACTGAAATATAGTACGACAAAAACTGGGCATAGACTATTATCTAATACCATATACCAAAATAAACTCTAAATAGGTGCATGATCTAGGTATAAAGATTGATAGTGTAAGCAGTCTCAGAAAACAAGGAATAGTTTACCTGTCAAATTTGTGGAGAGGGAAAGACTTTATGACTAAACAAGAATTAGAGAACATTATGAAATGTAAAATGGATAATTTTGATACATGAAATTGAAAAGCTTCTGTACAAACATAGCCAATGTAACCAAGATTAAGAGGGAGGTGGGAAATTGGGAAAGAATTTTTACAACCTATGTCTCTGACAAAGGACTCATTTCTAAAATATACAGAGAATTGAGTCAAATTTATAAGAATACAAGTCATTCCCCAAATGATAAATGGTCAAAGGATATGAACAGGCAATTTTCAGAGAAAGAAATTAAAGATATCTATAAGCACATGAAGAAATGCTCTAAATCACTATTGATTAGAGAAATGCAAATCAAAACAACTCTGAGGTACCACGTCTCACCAGTCATATTGGCTAAGATGGCAAAACAGGAAAATGACAAATGCTGGAGAGGATGTGGGCAAATTGGAACACTAATGCATTGCTGGTGGAGTTGTGAACTGATCCACCCTTTCTGGAGAGCAGTCTGGAATTATGCCCAAATGGCTACAAATAATTTCATATCCTTCGACCCAGCAATACCACTCCTAGGGTTATATCCCAAAGAGATCATAGAAGTGGGAGGAAGACCCATATATACAAAAATGTTTATAGCAGCTCTTTTTGTGGTGGCAAAGAATTGGAAATTAAGGGGGTGCCCATCAATTGGGGAATGGCTGAACAAGTTGCGGTATATGAATGTAATGGAATACTATTGTGCTATAAGAAACGAGGAGCAGATGAACTTCATATTTACCTGGAGAGGCTTATACAAACTGATCCTGAGTGAGAAGAGTAGAACCAGGAGAAATTTGTACACAACTACAGACACAACATATGTGTGATGACTAACTTTGATAGACTAGACTCTTCTCAGCAATGCAGTGATATAAGTTAATCCCAAAAGACTCAGGATGGAGAGAACTGTGTACATCCAAAGAAAGAACTAGAAAGAACTGAGTTTATATCCAGATTGGAGCAAACTACCTGATCTTTTTCCTTTTCTTGTTTGATTTTATGTCCTCTCTACCATTTTTCATTCCATCCAATACAATCCATCTTTATAATCTGACTAATGTATAATGTGAAAGTATTTACCCATCCTATATTTGTATGCTGCCATGGGGGGAAGGGTAGAGAGGGGGACAAAATGTGAAACTCAAGGAATTGTGGAATTGAATCTTGTAAACTAAAAGTAAACAAACAAACTAATTAAAAAAAAGAAAGAAAAAAAAGGAAGGACATTTTTTTTCTCCTTTCTCTTTCTTTTTCTTCCTGGTTTATGGAAACCAATTTGAAATGATTCAGGAGAATTTAATCATTTAGGTAAATTAGTAGGCTTTATTCTAAGTCCACTAGATGGTTATAAAAAGGAAGGGAGAAAGCTAAAGAAAGTTGAAGTGTGTTTTATACTAACTACATGAATGGAGGTTTGAGTGTAAAAGGGTTTGGAATTTGGAAAGAAGTTAGAGGTCTTGATACTGTACAGATAAGAATAATTTGAGAAAACTTTTAGAGAAAATGTCTGTTAGCAACTTTAGTCAGTACCCTACCAAGTTATAATGTTTACTAACTGAAAACTCTGAGCTCTAAAATTTGAGGTGTAGGCAACTTACAGCCCTTAGAGAAAAAAAATTAAGGTTCTATATATTATCATTTGAGTTTGTAAAGCCAAATTTGACTTGATTGAAGTTTTTGTCTTGAAACTAAACTATGTGGTCTCATTTGTGAGATGTATTCTTTTACTAAGATAATTGTGGTAAATTAGAACAATGCAAAATACATTTGATATTGTATTAAGTGGTAAGACCTTGCAAGACCAATGTAAGACCTCTTGAGCCCCTTATAAAAACTCTCTGAGTGAACCCAAATATTAAGCAGACTGGGAGCATTCTTCTGTTTATGACTGATAAGGACCAGATGGCTTGAACTGAACACTGTTATGACACTTTCATATTTATGACATCCTCTTGTTTATGGCTAACAGAAACCAGACACCCTGAGGGCACTCTCTCATTCTATGAAAGCTATAATTTTGGTTGACAGAAGACACAGGTGTAAAAAATAATCAACTTACCAAAAATTCCACCTGGCTATTAGTGAGTTTAGGAAAAAAGATTTTTATTTTACATCCTTTTGGACAGGTAACCTCTAAGAAAAAGGCATTCCAAGCACTGATTGCAACCAGATTTTTAATTCCCCTTCTAGCCCACCAGTTCCCTCTCTTGTTCTCCATACAACTTCCTGAATTGCCTATTCTGTGTTCTTCTCCTAGATGTGTTCCCCCTCCCTTGCCATGCATTGCATGTGCATTAAAATTAGCTTGCTCCAATTTGGGGGTGTGTGGCTTAATATTAAACAGCTCATCAAGCATGCATACAAACTTCTGACCTTTTACACGATCAGAAGCCTGGATTTGCTAGGTCACAGCACTGGTTGGAATAATCACCTCTGACTTACATCCTGAGGCTGGGAGTGTGTGCACATGTCACTTTTGTGGAAACAGAACTCCTTCCTTTGTTTCTCACACAGGCACCCTGAGTCAGGGAGAAGGGAACACTTCCTTGCTCTATCGGTATATAATCTGCGCAGACTAGCACCAAAATTAACTCATTTCCAAATGAATTCCCATACATGTTATGCATGCATGTTTGCCTGATTTGAGAGAAATAAACATGTGCATATAGCCTAGCTATTTGTTTTCCTTTTTAACTTTTTGCTTTTTGGAGGGGCAATTAGGGTTAAGTGATTTGCCCAAGGTCACACAGCTAGTGAAATGTTAAGTGTCTGAGGCCAGATTTGAACTCAGGTCCTCCTGACTCCAGGGCTGGTGCTCTATTCACTGCGCCACTTAGCCGCCTGTCTATTTGTTTTTCTTAGAACAAACTCCACAGGTTGACAGTTTTAGTGTAATTACTCAGATAGGACAGCAACTGGAAACTGGATTCTTCACCCCCAACAGTGCTGGGATTGAGCACCCTCAGGACTTAATTCTTCTGAAAGTTCCTGCCATGATGGGGGTGGGGGTGTAAGTGGGGGTTGTAAGTCCCTTCTCTATCCCCTGCTCATATCATCCGACTCCACATGTTTGTTGCAGTGCACAATTTCTCTCTAAGCTGACTCTGGGGCCAAAGACCACTCTCATAGGTCTTATGTAACCTGATGTCCTCTTGTAGCAGCCACCCTAGCATATCCAAGGTGGCTCCCAACACAGGTTCTTAGATCTGCTTTTCTAAAAGAAAGCAACTCAAAATGGGTTAACAATCTTGCTTTAATCAAACATATGTCCTTTACCTAGTTCAGGGGGAAAAGGTCAGTACCCTGAACTTCAGAGAATACAAACAAGTTACAGGCAGAAGTTACAAGCAGACATAAACAGATCAGCAGACAGGCTTCCAACTTTCTTACCATTAGTCAGTTACCAGAGAGGGAAGCACCAACATCTGGGTTTTCAAAGCTGTGGAGGTTCAATGACTGCCCAGAGTCTCATCTGGTCAAATCACACAACTCTTCTCAAAGTGAGCCCCAAAACAAAACCTCACATCATATATATAGCCTTCTCCTGGATCAGAGAATGTCACAGCCCTCTTGACCCACTACCCAATCACAAAGCAGCAAGGTATGGGCATTCCTGAAAAATAAGCCTCCCACCACAGACTCCATGTGACCATATTCAGCCTATTAGGGGGAAGAGTATATTTTCAAATCAAGGAAGGTTCTCAGAGTCACTTAAGCCTATCTAAGGGCCTAGGGGCAGGGAAGATCTTAGGGCCAAATGTTATGGGAATGGGAATCTATGCCACCTTGACTCAGAGAATGCTCGAGTTCATGAATTCATTCCAGACTGCTTTCCAGGAACTCTGGTTATTGGGGTACCTGGACTCCCTGAACTCCTTGACCCCCCACCTCATCACCACCATCACCCCTTTATCCTGCCCATCATCTCCTTCCCCCCTCCCCTTTCCTTTTGAGGGATACAGTCCTGACAAGGCAAACTACACTCTGCCTACAGACCAGATCCCTGAACTTAAGCCCCCTTACATCTGCAACCTTAGGGGTGCTCCAAGAAAAATTTGTGGGATCCAATTCCCATCTGCCCCTTTTTGCCCCTCTCTCAACTAGGAGAGATAATAAAGGGTCACCCCGTCACCACTTGGTGAATAGGGGTAACCCTCTCAATCTTAGATCCTTGCAAATTCCCCACCCTCCTTCCTCTAAGTAATAATAGCCTATTGGTGGTGGGGTTTCTAACAAGTCCCTCCAACCTGTTGGACTTTCCCTCTCTCTGTCATTCTAAACTTAGATTTACATATATTTGTCATGTCAATACATCTATGTCTGTGTCTCTGTCATATATGTATTGCCAAGTAGATTCTGTTAGTTTGAAAGATTTAAAATCCAGTCAGCCAGAACTTCTAAGGGCTGTAGTTAGAACACTAGGAAAGATTAAATAACTTTATAAACTCCCACCTTAGGCTTCCCATAGGAGAGTAGATTATTTTAAAAAAGGAAAAGCCTGTATGACCTTTTCTCTGTGATCCCAACATTGGTTAAGTTGGAGGCTACATAAAAAAGTTAGATAATTTAAGATGTAGAACTGCTAAAAATATCTTAGCAGATTCCAGAGGTTTAGAGCTTAATCATTAAGGAGTTTGGAAATTAATCATTTTAAGATTACAGAGGAAAACTCCTGAGACTTTGGGGAATTAGGTAAAACCCTTTGCCTTCTCCACTCCCTCCCCTGGAGTCAGGAGTATATCTCAATATGGGGATTGCTAACAGCTTATGTCTCCCTGTTAACCCCTCATATCTTAGATCAATTAAGCAAGTTATTTTATCTGTTTGCTCTAGTTTGCTGATTTGTAAAAGGAAAAATAATAATGGGGTTTGTTTTGGGAAATCAAAATGATATAATCATTGTAAACTTATAATCATTATAACAGTGTCTGGCATATACTAAGCACTACATTATTATTATTTCATTAATTTAATGTAATTGTTCCATACCTGATCATTTTAAATTGGTTGTAAAACACCAAACATATTAAGATCAATGATTTCTATATGTGATAATTTGGAAATGTCACTGATGTCATCTGAAGTTTATTGTTTGTGTTATTATTGTATTTCTAAGTTGTATTGTGTTTCTAAATTCTCTTAAGTTATGAAAATTGAGAGAGCATAAAACAAAAGTGGTGTTAGACAAAGTAATTTTTAATCTGGATTTTGTTACGTGTGAATAAAAAATTAGATGATTTGAAACTATTTAATGATGTATTTTACTTATAAACAGGTAACAATACTAATACAAATATTTACTTTAATAGAAAATTTTCACTTGAAAATCTTGGCTATTATGAAATATATAAGGTGGTTTAAAGATGCAGCTTCAACATATTAATGATGAAATAAATGCTTTTCTGTGCAAGATAATTTGGAAGTGTATTCACCTAAATCAATAATGTGTTTTAAGTTTTAAACACATATTATTACTTCAGGTATGTAAGGCTTATGGGATTTAAAGATCTTCCATGCCCCATTGGACTTTCTGACATAGCAGGAAGGGGTGGAGCTAGAGGAAGTGGATATCATGATCCTCCCCCACCCCAGGAGTTCCTCATAGAAATATCATAATGAAGACAGCTCCTCCTGCTTATAAGCACCTAATTCTGACTCTATTTATTGGAGAAATAAGGCACCCTCTTTCAGAGGTGCTGGATAAGATTTCACGATTAAGCGATTTAGGGGAATGGGGACAAGATAAATTGCCTTAAGAGAGAAGAGTAAACAGCCAGAGGATTCACAGACAAAATAAACCAACAAGAAGGGAACTGTTTACTGCTCTATTGAGAGCAGGGGTGGACTTTAGAAGAATAGATGGTATTCCAACTGAAGAGCTGCATAAGATGTACCAAGAAAAGATACTTAACATTAGAATGAATAGGGAAGCAAGAACCACCCCTGCAGGTACTCCTGAATCTGAATCTTTGTATGCAAGTTTGCCCCACATACAGGGAGAATAGGAGATAGGCCAAGCCCCAGCCCAGATTAAAGAAATATACAGAAGAGCTTGCAGACCCCATATTGGTTTAACAATATATTGGAAGAATGGATCAACTACTGTGACTAGGGCTTTGCTCCATACTGGGGCTGAGGCCACATTATCTATGGAAACCCTGATAAGTTTAAACATGGAACTCCTATTACCATCACAGGTCTAGGAGGGGCTGAAATATCAGCCAGACAAGTTAAAATAACAATGAAAATTGGGCAGTTACCTAAGAAAGAATATACTATGATTGTTGTACCCATTTCTGAATACATTATTGGAATGGATATATTGAGAGTCATGACTCTGAATTTACCTGAAGGGAGATACCAATTTGCTGTAAGGAAGATAGGAATTAATACAGGTTTAGTGGGAAAAGTAAAAATGGACCCAATCACTTTACCTGAACCTTCTGAAGTAATTACTTTAAAACAGTATCATGTGCCAGGTGGGCAAGATCAAATTACCACTACTATAAAGGAATATGTAGAAGCAAAGTGTTAGTCCCTATAACCACACGATGGAATAATCCTGTGTGGCCAGTAAGAAAATCAGATGGGACACTGAGAATGACTGTGGATTATAGACAATTGAATAAGGTGACTCCTCCTTTGTATGCTAATGTTCCAGATACCATCACCTTAATAGAAAGGATCCAGAAATATGATGGGACTTGGTATGCAGTTACTGACTTGGAAAATGCCTTCTTCAGCATCCCAATAAACCCTAAACAATGGGACCACTTCGCTTTCACTTGGCAGGGTAGACAATATACTTTCACCCGCTTGCCACAAGGGTACATACCTAGCCCCACTATTTGTCACAGGATTGTGGCTGAACAGTTGGATGAATTAAAGCTACCTGGTGTACAGCTTACCCATTACATTGATTATATCATGATACAGGGAAAAGATGCAAAAGAAGTGGAGAAGAGTTTGACCCTTCTAATTGAGCATATGGAAAGTAAAGCGTGGGAAATTAACCGTGCAAAGGTTCTAGGACCAGCTCAAAATGTAAAATTTTGGGGTATACAATGGAACAAGGGGCTACGAGAGATCCTTCCACAAGCCCAACAAAAGATTCAGGATTTTCCTACCCCTACCAATAAGAAGGAGGCCCAAAAGTTCATAGGATTGTTTGGATACTGGAGGCACCACATTCCACATTTGGGACAGATTTTGAAACCTTTATATAGAGTCACTCGGAAGAAATATGAATTCAATTGGGGATTTGAGCAGAGTAAAGCTTTTGAAGAAGCTAAGGCTGACATACAATTGGCCCTAGATTTGTGGCCCATGCAAAATGGTCTAGTGGAATTACAGGTGACTGTACAAGATGATTATGCAAACTGGAGCTTATGGCAAAAACAACAAAGCTGAAATCTTCCCTTGGGATTTTGGTGTAGGAAACTCCCTTCATCTGGAGTCCAGTATACACCTTTTGAAAAGCAGTTGTTAGCTGCATATTGGGCTTTGGTGGAGACTGAACAACTGACTCTATGCCATGAAGTGATATTAAGACCTGGAATCCCAATTATGACCTTGGTAATGAGTACCCCAGCTTCTCACAGAACTGGACATGCCCAAGAGGCTAGTATAATCAAAAGGAAGTGGTATATTCAAAATAGAGTGAAAACAGGCAAAAGTGAAAGTCTGCTCTATATGAATCTGTAGCAAAGATAGAAATTGAGAGGAATGACATACCCCCTAAGCCAAAGCAACAGTTGGTACAATCCTCTGTAAAATGGAATGAGGGATGTGATGTATTAACTAAAGGACAAAAGAGACATGCATGGTTTACTGATGGGACAGCGAAATATTTGGGCCAAAAAAGACATTGGGAAGCAGTGGCCTATAACCCATGTACTAGAAGGACTATGGAAAGTACTGGGATAGGTGGAACTAGTCAATATGTTGAACTTAAGGCAGTACATCAAGTTATCAAAATAGAACAAGGAGGACAGTGTCATATATTCACTGATTCATGGGCAGTAGCTAATGGATTAGCTACATGGATGCCCATGTGGAAAAATCAAAATTGGGAAATTCATGGCAAACAAGTCTGGGGCAAAGAATTATGGGAAGATATCTGGAACATTTCTTTAGTCACTGACTTGTCAGTTTTTCATGTAGATTCTCAGGTGGTCCGCACCACGCCAGAACGTGAGTACAAGATCATGCTGACTGACTGGCAAAGATTGCTACTGAACATATTGTCCCTACTTTGACAACAACTGATAATCTGGTATTAGCAAAATGGGTCTACCAAACAGCAGGCCATTTGGGGGTCCAGGCCACACACCAGTGGGCACAAGATCGAGGTATTAGTATCTTTCATTCACTATTAAAACAGATAGCAGAAGAATGTCATATATGTCAATTGGAAAAGGAGAGAACTGTTCCTTGGGTAAGTAACTGGAGAGATAGCAAGAGGAAAAGTCCCAGCCCAAATCTGACAAATAGATTATATTGGTCCACTATTACTAGATAAAGGATGCAGATTTATATGTACTTGTGTTGACACCTATTCAGGTATACTAGTGGCTTGTCCTTATAAGAATGCAACCCAGAAAAACACTTATAAAACTCTAGATCTCATAAGTCTATATTATGGAACCCCAATGCAGATTCAAAGTGAAAATGGGTCATATTTCAAAGGTAATGAAATGAAGAAGTATTGTATACTAAACAATATAGAATGGATATATCATATTCCATATTATCCACAAGCATCTGGGTTAGTTGAAAGAATGAATGGATTACTGAAAGAACAGTTAAGCAAGTTAAGTTCCAATAATTCATATCAACATTGGAAGTATAATTTGCTCATGGCTTTACGTAATTTGAATAATAGACCATTGGGAGGAAGTACACCTCTAGCCAGAATGATGACCCCATATCTGCAAATTAGAAAACAACAAACACATAAGATCCCAAATATTGAGTACTGGACTTTGAGGCAAGGTGTCCCAGCATAGTACCCAGGAATACCTGGTTCAGTGGGGTATGATTTACATTGTTTAGAGGACTTTTGGTTGGACAGAAAAATAAGAAAAATCTCCACTGGGATATGCATAAGAATCCCTAAAAATCACTTTGGACAGATTTTACCCAAATCAGAATTAGCAGCTCAAGGAATACATGTATTGGCTGGAGTAATAGATTCTAATTATCAAGGAGAAATTGTTGTGACATTCCATAATTTAGGTGAAGGGCCCATACAGATTCGTAAAAATGATAGGACAGTTCAAGTGATTATCGTTCCTTGTAAAACAATACCACTTGTAAAAACTGGCCCTCCTTCCAAAATAACTGTCAGAGGAACTGAAGGTTTGGTTCTACTGATAGAATAGAATTGGGAGCTAAAGTATGGGTAAAACGGAAGCCAGATGATGTTCCAAAGGCTGCAGAGATTATAGCACATGGGAGGGATAACACTGTAACTATTGTTTATTCTGGAGAAGATCATTACATAAGTGTCCCCTTAACTCATATATTCTACCGTGAGTGAGGCTACAATAGTCTGGTTATTGTCTCTTTGCTTCTTCTTGCCTTTTTGTCTGTTTACCTTGCTTGCTAGATTTGTTTCCGCCGGCTTGGTACCCTCCACCTCTAGATGCTTGATAGCTTAAGCTGGATGTTACCCCCTGTCTGCAACTGTGCTGTTTCACCCCTGGACCTGGCATCAATCACATTAAGAACTGACCTGTCAAATGGGACCCCTTGGCACAAGGACAGCTCTGCGTCTGATTTCAGTAGCAAATAGCCATGGAAGAAGAGACCTTTGCCCATTACTCTAATATTTTGGGGCCCCATTTGTTCAGGGGGGAATGATGGGGAGCTTGTGCTGAAGCCCCACCCTAAAATATTGTTTTCTGTGTTTATTGTGTGCTGTACTTGTTATATTGTAAAATTCTGTTGACACCAGTTATTCCTAATGTATTTTTGCCAAGTAAAGGACATGAAAGATCTTGGGGCTGAATGTAAGGGCTATGCAATTTAAAGATCTTTCATGCTCCATTGGACTTTCTGATGTAGCAGGAAGGGGTGGGTTAAGAGGAAGTGGAAGCCAAGGTAGAGTTCTTGTGGTGACCGGTGGCGGTGGCAGCAGCAGAAGTGGTAGCAACCAAGATGTAGGGAGGCACGAATCCCTTTTTTTATGAGCCAGCCAGAATTTCTTCTAAGGACTCCTGCTGAGGACTGCCAGGGATTGGAACTGTGGGGGGCCAGAACTGCTGGGAGCACGCTTCCTGGATGCTGAGCAGTTGCTGTGAGTGGGGAGAGGAGGACCTTTGCCTGAGGTAGCCTGTTCTGTTTTCAAGGCTTGAGAATGTGAGTGTTCACTACATTAACTAAGTGTGCCAACTTCATAACTACTGTGATTGCTTTGACTTTCTGGTCTTGGGACTCAGTTATTTGGTATTTTAATAAATGTTCTAGCTTTATCCCCCATATAGAGAGCCTGGTATATTATGTTATTAATTACCACATCAGCATATTTATAATTGCCATAGGCATTGTGAATATTGCATTGTTGATACAGGGTATTAGTATGTTTCTAAATTTTCTTGTATTTTTTAATTTGGTAAATAATTATATCAACTGTGTGGTTGGAAAAACGATTCCTCTTATAATCTATATGTTAAATTAAGAATTGTACTATCGGCAGGTCCACTAAAGGACTTTTGCCCGCTTCTCATGGAAGCGTAACAATAAACTTCTACAACTCTCACTCCAATTAAGCCTGAGACCTTGAATTCTTTCCAGACAATATTGTAGGTTTTCTGGTCTTAGATAAGAACAGAATTCCTGCTAAACCTATTGGGATCCCGTCCCCCATCATTTTGGCGAGCCAAAGGAGAGTCTGTGGTCTCAAGCTTTCTTGGAGTTCCGATAAGCTCCTTTACCTCCTCCCTCTTGTCCTGTAGTCAGGTTCATTCAAGCACCTAGGAAGGCTTGATTGGACAATTCCGGGCTGGGACCGGAATCTGGTCTATTTTTTAATAGACCCGGGACACATCCCACATGGATGGGGGACGCCCTGTCTAGGGACAAGTGTCTGTGCGTCTTAAAAAATATACACATATATTTTTTTAGGCAAGGCTTTTCACATGAGATGTCACAGAAAAGCAGACGACTACAAGTGATTCTGACTGGGGAGTCGGGAAAGGATGGGTCAGTCTCCCTCCATACCCCAAGAGACTCACCCCTAGGACATCTTTTGTACAACTGAAAAACACTCGGTCTTCAAGTCCTCAAGTAGAAAGGATGGGCCGGTTTCCCCCTACACTTGGGGGTCTGTGCCTAGGCTATCTCAAAGCAATCTTACCTGGCCCCAATTGGCATCTATCTGAGGGCCAAGAAAATGTGATTTGTGCCGAGGGTTCCAGAAATCCTCTGTGAGCTTTTGAACCTTCCGGTCAGCTTCTCTCTCTCTCTCTCTCTCTCTCTCTCTCTCTCTCTCTCTCTCTCTCTCTCTCTCTCTCTCTCTCTCTCTCTCTGTGAATGAGTGTGTGTGAGTGATCTGACATCTTCTAAGCTTTAAACTGCAAGTAAAGGACATTCCTTTGAAATGTCTTTCCCTCCTTCTTTCCCCTGATGCTGAATGCAGGCTGCAAAGGGAGAGAAAGAGAGCAAAATATTGTCTTGTTTGTGAACAGAAGTTTTAAGATCTTTAAAAGTTTGAAAATTTTCTCTTCATTCTACTCTGGCCAAGTGGAGTGAGGAGAAGGTGATAAGAAAGGGAGGGAATCTTTTCCCTCAGAACAAAGAGGGAGGCAGACCAACATTTAACTATTTCCTGCCTCACCTAAAAGAGGAAAGTTTTGTGTAACAGAATGCAACTAAAAGGCAACTGAATGCATTCTGGTAATTTTGAAAAGTGTCACTCCTATTTTGATGCTAAAGAAAAGTCGGAATTCATTTTACTATTTGGCATTTAGGCAAATTGGAATATTTTCTAAAATTTGATACACAAGGTGAGGTTTTTGGGTTCTCTAGAACTGGGATAAAGGAGTAGGCGCCATTCCCTCTCCCCTTGCTAGGGAAGTCAAAGCTATCACGTTCAAAGAAGTTTCTAAGGAGTGAACACATAAAATTTATTGGAGTAAAAGTTGGAACAGCTAAAAACATATTGGGGGGGAGGCATAGCAGCTATATTGAAACCCCAGGGACCACAACCAAGCTCTGCACTTGTGGGGAGAGGAGAAAAGCCTCTGCACTTGGTAAGCCTAATTTTCTATCAATAATTTTGGTATGTGATGAATTGGAAATGCAATTAATGTCATAATGTAATTGTTCTATAATGGTATCTCTAAATTGTAAAATCTAAATGTAAAATCCTCTTATACTGTAAAAATTGAGTGACAAAAAGCAGTTTTCAATCTGAATTTTGTTGAAACTAAAAGATGGAGAAAAAGTTGTGTAAAACTAGCTATGTTACTTTATCAGTTCTGCTAACCCTATGTTATAATGTTTATTTCATGTGAATTGGATTTTTTATGTTATAATATCTGATGGTTTAAAACTCTTATATGTGGGATACAAACAAGTAGTAATAATACTGCCAATATTTACTGTGATAGCTGATTGTCCGTTTAACTTTTTGGCTATTCTGGAAATATGCAGTGATTATAAGCTGATTGGTTGTATGGCATCAAAAAACAATTTTAGTTCAGTTTAACTTCATGTGGAGTTTTAAGGTCATCAGACTGGTAATTCGTTTGTTTTTATTTCAAAGTTCAAATTTAAAATGATGTCATTACTGGTAAACATCTGTACTATCTATGCTGTATGAGAAGCAGTTTCTCTTAAAGTTTTGGAGTATTGTCATTTGGGAAAATCTTAAGCTTCCAAGTCTGTCTTTGTTAAAAAGGAAGTTTCAGTCAAGATTGTTTAAAATTGTAAGACTGTTAACTAAGTTATTGGGTTTTAATGATAAAACCTAAAAGTGTGACAACTATTCTGACTAGTTCTGCCCATTCAGAACAGTCCTCCTGCTTATGTGAGAATTGGCTAAACAGGGGCATAAAACTGCCAAATCCCCTGGAAACTCTCTCTGTTAATTAAGCAAGGTCACTGGGAAAGGAACAGTTTTAGTCATGTAGTTTTTAAATGAACCTAACTTGCTAAAAAGGTGCAAGGATTAAAAAGGATTTTTATCAATTGGCTTCTAGATTTCAGAAGGAAAGATGGTAAATGGAATTCCTTACAGTTGTGGGACCTGATAAATCTTTATTGCTTATGGCAGGTACAAGAGAATAGAAATAATTATAACTGGCTCTAAGCTGTGATTGTTGAGGCTTGTTGTTTAAAGTAAAAGGCATTTGGGACCATAACTAAATTTTATTTTGAGTTCGAATTTGGGTATAGTTATCTGCATTAAATCAGTATCTGAGAAAATGCCACAAACTACTCAGAGCCTGTACTATGGACAGGTGGAAGCCTGCATTTGGTAAAGGCTGGAGGGACAATCAGCCTCTGTCTGGGATGGGATCCCTCCTGGCTCAGTTTACCTATGGGGTTCCTTCGAAAAGGAATGTTCCCCACCTATTCCTGAGTCTAGCATTGAGGTGGAATGGATACTGCATGGTTGGATATCTGTAACTAACCTGAATTTAAACAGAATCAAGGATGTTTTATCCTGTCATATTTGGAATGTCACAGGTCCCTGTTTTTCCTTCTATAGCAGGTTTCTATGATCAGAGCAAGGAGTCAGTAAAAGATGTGAGCTCTTTTGTGTTAGCTTACTGGAAAATCTAATATTATTTTCATCTAGGATTAGAACATGTACAGAAAGTTATGCAAACTGCTTAAGATCATTCTAAAGGTTTTATGAATCTCAAGAACTGTTTTAAAAGAAGGGAAAATACTTTTAGAAGAAATTTTAAATCTCTAGTGGGATTTTGAAAGACCTACTCTATGGGAAAATATAAAGGACAGTGAAATAGTCTGAGTAATGGGTTATACTAGCCCTTGATTTGGCCCTTGTTTGTTTAATCCTTTTGCTAGATTTGTGTCTTTTAGGCTCAGCACCCTTCACTTGCAGGTGACTCTTCTGCCAGAAACATTGTCATGCAATCTAACTAACCCATGGAGCCTCCATGTCCGAGGCCTACTACAAACAAAACTGGGGCCCCATTTGTGCTCCCCAAGGATATTCCTTACTTTGTGGGATGGATGGGCCAGAGGGTGTGAATTCTGGGGACGAGGTATGTGCTCCCTGGGATTTCTCGCACCCCTTCTGACTATTTATAACATCACTAAGCCCAGGACTTCTACTTTAAAACAAGTTAAACGGGGTTTTTCAGACAATGTTCTAAAATCATAGCCTTAGATTATCTGATGGCCTCTAGTGGGGGTGTTTGTGCCCTAGCTAACACCTCCTGCTGCATGTATATCAATAATTATCAACAGGTAGAGCTCCACACCAAAAATATACTGGAAAAGGCCAATTGGATGGAAGAAATTAATGAAGCCCTTAGTGCACCAGGTTCCTCCTCTTCCTGGTGGTCCTGGCTTTTCCCTATACTGGCCCCTTTCTTGGTCCTTGTCTGCTTAACCTCCTTGCTAAGTGTGTCTCTTCTAGGCTCAGTGCTTTCCATTTGCAGTTGATTGCTCAGGCTGGATATCAACTGTTACCCAAAGTCGCTGCCCCTCACCCCTTGGATCTGGTGTAGGCCAAATTCCAGACATTGGCCACCAACCCCACCCCTTGAACCATGCGACCCTGAGAGGCAGGGACAGCTCTACATCCCTTTCCAGCTGGAAGCAGTTCAAGATGAGACCGTTGCCCCTGCCCCAAATGAATTTGGGCCCCATCTGTTTAAGGGGAGAATGACGGGGTACCTGGGGTGTAGGTCAGACCAACTTGTAAAACCAGTCTGTGAAGTTGTAACTGCAATTTGTCCTTTCCCACCCTTGAGCTCTGCCCCTTCTCCCTATCCCACACTCTATCTAGGCAACACCCTGTGACCCCTTTGTTCTTACTTAATCTCTTCATTTCTCCTGGGCCTGGCCCACACCCTCCTTTATCTCTGACTTTTGTCTCCTTAGGCCTGGCCCAAATCTTACCTAAACTATCTATTCACATGCTCCTCTTGGTCAGCTCTGACCTTTGTCTATGCACTGAGGCCCCTCCGTCTGGTCAGCCCTGACAATGGCAGCCCTACCCTTTAAAGGTAAAAGCATGTACCCCTCTCACTTGCAGGTCCCCTAAAGGACTCTTGCCTGCTTCTCATGGAAGTGTAATAATAAACTTCTACAACTCTCATTCCCCCCCCAAAAAAAGAATTGTACTATCAAAAAAAAGGGGTGGGGGGAGAATAGGTTAAGAGACTGTTGGACCATTCTAGCAGCCCTGCTGACCATATGCTATAATATTCTAAGGTACTATAATTTAAGAAAATTATAACCTTCCACGTTTTATCTATATTTAAGAGGAAGTTTCACCTAGGTCTCATGACCTTCTCATCATCAACACTGTTTTCTGTTTACCAAAATGCAACAAAACTTCATGGATGTACCCTTGCAGCAAACATTGACATTTTTTTGTGATTGAAGTTTGGAGAGGCAGAGCCAAGATGGTGGAGTAAAGGCAGGAACTCTTCTGAGCTCTCCCCTAAGCCCCGCCAAATATTTTTTTAAAATGACTCTAAACAAATTCTATAGCAGCAGAACCCATAAAAATATGGAGTGAAACAAATTTCCAGCCCAAGACAACTTGGAAGGTCAGTAGGAAAGGTCTGCTGCACCTGGGTGAGAGAGGAGCACAATCTAGTGCAGGCCATGTTAGCACAGACCCAGCCCTAGCAAGCCTGGAGCAAGCTTCAGATGACTGTGGTGGTTTAAAGACCTCTCAGCCCACACATACAAAAGATCAGAAGCTCCTTCAGGAGCTCTTAGCTCACAGACAATCAGAGTCAAACAACTGGTCAGAAGGAGATTACAGGCATCTTTTTGCTAGTATTGAGGCAGGACTCTGTTGCTTTATTCCTACTTGGACCTGGGTCACAGTCCTGGGTAGCAGTTGCTGGGGAAGTTAAGCATAGTAGAGTTACAGTGGAGGGAGGACCCTCCAGGGCAGAAAAGAGTGGTTGCAGTCACTTAGACCAGAGCACAGGCTGGGAATATAATAAACACTTCTCTTTAGGTCATATCACCCAAGAAGAACTGAAAAGTTACCGGTCCTTAGAAGTATCTCTGAAAACAGCTGTAGAAAATCCCTGAAGCATGGGTGCAATGGGAATGTGGATTTGAAGATCTTCCCTGCCCCTTAATAGACCTAGGGGGGATTTTGAAGGACCCCCCCCCCCCCGCTCTGAAAGTAAACTCTGCCCCCTAATAGGCTGAATGTAATCACATAGAGCCTGTGATGGAGGGAATTTGCTGAAGGGTGCATCAGAGCCCACAAGAAGTTTCCCTGCTGTGAAGATAAACTCTGCCCCATAATAGACTAAATATAGTCACATGGAGCCTGTGGTGGGAGGAGTTTTGCTGAAGGGAATCAGAGCCCACAGGAAGCTGGTAGTGAGAGCTAGCCAGATTATGGGGGGAGAGGATACTCATTAAGGAGATAGAGAGGTTTCTGAGTAAATATTGCTTTTATATTGGTCTGTGGGAAGGCTAAAGGATGACACGGTTATCAGTGTCATTATGGCTACTGAATATCTTTGGTACTATGATGGAATTGGTTTACTGATTTGGGGATTTGGTTTTCTGGTGTCTAAATAAATGTTTTTGTTCTGTTCTCTACCTGGAGAATCTGGTATGTTTTGTGATTGCATGTCATATGATACATAGTCATGGTCTTTATCGTGATTGTGGGTACTGTATATATTGCACTGGCACTACAATGGGACAATGCACCCTCCACTCTGGAAGTAGACTCCTACTTTAACAAAAAGTTAAAAGACAGCTAATAGACTGGAAAAATGAGCAAAAAATGAAAAAACTCTGACTATTGAAAGTTGCTATGCTGACAAGGAAGACCAAAACACAAACTCGGAGGAAGACAACAAAGTCAAAGCCTCCAAGAGAAATATGAATTGGTCTCAGATTGTGGAAGAGCTCAAAAAGGATTTTGAAAATCAAGTAACAGAGGTAGAGGAAAAATTGGGAAGAGAAATTAGAGTGATGCAAGAAAATCATGAAAAAAGAGTCAAGACCTTAATAAAGGAGACACACACGCACACGCACACACAAATACTGAAGAAAATCATAGCTTAAATAAACATACTAGGCCAAATGGTAAAAGATGTCCCAAAAGAAAGTGGGGAGAATTCTTTAAAAATCAGAACTGGCCAAATGGAAAAGGTGGTCCAAAAGCTCATTGAAGGAAATAACTCCTTAAAAATTAGAATGGATGTTAGCAGTAGCAATAAGAGAAGAAAAAGAAACCAAATTAAGCAAAGAAGGGACTAAGCTATCACTCTCTGCAGATGATATGATGATACTTAAAGAATTCTACAGAATCAAGTAAAAAACTATTTGAGACAATAAATAAATTAGGCAAAGTTGCAGGACATATAATAAATAGACATAAATCCTCAGCATTCCTATATATTTCCTATGAAATCCAATGGCAAGAGATAGAAAGAGAAATCCCATTTAAGTTATTGTAGATATTATAAAATATTTGGGACTCTACCTGCCAAAACAAACCCAGGACCTATATGAACACAATTACAAAACACTTTTCACACAAATAAAGTCAGATCTAACTGATTGGAAAAATATCAGTTGCTCATGGCTGGGTTGAGCCAATATCATAAAAATGACAGTTTTACCTAAATTAAATTACATATTTAGTGCCATACAAATCAGTCTACCAAAAAATTACTTTATAGAGCTACAAAAATAGTAACAAAATTATTTTGGAAGAACAAAAGGTCCAGAATATCAAGGGAATTAATGAAAAGAAATGCTAGGGAAGGTGGCTGTAATGGGAATGTAAATTTAAAATCTTCCCTGTCCCTAGGCCATTTGATAGGCTTAAGTGCACCTGGAGCCTGTGGCAGGAGGCTTGTTTTTCAGGAGATACTTTGTGATTGGGCAGTGAGGTCAAGACAGTTGTTGCATTCTCTGAGCCAGGAGAAAGTCATATAAACCCTGAAGTGAGACTTTGTTTTGGGGCTCACTTTGGGAAATGTTGTGTGACCAGACGAGACTCTGGGCAGCCGCTGACAAACTTTGTCAACTTTGGCTTTGAAAACCCATATGTTGATGCTTCCCTCTCTGGTGACTGACTAGGTATGGATGTTGGACAGCTGGAGGCCTGTCTGCTTGAAATGTTTCTCTGTCTTGTAATTTCTGCTTGTAACCTCTGTATACTCTGAACTTTGGGATTCTGACTTTTTCCCCTGAACTAGGTAAAAGATATGTTTGATTGATTAAAGCAAGATTGTTAACCCATTTTGAGTTGCTTTCCTTGAGAAAAGCAGATCTAGGAACCTGTGTTGGCAGCCACCCTGGGGATGCTGGGGTGCTTCCTGATACAGTGGCCTAGCCATACCAGATTTTAATCTGTATTATAAAGCAGTAGTCATCAAAACTACTTGGTACTGGTGGAGGAATACAGTAGGGGATCAATGGAATAGATTAGGCACACGAGATTCAGAAGTCAACAACTATAGTAATCCATTGTTTGATAAAACCAAGACCCCAGTTTTTGGGATAAGAATTCACTATTTGGGGGTAGGCGCGGCGGCGACGACGGCGCGGCGACCTGCGCGGGAAGGCGTGGCGGCGGCGCGGCGGAGCGGAGGTCGCAGGCCAGGTAGGCACGGTGGCGGACGCAGGCCGGGAAGGTGTGGTGGCGGACGTAAGCCAGGAAGGGGCCTGATCAACTCCAACAGCAAGTCTTCCCACCAACCACAAGGTCCACTACCAGGCCTATCACCAAAGGGCTGGGACTGGAAAGAGCAAGGTAAGAAGCAAAGACAGGGGCCCCTATACTGGACAGCAAACACTCCTGAGGCTACCACATCATAGCACAGAAATCTTTTTTTAAAAATCCCCTTTCAGGACCTCCAAAGACGAGGATGACAGAGTGAACCCCACTTGCTCCAAACCCCCCCTCTGACCCTGAAAATATAGTAACTATTGTCCAGGGCAAAATCCTCTACAATAAAGGCTTGGGATCCTAGAGGAAGGGCGTGGTTAGGACCCTGCCTCAAAATGGGTAGAAAGCAGACTACAAAGACAAAGACTCTGGAGTCCTACTATCCTCAGAGGGAGACAATGTGGACTCCATACCCAAAGCTGAAACTTCAACAGGGAATGGATACCAAGCACAGAAGGCTCTCCTAGATGAGATCAAAAGGAACTTTGAAAGCAAAATGAGAGAGATAGAAGACAAAATGAATAATTCTCTCAAAACAAAAATAGCAGAATTCGAAAAGCATTATAATGAGGAAAACATCTCTCTAAAAAGAAAAGTGTATGATATGGAAAAGGAGCTTCAAAAATTAACCAAGGAAAATGATTTGCTAAAAACCAGAATTAAACAAATGGAAACAAATAACTCTATGACGAACCAAGAAGTAGCCAAGCAAAACAACAAAAATGAAAAATTAGAAAAAGAGGTAAAATACCTCAAAGAAAAAATGACTGACCTGGAAAACAGATCCAGGAGAGATAATCTGAGAATCATAGGCCTACCAGAAAATTATGATGAAAAAATGAGCCTGGACAACATTCTCCAAGAGCTCGTTAAGGAAAACTGCCCTGAGATACTTGAACCTGAGGGGAAAATAGAAATCGACAGAATCCACCAGACACCTGCTGTAAGAGATCCCAAACTGAAAAATCCTCGAAATGTTGTGGCCAAACTCCAGAACTACCAGATAAAAGAGAAAATACTTCAAGCGGCCAGAAAGAAACAATTCAGATATCGAGGGTCCACAGTGAGGATTGCACAGGATTTGTCAGCCTCCACACTGAAAGATCGGAGGCAGTGGAATACAATTTTCAGGAAGGCAAAACAGCTTGGATTACAACCAAGGATCACATACCCAGCGAGACTGAGCATATTCTTCCAGGCAAAGAGATGGTCATTCAATGATATAACAGAGTTCCAGACCTTCTTGATAAAAAAGCCAGAACTCAATGGAAAATTCAACCTCCAATTACGAGAAGCAACAGTGACTTAGAAAGGTAAACAAGGAGAACACACATCATTTTAGAGGGAAAGAGGGGAGGGAGAGGAGCTTCACATGAGATCTGTTCCTGTCATTCTTGATGGGAAGAAAAAATAGCATACCTCATTAAGTATAACAATATCCTACAGGTAGTAGGAGGGGGAAAGGGTTACAAAAGGGGGGTGGGAGTGGTTTGTAGAGAGGGAAGTAGTAAGGGGAAAAGGGGAGGAAAAGGGAGGGGGGCCGAAAAGGGAACACTGAGGGAGGCGGTGGTCAAAAGGAAAACTAGTAAGGGGGGAAGGGAGAAGGGAGGAAAAATATGAACATTAACAGGGGCAGGAATAGGATAAGGGGAAAGAAACAGATAACAATCATAACTGTAAATGTGAATGGAATGAACTCTCCTATAAAACGGAGACGGATAGCAGAATGGATTAGAAATCATAATCCTACAATATGCTGTTTACAAGAAACACATCTGAAACAGAGGGATACACACAAGGTAAAGGTAAAAGGTTGGAGTAAAATATATCATGCCTCAGCTAAAGTAAAAAAAGCAGGGGTAGCAATCCTTATCTCATATAAAGCAAATACAAAAATTGACCCAATTAAAAGAGATAAGGAAGGAAACTATATCCTGTTAAAAGGCACCATCGAGAATGAAGCAATATCACTACTTAATATATATGCACCAAGTGGTGTAGCTTCCAAATTCCTAGAGGTGAAGCTAAAGGAATTAGAGGAAGAAATAGATAGCAAAACTATACTAGTGGGAGACCTTAATCTCCCCCTATCTGAACTTGATAAATCCAACCTCAAAATAAACAAGAAAGAAGTTAAGGAGGTGAACAGGATTTTAGAGAGGATAGGTATGATAGATCTCTGGAGAAAACTGAATGGGGATAAAAAGGAATATACTTTCTTCTCAGCGGTTCATGGCACATACTCAAAAATTGACCATGTTCTAGGGCATAAAAACCTCACAATTCTATGCAGTAAGGCAGAAATATTAAACGCATCATTCTCAGATCATGATGCAATAAAAATTATATGCAATAAAGGGCCAGGGAAAGACAGACTAAAAACTAACTGGAAATTAAACAATTTAATCCTAAAGAAAGAGTGGGTCAAACAAGAAATTATAGAAACAATCAGTAATTTCATTCAAGAGAATGATAATAATGAGACAAAATACCAAAATGTGTGGGATGCATTAAAGGCAGTTCTTAGGGGAAGTTTTATATCCCTGAGTGCATACGTGATTAAATTAGAGAAAAGGGAGCTCAACGAATTGGGCATGCAATTAAAAAACCTAGAAAAAGAACAAATTCAAAATCCCCAATTAAACACTAAACTAGAAATATTGAAGACTAAAGGAGAGATTAATAAAATCGAAATTAAGAAAACTATTGAACTAATAAATAAAACCAAGAGCTGGTTTTATGAAAAAACCAACAAAATTGATAGACCCTTAGTCAATATGATAAAAAAAAAAGAAAGAAGAAAACCAAATTATGAGTATCAAAAATGAAAAGGGTGAATCTACCTCCAATGAAGAGGAAATCAAAACAATAATTAGGAATTATTTTTCCCAATTGTATGCACATAAATTTGACAATCTTAGGGAAATGGATAAGTATTTAGAAACATACAAGTTGCCCAGATTAACTGAAGAGGAAGTAAATTACTTAAATTATCCCATCTCAGAAAAAGTAATTGAACAAGCCATCAGTCACCTCCCTAGGAAAAAATCTCCAGGGCCAGATGGATTCACTAGTGAATTCTATCAAACATTTAAAGAAAAATTGATTCCAATACTCTACAAATTATTTGGGAAAATTAGTGAAGAAGGAGTCCTACCAAATTCTTTTTATGACAGAAATATGGTGCTGATACCTAAATCAGGAAGAGATAAAACAGAGAAAGAAAATTATAGACCAATCTCCCTCATGAATATAGATGCAAAAATTCTAAATAAAATACTAGCCAAAAGACTACAGCAACTTATCTCAAGAATAATACACTTTGATCAGGTAGGATTTATTCCAGGAATGCAAGGATGGTTTAATATTAGGAAAACCATCAGTATAATTGAGCATATCAACAATAAAATTAGCAGAAACCACATGATCATCTCAATAGATGCAGAAAAGGCTTTTGACAAAATACAACATCCATTCCTATTAAAAACATTAGAAAGTATAGGAATAAATGCAGCCTTCCTTAAAATAATACGTAGCATCTATTTAAAGCCATCAGCAAGTATTATATGTAATGGGGAGAAGCTGGAAGCATTTCCCATAAGATCAGGGGTGAAACAAGGGTGTCCACTATCACCCCTCTTATTCAATCTGGTACTAGAAATGTTAGCAGTAGCAATTAGAGAAGAAAAAGAAAACAAAGGAATCAAGTTAGGCAAAGAAGAGACCAAGCTATCACTCTTCGCAGATGACATGATGATATACTTAGAGAATCCTAGAGAATCAAGTAAAAAACTGCTTGAGACAATAAATAAATTTGGCAAAGTTGCAGGATATAAAATAAACCCACATAAATCCTCGGCATTCCTATACATTTCCAATGAAATTCAACAGCAAGAAGTAGAAAGAGAAATCCCATTTAAAGTTACTGTAGACATTATAAAATATTTGGGAATCTACCTGCCAAAACAAACCCAGGACCTGTATGATCATAACTACAAAACACTTTTCACACAAATAAAGTCAGATCTAACTAATTGGAAAAATATCAATTGCTCATGGCTGGGTCGAGCTAATATAATAAAAATGACAATTTCACCTAAATTAAATTATATATTTAGTGCCATACCAATTAATTTACCAAAAAACTACTTTATAGAGTTAGAAAAAATAGTAACAAAATTCATCTGGAAGAATAAATGGTCCAGAATATCAAGGGAATTATTGAAAAAAAAAATGCTAGGGAAGGTGGACTAGCTTTACCAGATTTCAATCTGTACTATAAAGCAGCAGTCATCAAAACTACCTTGTACTGGCTTAGAAATAGAGAAGTGGATCAATGGAATAGATTAGGCATATGAGATTCAGAAGTCAACGACTACAGTAATGTATTGTTTGATAAACCCCCAGACCCTGGTTTTTGGGATAAGAACTCACTGTTTGACAAAAACTGCTGGGAAAACTGGAATATAGTATGGCAGAAACTGGACATAGACCATTATCTAACACCATATACCAAAATCAAGTCTAAATGGGTACATGATCTAGGTATAAAGGTTGATACTGTAAGCAGTCTGCTAAAACAAGGAATAGTTTACCTATCAGACTTGTGGAGAGGGAATGACTTTATGACAAAACAGGAATTAGAGAACATTATAAAATGTAAAATGGATAATTTTGACTACATGAAATTGAAAAGTTTCTATACAAATAAAGCCAATGTAACCAAGATTAAGAGGGAGGTGGGAAACTGGGAAAGAATCTTTACAACCTATGTCTCTGACAAAGGACTCATCTCTAAAATATACAGAGAATTGAGTCAAATGTATAAGAATACAAGTCATTCCCCAATTGATAAATGGTCAAAAGATATGAACAGGCAGTTTTCGGAGAAAGAAATTAAAGCTATGTATAAGCACATGAAGAAATGCTCTAATTCACTATTGATTAGAGAAATGCAAGTCAAAACAACTCTGAGGTACCACATCTCACCAGTCAGATTGGCTAAGATGACAAAACAGGAAAATGACAAATGCTGGAGAGGATGTGGGCAAACTGGAACACTAATGCATTGTTGGTGAAGTTGTGAACTGATCCAGCCTTTCTGGAGAGCAATCTGGAATTATGCCCAAAGGTCTATAAATACTCTCATACCCTTTGATCCAGCAATACCACTCCTAGGATTATATCCCAAAGAGATTATAGAAATGGGAGAAAGACCCATATGTAAAAAAATGTTTATAGGAGCTCTTTTTGTTGTGGCAAAGAATTGAAAATTAAGGGGGTGCCCATCAATTGGGGAATGGCTGAACAAGTTGTGGTATATGCATGTTATGGAATACTATTGTGCCATAAGAAACGGGGAGCAGGCGGTCTTCATATTTACCTGGAGAGGCTTAAAAGAACTGATGCTGAGTGAGAAGAGTAGAACCAGGAGGAATTTGTAAACAATTACAGACACAACGTATGTGTGATGACCAACTTTGATAGACTGGACTCTTCTCAACAATACAGGGATATAAGTCAATCCCAAAAGACGCATGATGGAGAGAAAAATGTGCATCCAGAGAAAGAACTAGAAAGAACTAAATTTATATCCAGGTGAAAGCAAAATACCTGATCTTTTTCGTTCTCTTATTTGATTTTATGTCCTCTTTACCATTTTTCATTCCAGCTGGTACAATCCATCCTTATAACCTGACCATTGTATAATGTGAAAGTATTTACAGATCCTATACTTGATAATAAGCCGCCATGGGGGGGAGGGGAGGGAGGGAAACAAAATGTGAAATTCAAGGAATTGTGGAATTGAATCCTGTAAACTAAAAGGAAACAAACAAATTAATAAATTAAAGTTTAAAAAAAGAATTCACTATTTGCGAAAAATTGCTGGGAAAACTGGAGTATTGTATGGCAGAAACTGGGCACAGACGATTATCTAACACTGTACACCAAAATAAAGTCTAAATGGGTGCATGATCTAGGTATAAAGGCTGGTACTGTAAGCAATCTGGGAAAGCAAGTAATAGTTTACTTGTTAGATTTATGGAGAGGGAAAGACTTTATGACCAAAAAAGAATTAGAGAGCATTATAAAATGCAAAATGGATAATTTTTATTTCATTAAATTGAAAAGGTTCTGTACAAATAAAGCCAATGTAACCAAGATTTTTTTTTATTGGAATGGATGTTGGTTAGGGTTTTTTTTTTTGCCATTTTTCAAATGCTTTATTAACTTCTGATTTACATCATTAATTTCCACCAGATTTTGAGTTACAAATTTTCTCCCTGTATTTCTCCTACCCACTGCCCCAAAATAGCAGTCCCACAGGATATCCCTCCTCCAACCTGCTCTCTCCCATATTTTCTGCCATACCCCTTTCGACTTTTCCAGTAGGGCATGGTGGATCTCTATGCCCCAGTGCCTGTATTTCCCAATTACATGTAAGATAGTATTAATAACAGTATATGTGTGTGTGTGTATATGTATATATATGTTTAAACATTTGATTTTAAAACTTTGAATTCCAGATTCATTCCCTTCCTTCCTTGCCACCCACCCTTACTGGGAAGATAAGCAGTTCAGTATAGGTTGTACATGTGTGCATTTCATACTGACAAAAGTTTCATCAGTAACAATTATTGTTTTTCCATGTAAGAATGTTAATAGTTCAACTATGATAAGTTCCTTATGATTTCTTTTCCCTGTTTACCTTCTCAAGCTTCTCTTGCTTCTTGCATCTGAATGTCAAATTTTCTATTCAACTCTGGTTTTCTCATCAAGAATGCTTGAACGAGGGGCGGCCAGGTAGCACAGCGAGTAAGAGCACTGGCTCCAGTGTCAAGACAACCTGGAGATCGAATCCCAGGCTCAGACACTTAGCACCCACCCAGAAACACCTGGCTGTGAAACCTTGAGCAAGTTACTTAACCCCAATTGCTTAGGGGTGGCCAGGTGGCTCAGCGAGTAAGAGCACCGGCTCCAGCGTTGGGATGACCTGGAGATCGAATCCCGGGCTTGGCCACTCAGCACCACATCCAGAAATAACTGGCTGTGTAACCTTGAGCAAGTTACTTAACCCTGATTGTTTATAAAAAAAAAAAAATGCTTGAATGTCCTCTATTCCACTGAATGACTATATTTTCCTTTGAAACATGATACTCAGTTTTGCTGGGTAGGTGATTCTTGGTTTTAATCCCAGCTCCTTTGACCCCTGGAATATCATATTCCAAGCCCTTTGATCCCTCAGTGTAGAAGCTGCCAGATCCTGGGTTATCCTGATTGTGTTTCCACAATATTCAAATTGTTTCTTCCTGGCTGCTTATAATATTCTCTCCTTAATCTGGGAATTCCATTTCTCTCCCCAATTTTTCCTCCACTTCTCTGATCTGCTTCTTAAGCTCCTCTATGGCCTGTAACTGACTCGTATTTTCCTTTGAAGCTTTTGGTGCAGGAGTTCTGACTTCATTGTCTTCCTTCTGTTCTATGCTTTGCTCCTTTTTGTCCCCAAAATAGGAGCCTAATGTTGGAATCTTCTGTTTGCTTTGTTTCCTTTGCCTGGTCATGTCTCCCCTCAGTCACTTGACAACTGGGCTTTTTTGCCACAGTGGGACTCTGCAACCAGAGAGGGGCTTTTTCGCCCCAAACACTAGTGTTTTCTTAGCTGCATGAGGTATTAAATGGGTGCCCTCTCTGAGGCAAACTCTGGCAAGCTGGACACTTACCCCAGGGCCTCCACCCTAGAATGCAATCCAGATTCAAGCAGGTTAAAGCAAGAGCAATTACCTCTCAGACTGGTCGCTTGGTCCCCCTACACTCTGCAGGCCAGGAGCTGCAACTGCCACGTGGCGCTGGCTGGCTGTGCCTGGCATCTCAGCAGCTTCTAGTCCCGGGGGCAAAAGCTGATGTACTCCCACTTACTGGGTCCCAAAGTCCAGACTGCACTGACCTCTCACTTTGTCCTTCACATCTGTGTTGATAATTCTGGAAATAGCCACAGCTGCTGCTGATCTGGAGTCCCTCCAGCAGGCAGCTGGTCAGACCCACCCTGGGGTTAAAACCTCCGGCTCATGTAGGCCTGGGCTCAGCTCCTAGCGCACTGTGCTGGCTGATTCCTGCTAGCCTGCTGTGCTCTCTTCAGTGGGAGGTTGGCTTCTCTGTGTCATTTTGTGGCTTCTGCAGCTCCAAAGTTTGTTCAGAGTCTCCTTTTTACATTGATTGGGGAAGGTGGAAGCCAAAGTCTGGCAGAGGTCCTGCTTCTACTCCGCCATCTTGACTCTGCCCCCTAATTCCCAATGTAACCAAGATTAAGAGTGAAATGGAAAATTGGGAATTCTTCAACCAGTGTCTTTCATAAAGGCCTCATTTCTAAAATATCTACAGAACTGAGTCAAATCTATAAGAATACAAGTCATTGCCCAATTGATAAATGTTCAAAGGATATGAACAGGCAGTTCTCAGAGGAAGAAATTAAAGAGATCTGTATAAGCATATGAAAACAATGTTCTAAATCACTATTGATTAGAGAAATGCAAATCAAAATAATTCTGACGTAACACATCTCACTGGCCAGGTTTGCTAAGGTGACAAAACAGCAAAATGACAAATGCTGGAGAGGGTGTGGAAAAATTGAAATACTAATGCATTGTTGGTGGAGTTGTGAACTGATTCAACCATTCAGGATAGCAATCTGGAACTATGCCCAAAGGGCTATAAATAATTTTATATCCTTTGACCCAGCAATTCCCACTTCTAAGTTTGAATCCCAAAGAGATCATAGAAGCAGGAGAAAGACCCATATGTACAAAAATATTTATAGCAGCTCTTTTTGTGGTGGCAAAGAATTGGAAATTAAGGGGTTGCCCAACAATTGGGGAATGGCTAAACAAGCTGTGGTATATGCATATTATGGAATACTGTTGGGCTATAAGAAATGAGGAGCATACAGACTTCATATTTACCTGGAGAGGCTTATATGAACTGATGCTGAGTGAGAAGAGCAAAACCAGGAGAAATTTATACACAATTACAGACAAAACATATGTGTCATGACCAACTTTGATAGACTGGACTTATCTCAGCAATGCAGGGGTATAAGACAACTCCAAAAGGCTCATGATGGAGAAAGATGTCTACATTCAGAGAAAGAACTAGAAAGAACAGAGTTTGAATACAGATTAAAGCAAACTCCCTGCTCTCTTTCTTTTTCTTGTTTGGGATTGTTTCCTCTTTCCCACTGTTCAGTACATCCATTACAATCCTTCTTTATAACCAGACTAATGTCTAATGTGAAAGTTTTTGCAGATCCTATACTTGATTGCATGCTGCCGTGGTGGGAGTGGGGGGCACAAGTAGAGGGAAGGAGAGAAAATTTGAAACTCAAGGGATTGTGGAAGTGAATCTTATAAATTAAAAGTAAACAAACAAATTAATAAAGACCAAAAAAAGAGGAAAATATTAGAAAGGAGCAGATGGAAGCTAATGACTTTATGAGAAGTCAAGAAACAATCAAATAAAACCAAAAGAATGAAAATATAGAAGGTAATGTGAAATATCTCACTGGAAAAACAACTGACCTGGAAAACAGATGCAGGAAAAATAATTTAAGAATTATTGGACTACCTAAAAACAATTATAAAAAAAAGAACCTAGACATCCTGTTTCAAGAAATTATCAAGGAAAATTTGAAAATATTCTAAAACCAGAGAAGAAAATAGAAATTGAAATATTTCACTGACCACCTCCTGAAACAGATTCCAAAATGAAAACTGCCAGGAATATTATAGCCAAATTTCAGAGTTCCCGGGTCAAGGAGAAAATATTGCAAGCACCTAAAAAGTAATAATTCAATGGTGGAACCATAGTGAGGAGAAGACAAGATTTCGCAGCTTCTATATTGAAGGATAGAAGGGCTTGGAATATGAAAATTTCACAGAGCAAAGGAGCTAGGGTTATAACCAAGAATCACCTACCCAGCAAAACTGAGAATAATCCTTCAGGGGGAAAATGGATATTCAATGAGATAAAGGACTTTCAAGCATTGTTAATGAAAATGCCCAAGCTGAATAGAAAATTTGACTTTCAAATACAAGACTCAAGAGAATCAAAAAAGATAAACAGGAAATGGAAATCATAAGGGACCTAATAAGGTTAAACTTTTTTCATTCCTTTGTGGGAAGATGATATTTGGACTCATAAGATCTTTCTCATTATTAGTGAAGTTAGAAGAAGTATATATAGACAGAGGCACAGGTGTAAATTGAATATTAAAGGATGATTTCTAAAAAATAAAATTAAGGGATTGTAATGGACAAGACATAACAGGACAGCTAGGCCAATTATAATTTGATAGGAGTGTTTATTAACTGGCCAGGACTGCCTCTCAGACCGAAAGATAGCATCGAGCTTTCTGTTAGACATAATTTTATAGACAATGTGATTGCTAGCAACAGAACGTGTTTCTAAGGGGTTAGCATTGTTTCCATTGAAGCGAAGCTTTCTCAGTATTATTCTTATTGAAACAAAGCCTTAGTATTATTTCTACTGAAGCGAAACAGACCTGAACCCGTGGGAATCTGTGGCATGTTTTTAGCAACACAGGTGAAACATTTCTTTACTATTGGAGCCTATTAGGTGGTTTCCAAGGAACCCAGTAGGGGTCCCATCTAGCAGGTTTAAGGGGGCTCTCATGTATAATTTCTGGTGGGCACTTCAGGGTAAGAGAAAAATGTACTGAAAGAGAAAGGGAAAGATAGAATGGGTAAATTATCTCGTATACAATAGGCAAGAACAAACTTTTACTTTAGAGGGGAATAGGAGGGAGTGAGGGAACCTTGCTCTCAGTAAGATTTGTTCAAAGAGTGAATAATATACATACCCAGCTGGGTATAGAAATTGATCTTACCCTATAGGAAAGTAGAAGGGAAAGGGATAAGAGAAAATGAGTTGGGGTCACAGAAGGGAGGGGAGATTGGGAGAGATGGTAGTCAGAAGCAAAACAGTTTTGAGGAGGGACTGGGTGAAAGGATAGAGATAATAGAATAAATGAGAGAAATAGGATGGAGGGAAATACAGTTAGTAATAATAATTGTGAAAAAAAAATTTTTTAAGCAATCAGGGTTAAGTAACTTGCTCAAGGTTACAAGGTCAGGGGTTTCTGGGTGGGTGTTAAGTGTCTGAGCCTAGATTCCATCCCCAGGTCATCCTGACACTGGAGACGGTGCTCTTACTTGTTGTGCTACCTGGCTGCCCCAAATGTGAAAAAAAATTTTAAGGAAACTGCAAAGCCAAGCATGAGCAGTTCTTCAGAGGACTGCCACTGTGAATAGCTTTAAGGTTCTGATCACATAGTATAGGGAACTCTTTATTTATTCAGCAATTAACTAAGGCAAAACATTCACAGAAACCAAAGTACAGCATTCTTAATGATATAACATAACAACTTATCACTAAAGTGGCCACATAGTTTTAAACAAAAGATATCATTCAGTAAGTTCTGGACTCAATCATCATTAAGGAGTAATCCTCCTTAATTAATCCCTTATCCTTAAAGGGACACAAAGTACAAAGGTCAAAGTTTTCCCACCCCCAAGTCACATTGACTTAATCTCTTAGTCAAAAAAGTCTTCTTTCTTCTTGATTGGAGATTAGTTTCCAATCATCCTTAACTCAATCATCCTCAAGGGGTACAAGGTACAAAATACAAAATTCCCCCACCCCTAGGCCACAGTAAATCATGATCTTGTCAGTCAGCACTAAGTAGCCAAGGAGAGGTCTTTCCATCTTGGCTGGAGGCTGGCTCCCAAAATCCATGGTTCCTCTCCATGGATCCAGCTCTTGCCTGAATCTACTCAACTGTCACCTGGATTCACAGGCAGGCAGCTCTCAGCTCCTTATTCAGCTCCTCGTCCAATTCCTTGTCCAGTTGCCATTCCATATTGAAGCTTACAGTGTCCAGTCCACCTCAAGTCCTTCATAGCTTCTGTTTCTGGGAAGATAAAGCTTTCCAGAGCCAAAACAACATTCATGCACATTGCCAGCACCATCATCAATTCACCATCTTCATGTGAAATCAACATAGACCTACACACAAGGTCTGAGAACTCAACACAGATCCACAAACAAGGTCTGAGAACTCAAACACAAATTATCAGTATAGTCCCAGGACCTCTGAAACTCTCTTCCAGGACTTCTGTAAGCAGGCAACAAGAAAATCCCCTTTCAGGGCTTCCAGTAAGGTCCCATAGGGGTGGCTAGGTGGCGAAGTGAATAGAACACTGGCCCTGAAGTCAGGAGGACCTGAGTTCAAATCCAGCCTCAGACACTTAACACACACACACACACACACACACACAAACTTGTCACTTAACCCCAATTGCCCTCCAAAAGAAAAAACAAAAAAAAAAGTCAGTAAGGTCCCAGGGCCTCTGTACAAAGTATCACAAACACAAATCAACACAGAACAGAGAAATAGAGTGCTGGCCACCACAACCTTTCCCCTTCTCGGTTCTACTCTATCCCATATTGTGCTTCTACTTTTATATGGTCATTAGCTCCTCCCTGTTCTGCCCACTTCTTAGGTCCTTCTTGTTCCTGTCTTTGGCAAGTCCCTCCCACTGTGGGCTTCACAGGTTCTGTTTCTTAACAAAGACTTGATATAATCATGGCAAGGCTCAAAGACACTTGAACTGAAATAAGGTGCTAAACAATTAAATAACTGAAACAAGATGCTAAGTTTTGCTTAGCCATCATTTGCTTGACATTACAGAAACTTCTCTAATCAAGGCCTCATTTCTCAATCATTTATAAAACTAAGTCAAATTTATAAAAATTAGAGCCAATTGATAATTGATGAAAATATGTGATCAGTTTTCAGATTAAGTATTCAAAGCTATTTATAGGCATATGAAAAAATACTCTAACCCACTAATGACTGAAGAAATGCAAATTGAAACAATTCTGAAGTACTACCTCAAACCTACTAGATTGGCTAATAGGGCTGAAAAAGTAAGTGATAAACATTGGAAGGGATGTGGGAGAAATGAGACATTAATTGTTAGTGGAGTTATGAATTCTGTACAGCCATTTGGAACTATGCCCAAAGAGCTATAAAATTATACTGTGTGATCAGAACCTTAGAACTATTCACAGTAGCAGTCTTCTGGAAAGCTGCTCATGCTTGGCTTTACAAAATTAAATTTGCATACATTTCTACACATGTTCAAATTCCCATTGTTTAAAGGGATTCTGAGAGAAGTAGTATTTTTCTGTGATGAATCTCTTACTGTGACCAGTGTGAGATTATAGTCAATATTTATCTAGGATATTGGATCCTTGAAAGCTAAACCCACCTGAAACTCTGATTATTGGAACTTGTTATTCAAGATTTTATGGGACCCTAATTTACTATTGTTTTGATCTATGGTTACAGGGATAATTATCTGAATTGTCATGATACCAGTAGTAGGAAATGGCACATGCTAAAGTCTGGGAACTGCTGAAGGTAGATGACTGGGCCTGGGAAAAGTTTTAGGGATAACCTCAGACATAGCCTAGGTAAAATCTTCCTGACTCTTATTGCCCCATTATGCTATTTCCTTTCTGAACAGGAAAAATTCACCACCTGTTTAATCCTGAACCTTGCATTTAACATTTTGTTACTATATGATTGACTGTCAGATAAGACTCATGCCAGAAATCAAACAGAGCTAAGGATGTATTGCCACATTTTTATAAGATACCACATTGTTATAACTATGCTCCTCTTTTCCTTTTATATCAAATTCCTATGATCAAGAAGTTCTATAAGTACAACACTAAATTTATTAAGTAACAGATTGATGCTGGAACATCTCTAAGTTATTATAGTAGGATGAAAGTATGAATATCTTACAATTTTAACCTATATTCAAATAATATAGTCAAATAATTGTGTGGGATGGCGAGAATTCTTACTCAAAGAAATAATAGAGCCTTGGTCCTAGCAGTAAAAGGGAAAAGTTTTTTATTCTTTCTCAAGAAAGGGCACTTGGGGTGGCCAGGTGGTGCAGTGAGTAAGAGCGTCGGCCCCAGAGTCAGGAGACCTGGGATCAAATCCAGGCTCAAGTACTTAGCACCATACCCAGAAATAACTGGCTGTATAACCTTGAGCAAGTTACTTAACACCAATTGCTTTAAAAAAAAAAAAAGGGCACTCTCCCCCCACCTCCCCCAATTCATGTAAAAGGGGACTCTGAAAAAACTTTGGAGCTACAGAACCCACAAGATGACACATAGAAGCTAACCTCCTGCTGAGGACAGCCTAGCAGGCCGGAAGGATTTGGCCAGCGAGGCGCTCTGGGAGCCAAGCCCAGCTCTGAGCAAACCAGAGGTTTTAGTCCCAGGGTGGGCCTGACCAACCACCGGCTGGAGGGACTTCAGATCACCAGCAGCTGTGGCGGTTTCCAGAATTATCAACGCATACATGCTAAGGACAAAGTGAGAGGTCAGTGTAGTGTGGACTTTTGGATCCAGAGGTTGGGAGTGTGGTCGGCCTTTGCCCTTGGTGTGAGAAGTCACTGTGGTGCCGCCGCTGTGCAGCCGCCTCCATGTGGCATCTTCAGCACTTGGCCTGAAGACTGTAGGGGGTTAATCAGTTTGAGGGGTAATCATTCTTGCTTTAACCTGCTTGGATCTGGATTGCAGTCCAGGGTGGAGGTCCTGGGGTGTGCAACCAGCTTGTGGAGGCTTCAGAGAGGGCAACCAACTAATACCTTCGGCAGCTGAGAAAACCCCAGCATTTGGGATGAAGTTCCCCTGTCTAGTAGCAGAGTCCTACTGTGGCAAAAAGCCCAGGGGTCAAGTAATTGACTGGCGACATGAGCAGGCAAAGGAAGCAAAGTAAACAGAACAACACAACTTTACACTCCTATTTTGGGGACAAAAAGGATCAAAGCATGGAACAGGAGGAAGACAGTGAAGTCAGAACTCCTGCACCAAAAGCTTTCAAGAAAAATACTAGCTGGTTACAGGCCATAGAGGAGCTTAAGAAGCAAATAAGAGAAGTGGAGGAAAAACTGGGAAGAGAAATGAGAACAATGTAAGAAAATTATGAAATTAGAGTCAACAGCCTGACTGAGTAAAATCACACCTTAAAAAATAAACTTACTCAAATGGGAAAAGAGTCTCAAAAAGGCAATGAGGAGAAGAATGCCTTTAAAAGCCGAATTTGCCAGATGGAAAAAGAATCTCAAAAGCTCATTGAGGAGAATCATTCCTTCAGAATTAGACTGGAGCAAATGAAAGCTAGTGACTTTATGAGAAATCAAGATGCTGTTAAACAGATCCAAACAAATGAAAGAATAGAAGGCAATGTGACATATCTCATGGGAAAAACCACTGACCTGAAAAATATATCCAGGAGAGAGAATTTAAAAATTATTGGACTACCTGAAAGCCATGATCAAATAAAGAACCTAGAAATCATCCTCCAAGAAATTCTCAAGGAAAACTGCCCTGATGTTTTAGAACCAGAGGGCAAAATAGAGGTTGAAAGAATCCACTGATCACCTCCTGAAAAAGATCCCAAAAAGAAAACTCCTAGGAATATTATAGGCAGGTTCTGAAATTCCAGGATCAAGGAGAGAATATTACAAGCAGCCATGAAGAAACAATTTGAATATTGTGGAAACATAATCAAGATAACACAGGATCTGGCAGCTTCTAGACTGAGGGATCAAAGGGCTTGGAATATGATATTCCAGAGGTCAAAGGAGCTGGGATTAAAACCAAGAATCACATACCCAGCAAAATTGAGCATCATGTTTCAGGGGAAAACATGATCATTCAGTGGAATAGAGGACTTTCAAGCATTCTTGATGAAAAATCCAGAGTTGAATAGAAAATTTGACATGCAGATACAAGAAGCAAGAGAAGTATGGGAATGTAAACAGGGAAAAGAAATCATAAGGAACGTATCACAGTTCAACCATTTGCATTCTTACATTGAAAAATGATAATTATAACTGACGAAACTTTTCTCAGTATGAAAATAGTTGAAGGGTATATATATGTCCATATAGGAGGGTATATGGGTGTATGAATGCATATGTCAATGTGTGTATATATGTTTACAGGTATACATAGACAGAGGGCACAGGACCAATTTAATAGGAAGAGATGATACTTAAAAGGTGAAATTAAGAGGTAAGAGAGGAATATAATGAGAGGAGATGGGGAGAGACAGAATTGGACAAACTATCTCATATAGAAGAGGCAAGGAAAATGGTTACAATGGAGGGGAAGAATAGGAAGGCAAAAGGGAATGGGTCAACCTTATTCTCATTGAATTTGACTCAGGGAGGGAATGACATACACACTAAATAGGATATCTCACCCTACAGGAGAGTAGAGGGGAAGGGGATAAGAGGGGGGATGATGGAAGGGAGGGCAGGGTGTGGGGGAGGGAAGGTGGAAGCACCCACATTTGAAAAGGGACAGTGTAGATGTAGAGAATAGAACAAGTGGGAGGTGGGATAGGAGGGAGGGAAATATAGTCAGATTTTTACAATATATCTACTATGGTAATGTTTTGCATAGCTACACATGTACAACCTATACTGAACTGCTTATCTTCCCAGTAAGGGTGGGTGACAAGGGAGGAAGGGAATGAATGAATCTGGAATTCAAAGTTTTAAAATGAAATGTTAATATATATATATATATATATATATATATATATATACACACACACACACACACACACATATTTACATATATGTATATGTATGTGTATATATATATATTATTAGTAATATTATTTTACATGTAATTGGGAAATAAGATATACAGGCACTGGGGCATAGAGATCCACCATGCCCCCATGCCCTACTGGAAAAGTCGAAGGGGGTATGGGAGAAGATATGGGAGAGAGCAGATTGGAGGAGGGAATATCCTGTGGGACTGCTATTTTGGGGTGGTGGGTAGGGGAAAAACAGGGAGAAAATTTGTAGCTCAAAACCTGGAGGAAATGAATGATATAAACCAGAAGTTAATAAAGCATTTGAAAAAAAAAATAAAGGGTACTTTCCACCCATCTAAGATGGTGATCTTAGAGAACTGCACAGGTGTTTTCAGCAAAGCAGAATTTATAGTCGCTAACCTCAACCTCTCCCTAATACTCCCCCCTCTCCTCAGCCCATTGGCTGGGCATGTTGGAGGTACAATCTATTTGCAGAAACTCTAACTTTTCCCCAGCAACAAAGAAATAAGGATGTAGGGGACTCGGGGCCCCCTGGTATTTATATAGAACATTCTGTGTTTCAAAAAAACCCCACAGGTATACAGTTTGAACCGTTTTGAACAGGATGTGCTGAGGGGGCCAGGAATGGTTTTTAACACAGGTTATGTAAGCATGCAGGCAAACAGCCAAACTATTCCTTGAGGGGGCCTTACTTTTGTCCCACTCATAATGATATAGAAATTATATCCCCCTTAGGGGGAAATGATTAGACAAAGTAATTAGACAAAGATGCAATGTGATAGTTTTCTAATTAAATGGAATAGTAACTAAAATTTTTTTATTAAATTATTCATTTTTACTTTTCAACATTCACTTCCACAAATTTTAAATTTTCTCCCCCTCCCTCCCCAAGATGGCTTGCAATCTGATATGGATTCTACCCATACATTCCTATTAAACAAATTTTCACATTAGTCCTGTTACATAGAAGAATTATAATGAATAGGAAAAACCATGAGAAAGAAACTGTAATAATTAGAAAAAGCTTAATACAGTGCCTGGCTGTAATGGTAATGGGGATTTGGAGATCTTTCCTGCTCCTTGTATTGGCAGTCAAACAGGTACTTAGCACCTTGTTTCAAGTTCATGATTGTATCAGGTATTAAGATCCAGAACTTGTGAATCCCACAACTTGTGAACCCTAGAACTTTTGAAGGGGAGGAGCTAATGACCATATATAAGGAGAGGCCCAGGCTGGAGAGAGCAGAACTGAGAAGGGAGCTCTTGTGGTGGAGGAGAAAATTAGGCTTCTAATTTCTAATTAAAGAATTCGAATTTCTAATTAAAGAAAATTAGGCTTCTAATTTCTTATGTTGTAAATTTTGGGAAACCATTGAATAAGAAATGTTGTTACCTTGATTGATACCTAGAAAGAGTTTCACTTGTATCTTTGGTAAAGTAACTTCCTTTTTTAATCTGGATGCTGTTTGATTATCAATTGAGCACTTGAAGATGTGGTCATAATGTTTGAAAACTGTTAAATATTTAATGGGTTATATTTATTTGTTTTTTTAAACTGGATAAAGTTTGAGACTTGTAATTGGCCAGAGTCATAAAGTCTAATTAGTCCTGTGGTCAGGGCTTTCTAAAGTTCTGAAGTTTGAGAAACTAAGACTACTCCCAACCAAAATGGGGGACCTACAACTGCTTATAGTAAAGAGAGTTTTATCTGAAATTTTACTTGGCTATGACTTTTTAAAAATTATTTTTATGACTTTAATTTTAATTTTATTAATTTAATTTAATTATTTTAAAATTGTACCTGTTAATAGGTAGCATGTATTGAAGTTGCATCTTTGAACTAACTTAGTAACAGTAGACCTTGGATTCAAAGACTTCATTTTGTCTCAGGAGTTAACAGGCAGTACAAAATTGGAGGCTTGCTGTAGTCAACATTTTTCTGGTGTTTAGAATCAACTATTGTGTATTCACTTTATGTGTGAAAGTCCAGAATGTAATTATTCACATATTATAAATAAAGGGTAAATAAGATGTCCTTATATGTATTCATTGTTAACTATTCTTACAACTTGAGAAAAATGACACTTAACAACTGAGCAACTAAGTAAATGAATTCTTATGTCTGCCATCCCTTTGCTAATAGTTTTATATTCATGTATGAGATTAAGTCCTTTTAAGATATGAGGATAATATATGTATATATACACACATGTGTACATATATACATGTGTACATATACGTATATGTATGTGTACACACAAAAAATGAAGGATAGGATAAAGATATAAAAGTGTTTGGAGAAAAAAAATTATTGGCGTGGTGAACTCTGAGAAAGCAAGATTAACCTATTAGAAATCCAAGGACTAGGATATATGAGCAATTAGCTTCTAAAATTTCCCAATAGGAAATACAGGGTTTGAGTATGATTAGGAATAAGCTCTAAAAAGTAGATTGAGGGTTTTACATATAAAATTGCATTAATAATTGTAAAAATTTTAAATCAATAAATTTTCTCAATCAAAGTCTCTGGCAATATTGAGAGACAGAAGTGTTCATTTTCTTAGTTGGACTTCAAGAATCCTTTTCAAGAATAGGATTAGATCTATATGGTCTGAATGGGTTTTTGCCACATGAACTAATTATTGAAAGACCAATTTGGGAAGCTCAAGACACAAAACTCAGCAGAAGACAACAACATGAAAACGTCTACAAGCAAAGCCCAAAAAAATGCAGATGGGACACAAACTCAAGGTTAGAAACTTCACCAGATTCCATGAAGGAAGATGTCACAGAGATCCCCTAGAAGCAACTAAGGCAAAGAGACAGTAGCGAAAGCTAAAAGAAAGAGGCTTTCTGAAAGCCTCTGCAGATAATCAAAGAGACTCTTCAACATATAGTTAGCCAACTGGAACCAATCATAGATTGTCTATACATGTTCCATAATCTATCTCTTTAAGGCATTTTCCTTATTCGTTATAACAATTCTTCTAGAAAAAGGCTTCCCAGGTTCTAATGTGGAAAGATGCTGCTATCCCAGGTGCTACGTGAATGTAAGGCTATCTGTGCTTAACAACCCTATACAACAACCCCAAACGTTACTGAAACACTCTCTAAAGTGCTAAAGTCGGGGAGGCTGGGGTGGTACAGTGAGTAGAGTGCTGGCCCTGGAGTCAGGAGGACCTGAGTTGGGATCCAGCCTCAGACACTTAACACACACAAACAAAAAACCTAGCTGTGTGATCTTGGGCAAGTTACTTAAACCCAATTGCCCTTCAAAAAAAAAAAAAGTAAAGTGCTAAAGTCCTCAATTTTATTAGCACTTCTACAATATGACTATCAAATATGCATACAAACCTCCAACCTGTCCCATGAACTCCTCTCCAACTGTCAACTATAATTTCTACCTAGATATTCCACTCGCTCCTTAAATTCAACATGTCCCAAATCGTCAAGGCAAGTCAGTAAATGCCTCCTATGTGCCAGATACTCCACTAAGCAAGCACCAGTGACAGAAAACAACACAAAACCAGTCCCTTCTCTCAGGAAGCTCACATTCTAATGGGAGAGACAATATACAAATAATTATGTACAAAAAAGCTACATACAGTATAAATTGTAGATAATCAGAAAACAAAAGCATTAAAGGGATTGGGAAAGGCTTCTTGAGAAAGGTGAAATTTTAACTAGGACTTAAAGAAAGCTTAGGAAATCTGGGAGCCAGAGATGAAGAGGGAGAGAATTTGTATGTAGAACGGCCAGTGAAAATGAATAGTTAGAAGATGGGATATCCTGTTGCATAGTCTCGGTGGATCAGCAGAGTATGTAGAAGAGATTCAAGTGGAAGAAGACCAAAAAGAGGGAGGAGAGGGAGGAAGAGGTTAATGAAAGGTCAAATAAGATTTTATATTTGATCCTGGAGGTAATAGTGAAACATGTAGTTTATTGAATATGAGGGTGGCATAGTCAGAGTCACTTTTAGGAAGAACAATTTGACAGGTGAATGGAGGATGGACTAGAGTGAGGAGAGCCTTGAGGGTAGGAAGACCAAACAGAAATCTCTTGGAATAATTCAAGCATGCCGTGAGGGAGCCTGCAGCAGAGTGGTAGCAGTGTCAGAAAAGAGAAGGAGGCATATATGAAAGATGTTACAAATGTAGATCTGATAACAGATTAGATATGAGGAGTGAGGGAGAGAATGAGACATCCAGTATGACAACTATATTTCCAGCTTAGTGTGATAGTAATGGAATATAAAGATCCCCCTGTATTGGCTTGGTTTTCAAATTGATTGTGTTAAAACCCAGAGCTTGTTAATCCCACCTGTGGGATGGACTTGTTGACTTGAAAAGAGAGTCCTGAACTGGGAGGAGCTGGTGACGTAGATTGGGAGAGACACAAGAGAGAGGCAGAAGAACTTTTTGGAAGCAGCACCCTCGTGGAGGCAGAGAGAGACTGAGAGGATTGCTGAGGGCCACTTTGAATTGCCCTGGACTTTTGAGACCTGCCCCCAGAGCTGCCAAGGACTGAGGAGACATGGCTGTTTTGCTGGTACTTTGTCTGTCTGTCTTGATGTTGTTTTGCCAGATTTGTCCACTGGTGAAAGACAGTCCTGTTGTTGAAGAAGTCCTGGAACCTGGCTGTTGGTTAAGAGCTCCTGAGACTGTCCTGCAGACAGAGAGTGAATACTGTCCACTGGTGAAGGACAGTGCTGTTGTTGCAGGGGTCTGGGAACCTTTCTGTTGGTTCAGAAGCCCTGAAGAAGGATTTTCTTATTGTATGTTTACAGAAATCCTGGGAGAGGGTTTTGCTAATGTTTTCAGGGGTCCTAGGACTGTTCTGCAGACAGAGGATGAATTAATGAAGAGACTGGCAATGTATTTTGTGGCCTTGCTAAGCTTTGGAACAAAGATTGCTGAGAACTTGTCTCATGTCAAGATGAAGAAAAGACCTCCATTTGGGTATTAAGTGGTGTGCTTAAACTTGTTATAACTCTGGGGTAGATTCAATTGTGATCCAGGGGTGGGAAACTTTTGATCTTTTTGTGTTCTATGATTGAACAAATGAATGCACTTTACTTATGATTGGAAACTAATCTCCATTTGAGAAGAGGGGCTTTGTGATGGACTAAATGAAGGTATAGCCTAGGGGTGGAGTATTATTTAGAACAGGGACTTTGTAATTGATTGAATGAATGTAAGGTCTTGGGGTGGGGTAGTACTTGGAGATTATTTAATCACACTTAGTAAATGCTGTATTTTGAGTAATATCATATTTTGATCTTCTCTATTCTTACTTTGTCACTGAATAAAATGGAGAGCACCTATGCTGGTATTTTGAACCTTGGGAAGTTGCCTTTGCTTGGCATTACATTATACTTAGGTGACTGGGAAGATTGTGGTGGTATTGACAGTAATGGGAAAGTTAGGAATAGGGGAGGGTTTGAAGGCAAAGATAATGTGTTCGGTTTTGAATATATTGTGTTTGAGGTATCTATGGGATGGACATTCAGTTAAAGACAAACAAGCAGTTGTAAAAGGGAGACCACAGGTCAGGAGAGAAGTTAAGGCTAGATAAATGGATCAGAAAATCATCTGCCTAGAGATTATAATTAAATCCATGGGACCTGATGAGATCACCAAATGAAATGATATAGAAGGAAAAGAGAACAGGACCCAGGACAGAGCCTTAGGGGACACTGACCTTTATTGAGTATGATGTGGATGAAACTCCAGTAGAGGAAACCAAAAAGAAGCAATTAGGTAAAACAACTAGGAGAGAGCAGTGTCACAAAAACTTAGTGAGAAGAGGGAGAATGACAGTATTAAAGGCTGTACAGCATAACCTCTAAAGGTCTTCTATCCTCAAAAATGAATGAAGATTGAGGAAAGAACATTAGATTTGGTAACTTTGGAGAGGGCAGTTTCAACTGAATTGCAGAGTTGTACTGAGTTAAGAGAATGGGAAGAACTGAACATCATCTGCCCACCCCCCACAAATATGCCCCTCCTCTAAACTTCCTAAATTCTCTTAATGAATTCTCTATCCCCCAAATCATCCTGGCTTGTCCACAGACATCTTTGACACTTTACTTCCTCACCCTCTATATATTCTTTTGCCAGTTCCCTCTATATGTTCCATGTATTCTTCCATGTATTCTATATATTCCCACCTATATATTCTCCACCTCTCCCCACCCCCAATTATCCAGGCCTGTCTCAACAGACATTTTGCTCCCTCATCCCCTATATATTCATTTGCCAAGTTTCCATAAATATTACTTCCATAATATCTCCCACATCCATTCTTTTTTTTTTTAAATCAAATTACATAACCACTACTGTAGTTCACACCTCTCGCCTATATTACTGTAGCAGTTTCCTACTGGTTGGTCTTCTCACCTTCACTCTCTCCTCTCCAATCTGTCAAAGTTTTCAATGACTTCCTATAGCCTGACATTCATGGCCCTCCAAAATCTAGCTCATTTTCAGCTTTCACAGTACTCCCCTGCATCCACTCCTTTCTCCAGGCAAGCTGCTCCCCAAAACTTGTCCTGACCTTGAAGAGCATTTTTTACAAGCCATTCCCTATGCCTTTTCTGGGAGCTTTT
>NW_027187380.1:29058996-29113970 GCF_028583685.1 Petaurus breviceps papuanus | reverse complement strand
AAAAATGCTCTCTCCCATCTCAACTTTTCCTAAAACATTTTTGGTTCTGTCTTTTACACACCTTCTTGCATTATACTTACTTGCGCACATGTATTAACGCATATTTGATTTTAATTTCCTTAAGTGCATTGGTTGTAAACATTTACCGTCCCACCCCCATTTTTGTATCCCCAGCTGCAGTTTCTCACACAGTGGAAGAACTAAAATGTTTAAATTGAATTCCCCGCCCCCATCTCTATGGTAATTATCTGAACCCACCCTAATGCAAGTTGACCTGGAAACGGAAGTAAATAGTCACTGTTACTTCTGGGAGAACGTTTCCTGGAGGTCTTTCTACATAGAAAAGCTGGTCTTTCACCTTCTTAGGCCAGAGGTGAGAATGAGGAGTGGGTGTGGATGGTCTACGGTGGGGGCGGGCCAGGGAAGCATCCTTCTTATTCTCTGTAGGTAGCGGAAGAGAAACCTCTGAGCATAACGTCGAAGGCTCCCAAGGAAAAGCTGAAGAAGGAGGTGAGAAAGGACTAAATCTGTGTTTCCATGGCAGTCCAAACACACCTTCCGCCTTCTTTTTTTCTTCTTAGGAACTATCAGCTGCTTTGAAAACCTGGGCTTGCCGCTGAGGATTCTGGGTATTTTGGGGGTGGGAGGGTGTAAGTGGGGACCTGAGCAGGGACTTCTGGGACTTGTAGTCCGCTTAGGGCGAGGGCATACTACGGCTGCCGTTTCAGAGGGTCTTCTTGGAATCAGAGGTGAGTACGGGCCTAGAGACCTCAAAACCATTGGAATTCCCCACATATTACCCTTGGCACTAAAGGGATTAGTCTATCTTCTGTTGCATCGTCAAAGATTAGAAATCTTGTAGTGTCCTGTTAGGCATCCCAACCCCTCCCTCCTTTCACTGTTAGTCTCTTGACTCTATGATCATTTACATATTTACAGAGTTGTGGGGTTACAAGATTGTGAAGAATCCTAGAATCCAAATTTTAGGTCTAAAATGGACTGAAAGACCATCTAGTCCAGACACTCGTTAACATCTAAGACGGAAAAATAAAAGGAAAAGGGGAAGCATTTCCTGGGGGAAAAAAAAGTTAGAACAAGAACCCACCCTCTCTGGAAGTCTTGCGGTCTGACAGGGTTAGACCTCAGAATTAGAAATGGGAAATATGGTTTCTAGACCTTCTGCTGACAGGGGTTCATTCTAGATTCCTAGAGGTTTGTTCCCATTCCTTATTGGAACTTGAGGAACTTTTAGAAACTCATAATAATTATGAGTCACAGGTCAGTTGGTCAACAAGGATTAATTAATCACCTGTTAACATGCTCTTTGCTATGCCTTGTGGATACAAACACAAAAAATGAAACAGTTCCTGCTCCCAAGAATCTTACATTCTAGCAGAGAATCATATAAAATATATATAGAATATATACAAAATTAATGCAAGATAATTTTGTGAGGGAGTGTACTAGCAGTTGGACTTCATGTAAAAGGTTGAGATGAATCTTGAAGGAGATCAGAGATTCCAAGAGACAGAGAGTGTATTGCAGGCATGGGAGACAACCAATTTAAAGGCACTGGGGTCTGGAAATGGAGTGAAGTGTGATAATCAGTAAGCTGTATCATGTAGTATGGAGTAAAGTCTAAGAAGCCTGGGAAGGTAGGACAGTATCAGGTTGTGAAGAGCCTTAAGTATCAAACAAAGGATTTTATATTTGATCATGGAGGCAATGGGTAACCACTGGAGTAAATTGAGGGAAGTGGCATTATTTGATCTGCACTTTAGTAAAGTCATTTTGGCAACTGTGCATTTGTGCAACAATGAATTGGAATAGGGAAAGACTTGAATCAAAGAGACTAAATACGTGGTAGGCTAACCAAGATGAGAGATGAAGAAGAGGACCTGAGCTAGGGTGGTAACTATGTGAGTGGAGGATATGATATGTTAAGACAAACCACAGCATCTGACAACTAGTTGCATATAAGGGGTGAGAGAGGGGGAGGATTCAAGGGTTAAAAGCCAAAGTGGCAAACTTGGTTCACTAGAAGGTTAGTCATGCCCTTGACATTAATAGGGAAATTAGAGGAAGGGTGGGTCTTTCTTTTGTGAGTGGCTGTGGGGAGAAGAGAATAGGTTCTTTATTGGACAAATTGAATTTGAAATGCTAATGGAACATCTAGGTGGAAATATCCAATTGGCAGATGTGTAACTGGAGCTCAGGAGAGGTTTTAAGGTTGGATATCATCAGCATAGAAATAGTCATTAAACCCATGGCACTAGTGAGATTACCAAGATCATTTCCCACCTAGGTACTTTCCTGGACTGCATCATGTCTCTAGAAACTCATCATTCTGCAAGATAAAATCAATTCAAAACTCACACCTCCTCATATAATTTCCCCCTTTTACATTCCAGTAGAAATATTATCATATAAAGAATATACAGAATATGTACAAAATTAATACAAGATAGTTTTGTGAGGGAGTACACCTGCAGATGGGCTTCATGTAAAAGGCTGAGATGAATCTTGAAGGAGATCAGGGATTTTAAGAGGCAGAGGTGAGAAGAGAGTACATTACAGACATGGGAAATGGCCAATTTAAAGGCTCTGGGGTCTGGAGATGAAGAGAAATGTGATGAACTTGCATGACTTCATGAAGTTGCATGACTTCATCATTCCCTGCCATCCCCCTTAAGCTTCTTGTTATGTGTTGTCTCCCTGCTTAGATTGTGAGGCTCCTTGAGGCAGGGATTGTCTTATACCTTTCGTTGTATTCCCAGCATAGTTGCGATGTGTTGTATGTGTATACACACCCACACATACATATACACTAACTGTTGTGTGCCCAAGAAAGAAAGTATAAAGAGAAAGGAGAAGAGGGCCTAGGCCTTGTATAATACCCACAGTCAATGGGCATGACAGGGATCATAAATTAGCAAAAGAAACTGAAGAGAGATCAGAAAGGTTTTCATGACATGAAAAACCAGAGAGTAAGGAGTATCCAGGAGAGATTAATCAGTGTGGTGAAATATTGCAGAGGCCAAGGAGGATGCAAATTGAGAAAAGGCCATTAGGTTTGGCAATTAGAAGATTGTTTATTAGTAACTTTGGAGAGAGCAGTTTCAATTAGGTTTGGGAAACCTAATCACAAAGAATTAAGAATAAAGGAAAAGAGATGACTAGGTGGCACAGTGAATAGAGCACCGGCCTTGGAGTCAGGAGGATCTGAGTTGAATCCGGTCTCAGACACTTAACACTTACTAGCCGTGTGACCTTGGGCAAGTCACTTAACCCCAATTGCCCTACCTTCCCCCTTCCAAAAAGCAAAAAAAAAAAAAAGAATAAAGGAGGAAGTGGAGGGATGAGGTGAATAGATGATCCTGAATAGACCAAAATATATTTTAATACCTTCCCTGGGATTTCTCAGATTTTTATGGTTTAAATAAAGCAAGTCTAAAGTACAAAAGGCAATTATTGGGCATATAAAAAGTAACAGTTGAGTACTGCACTAATTTAAAGGTTGGTCAGTGATTGTCATTTGAATTTAAACATCATTACCCATTTCACCATGAAGTTATTTTATAATGTTAATCCTATATATGTATATATCTCTTTGAAATTTTTACATATGCTGTGTTATTTGATCTTGCAACAATTTTGTAAGGAAGGGAACATTAAATATCAATATAGCTACTTTTATAGTTGAGAAAACTGAGGATACAAAGAGTAATTATCTCTTCTTATCCCCCTCCAAGGGACTTCTTAAATCTCTAGTGACATTCATTAGATACAGATATATCCTGCATAAATGACAAACATTTTTACAATATGATCATTAATGCATTATAATCAAACCTCAACCAGTGCTAACCCTTCTATGTAGATTCTTGAATCCATTCCTTTCCATTTCCTCTATGAACCTACTCCTTCAATCATTGCTTTTCCTTCCCACTCCTTGGACTTTAGGATAGAGAAACTTGTTGCTCATCCTTAGTTTTTCAAAGAAGACTTATGATATCATGGGTGGTGTCTTGACTTGCACATGAATTGGATTGAAATGAGGCAGAGTTGCACAGAGATGTCACCCTCACACTCTTTTCCTGAGTCATTGAAGTGTAGTGGTAGGACAAAAGTCAAGATTACTGACAATAGCCCAAAACACAGTAGATGACTTTGGTTTCTTCGATGTCTGACTGAGCTCTAAACACTCCACACTGACTATTTCAGTCCTCTTCATGTCCATTAAAACAGATTGTTCTCATCTGCCCATTTTGCTGAGGGATGTCTTCATATGCTTGGGGTAGACATTCCACCCAACTCACCAATAGTTTTGAGGTTATCCAAAACCCCCCAGAAGAGTTGCTATAAATATTTTTGTACATATAGGTCCTTTTCCTTTTTGGTTTTTTATCTCTTTTGGGATATAGACCTAGTAGTGGTATTGCTAAGTTATTGCGTGGTTTTGTAGCCTTTTGGACATAGTTCTAAATTGCTCTACAGAATGGTTGAATCCGTTAACAACTCCATTTTTCCCACATCCCCTCCAACATTTGTCATTTACCTTTTCTGTCCTGTTAGCCAAACTAATAGGTATAACATAGTATCTCAGAATTATTTTAATTTGTATTTCTCTAATTAACAGTGAGAGGATTTTTTTCATATGGCTATAGTTTTGATTACTTCATCTGAAAACTGATCATATCTTGATCATTTATCAACTGGGGAATGACTTTTTAAAATACATTTCACTCAGTTCTCTATATGTTTGAAAATTAAGACCTTGATCAGAGAAACTACCTTTAAAATTTTTTCACAGTAACTATTGCTAACTGTATTAGCCTCCATCCTATTTCTCTTCCCCTCCTCCCCTGTCCCCAGTTATTCTATATCTCCTTTCACCCTGTCCCTCCTCAAAAGTGTTTTGCTTCTGATTACCCTCTTCAAATCTGCCCTCCCTTCTATCACCCCACCCCCTTTTCTCTTATCCCCTTCCCCTCCTACTTTCCTATAGGGTAAGATATAGTTCTGTACCCAGTTGTGTATTTTTTTTTAAATCAAATGCTTTATTAACTTCTAGTTCACATTGTTCATTTCTGCAAGATTTTGAGTTACAAATTTTCTTCCCATTTTTCCCCTACCCACCACCCCAAAATAGCAATCCCACTGGATATCTCCTCCAATCTGCTCTCTCCCGTATCTTCTCCTATACCCCCTCTAACTTTCCAATAGGGCACAGTGGATCTCTGTGCCCCAGTACCTGTATATCTTATTTTCCATTTACATGTAAAATAATATTGATAATAGTATATATATATATATACACATACATACATATACATACATACATACATATATATATAAATAAATAAAACTTTTTATTTTAAAACTTTGAATTCCAGATTCATTCCCTTCCTCCCTTGTCACCCATCCTTACTGGGAAGATAAGCAATTTAATATAGGTTGTACATGTGTAGCTATACAAAACATTTCCACAGTAGATATATTGTAAAAGACTGACTATATTTCCCTCCCTCCTATCCCACCTCCCACTTTTTCTATTCTCTACTTTGATCCTGTCCCTTTTCAAAAATGGGGGTTTCCAACTTCCCTCTCCTCCAGCCTGCCCTCCCTTCCATCATCCCCCCTCTCATCCCCTTCCCCCTATTCTCCTGTAGGGTGAGATACCGTATTTAGTGTGTATGTCATTCCCTACCTAAGCCAAATTCAATGAGAATAAATTTGACCCATTCCCTTTTGCCTTCCTATTCTTCCCCTCCATTGTAACCATTTTCCCTTACCTCTTCTATATGAGATAGTTTACCCCAAACTGTCTCTCCCCATCTCTTCTCATTATATTCCTGTCTCACCTCTTAATTTCACCTTTTAAATATCATCCCTTCCCGTTAAACTGGTCCTGTGCCCTCTTATCTATGCATACCTGTACACATTCACATATGTATTCATACCCCCATATACCCTCCTATATAAACATATATATGTATGTGAGTGTGTGTGTATGTATATATGTATATATGCACATTTCTATGCCTTTCAATTGTTCTTATAATGAGAAAGATTTCATCAGTTACAATTATCGTTTTTCCATGTAGGAATGTAAATAGTTCAACTTTGATAAGTTCCTTATGATCTTTTCACTGTTTGCCTTCTCAAGCTTCTCTTGCTTCTTGTATCTCAATGTCAAATTTTCTATTCAATTCTTGGTTTTTTCCTCAAGAATGCTTGAAAGTCCTCTATTCCACTGAATGACCATATTTTCCCTTTAAACATGATACTCAGTTTTGCTGGGTAGGTGATTCTTGGTTTTAATCCCAGCTCCTTTGACCTCTGGAATATCATATTCCAAGCCCTTTGATCCCTCAATCTAGAAGCTGCCAGATCCTGTGTTATCCTGATTATGTTTCCACAATATTCAAATTGTTTCTTCCTGGCTGCTTGTAATATTTTCTCCTTGATCTGGGAATTTCAGAACCTGCCTATAATATTCCTAGGAGTTTTCTTTTTGGGATCTTTTTCAGGAGGTGATTGGTGGATTCTTTCAACCTCTATTTTGCCCCCTGGTTCTAAAACATCAGGGCAATTTTCCTTGAGAATTTCTTAAGGATGATTTCTATGTTCTTTTTTTGATCATGGCTTTCAGGTAGTCCAATAATTTTTAAATTCCCTCTCCTGGATCTATTTTCCAGGTCAGTGGTTTTCCCAATGAGATATTTCATATTACTTTCTATTTTTTCATTTGTTTGGATCTGTTTAATAGTATCTTGATTTCTCATAAAGTCACTAGCTTCCATTGGCTCCAATCTAATTCTGAAGGAATGATTCTCCTCAGTGAGCTTTTGAGATTCTTTTTCCATCTGGCAAATTCAGCTTTTTAAGGCATTCTTCTCCTCATTGCCTTTTTGAGACTCTTTTCCCATTTGAGTTAGTCTACTTTTTAAGGTATTTTCTTCAGTCAGGCTGTTGACTCTCATTCCATAATTTTTTTGCATCGTTCTCATTTCTCTTCCCAATTTTTCCTCAACTTCTCTTATTTGATTTTCAAAAACTTTTTGAGCTCCTCTATGGCCTGTAACCAACTCGTATTTTTCTTGGAAGCTTTTGGTGTAGGAGTTCTGACTTCACTGTCTTCCTCCTGTTCCATGCTTTGATCCTTTTTGTCCCCAAAATAGGAGTCTAATGTTGGATTCCTCTGTTTGCTTTGCTTCCCTTGTTTACTCATGTTGTCACTCAGTTACTTGATGTGATCTTTTTGCCACAGTAGGCTCTGCTACCGGATAGGGGAGCTTCGTACCAAACGCTAGGGTTTTCTCAGCTGCCAAAGGTATTAGTTGGGTGCCCTCTCTGAAGCCTCCACATGCTCTGGCAAGGTGGTCACACACCCCAGGACCTCCACCCTAGATTGCAATCCAGATCCAAGCAGGTTAAAGCAAGAGCAATTACCCTTCAGACTGGTTGCTTGGTCCCCCTATAGTCTTCAGGCCAGGAGCTAAAGCTGCCACGTGGCGGTGGCTGTGGTGCCTCAGCAGGTTTTCCCTCCAGGGGATAAAGGTCGACTGCACTCCCAACTACTGGATCCCAAAGTCCACACTGCACTGACCTCTCACTTTGTCCTTAGCATCTATGGGTTGATAATTCTGGAAACCACCACAGCTGCTCATGATCTGAAGTCCCTCTAGCCAGTGGTTGGTCAGGCCCGTCCTTGGGCTAAAACCTCCGGCTTACTCAGGGCTGGGGTGGGCTCCCAGAGTGCTGTGCTGGCTGCTCCCTGCCAGCCTGCCGGGCTGTCATCAGCGGGAGGTTCTTTGTGTCATTTTGTGGGTTCTCTAGCTCCAAAGTTTGTTCAGAGTCACCTTTTACATGAATTGGAGGTAGTGGGAGTTGGAGCCCAGTGGAAGCCCTGTTTCTACTCCTCCAGTTGTGTATGTTATTGCCTCTTTGAGCCAATACTGATGAGAGTAAGGTTCACTAACTCCTCCTCATCTCCCACCTCTTCCCCTCCATTGTAAAAGCTTTTTCTTGCCTCCTTTATGAGATAATTTAGCCTATTCTACCTCTGCCTTTCTCTTTCTCCCAGTACATTCCTCTCTCACCCTTTCATTTTACTTTTTAGATATCATCCCTTCCCTATCCAACTCACACATGTGTCCTCTCTCTCCCCCACCCCCACCCCTTTCTCCCTCCCTGTCTTTTTGTCTCTGTATGTGTGTGTGTCTGTGTGTGTCTGTGTACACTCCTTCTAACTACACTAATAATGAGAAAAGTCTTATGAGTTACAAATATCTTCCCATGCTGGAATATAAACAGTTTAACCTTATTAAGTACCTTATGGTTTCCCCTTTCCTGTTTAACCTTTTATGTTTGTCTTGAGTCTTATATTTAAAAGTCAAATTTTCTATTCATCTTGGGTCTTTTTATTAAGAATGCCTGAAAATCCTCTATCTCATTGTTCATTTTTCCCCCTGAAGGATTATATTCAGTTTTGCTGGGTAGGTGACTGTCGGTTGTAATCCTAACTCCTTTGCTCTCTGAAATATCATATTCTAAGCCATCTGATACTTTAATGTAGAAGTTGCTAAATCTTGTGTTTCCTGACTGTGATTCTACCCTACTTCCATTGTTTCTTTCTGGCTGCTTACAGTATTTTCTCCTTGACTGAGAACTCTGGAATTTGACTTTAATATTCCTGACAGTTTTCATTTTGGGATGTATTTCAAGAGGTGATCAGTGAATTATTTCAATTTCTATTTTCTCTTCTGGTTGATAATTTCTTGAAAGAGGATGTCTAGGCTCTTTTTTTTTTTTTAATCATGGCTTTCAGGAAGTCCAGTAATTTTTAAATTATGTCTCCTGGATCTATTTTCCAGGCCAGTTGTTTTTCAATTGAGATATTTCACATTGTCTTCTTTTTTTTTTTCATTCTTTTTTTTTTTTTGCTTTTTTGGAGGGCAGTTGGGGTTAAGTGACTTGCCCAAATTCACACAGCTATTAAGTGTATTAAGTGTCTGAGGCTGGATTTGAACTCCTATCCTCCTGACTTCAGAGCCAGTGCTCTATTCACTGCGCCACCTAGCCACCCCTTATTTTTTCATTCTTTTGGTTTTGTTTGTTTCTTGATTTCTCATAAATTCATTAGCTTCCATTTGCTCCATTCTAATTTTTAAGGAATTATTTTCTTCAGTAAACTTTTGGACCTCCTTTTCCATTTGCCCAATTCTTCTTTTTAAGGCATTCTTTTCCTCATTGGCTTTTTGGACCTCTTTTGGCCTAGTCTTTTTTAAGGTATTATTTTCTGCATTATTTTTTGTGTTTCTTAATAAAACTGTCGACCTTTTTTATGGTTTTCTTGCATCACTCATTTCTCTTCCCATTTTTTCTTCTACTACTCTTACTTGATTTTCAAAATCAAGCTTTTGAGCTGTTTCATGGCTTGTGATGAACTCATGTTTTTCTTGGAGGCTTTGGATGTAGGAACTTGGACTTTATTGTCATCTTCTGAGCGTGTATTTTGATCTTCCTTGTCAACATAGCAACTTTCAATAGTCAGCGGGTTTTTTTTTCATTGTTTACTCATTTCTCCAACCTTTTAATTGATATAATTCTTTGTTAAAGTAGAGCTGTGCTTCCAGGGTGGAGGGTGCATTGTTCAGGGGTTTTGTGCAACTGTTTTCAGAGAACAGGAACCTGTAGGAACCTGTTAAGTTTTCAGTTCTTCCAAGGTGGTATGATCTAAGGAGAGGTGTTTACTACCCTCCTGGCCTATGCTGTGGTCTGTGAGAGACCACAAGCACTCTTTTTTGCCCTGGAACTGCCACCCAGGACTGTGACCTGGATCCAAGTATGAGCAAAGCAACAGAATCCTGCCTCAATGCTAACAAAAAGATCCCTGTAATCTTCAGAACTATGTTTGACCCCCTTACTGTCTGAGCTAAGAGCTCCAGAAGTAGCTGCTGCCCCTGTTGATTTCATCACTCACAAGATCAGCTCCTTATTTGTGAGGGCTTGGGCTGTGCTGGTGTGGCCTCTGCTACACTATGCTTCTCTCTCACCTTGGTGCAACACATCTTTCCTGCTGGCCTTCTAAGTTGTCTTGGGCTGGAAATTTGTTTCACTCCCTCTTTTTGTGGGTTCTGCTGCTCTGGAATTTGTTTATAGTCATTTTTAAAGGTATTTGAAACGGTTTGAGGGAGAGCTCAGGCAAATCCCTGCCTTTATTCTGCCATCTTGGCACTGCCTCCTCCTTAGAATACTTGAAGCCTGGTAAGCTTATGTCCTTTGGGCAACTTCTTGGCTGAATGAGGAGTGACAGTTTCCTCAGACCAAAAAACACCATCCACTGATCTTATATGTATCATAGATAGTTATTGGGTAGCTTTGAGGGGAAGAATGAACTTCCTATAGTGGGCTCAGATATAGGCTGGACCTCTTAATTCATAGGAATTCTCTGGAAATGACCATAGTTCCAATTATACAAGGATCTTAGGGACTGCTTAGAAATGTTGCCTAGACATTTCAATGAGAGATGAAGGGAGTAAGAAGAAATCAATGAGTTATATTGTTGAGAGGAAAGTAAATGACTTGAAAAGAGTGAAAAGAAGGACATTTGAAACCATCCTCAATATAGTGGAAAAAATGTTGAACTGAGATTTTTGTGACTTCTGTTTAGGAGAATTGCTTCTGCTCCCAACTACCAAATCATTTTACATTTCTGTTTCTTCATCTGGAAAATTAGGAGGTTGATCACTAAAACCCCTCCAGCTCCACCTTTGCAGGCATCCTAGTGGTAATATAGTTTTCAATATAATTAAATTCCATTTATCAAACATTTATTAAGTGTGTCAGGCACTATGCTAGTCAAAACAAAAAATGAAACAGTCTGTGCCCTTTAGTACTTTACATTCAATTTGGGTGGGTGGGGGAAACTGGCAGATTAGTAAATACAAAGAATATTTTTAAAAAACAATTGGGGAGGGACTAGAGTCAGCAAAGGCCACTTTATAGGTAGTGGCATGTTTGCAGAGCTTTGAAGTAATTCAGAATTCTAGGATGTGGAGGTAAGGACAAAAGACATTACAGGCCTGAGAGACAACTTATACAAAGACAGAGTCAAGAGGTAGAATGGCATATTTAATGAGCAATTTTTCTTTTGCATTAAATTTTTATTTTATCAGTTACATGTAAACAAACAATTTTTTCTTTTCTTTTTTTTGGAGGCAATCACAGTTAAGTGATTTGCCGAGGGTTATACAGCTAGTATGTGTCTGAGGCTGGATTTGAAATCAGGTCCTCTGGCTCCCAGAGCTGGTACTCTATCCACTGAGCCACCTAGCTGCCCCAACATTTTGGTTTTTGGGTTTTTTTTTTGAAAGCAATTGGGGTTAAGTAACTTGCCCAAGGTTACATGGCCAGTTATTTTTTGTGTGGGTGTTAAGTATCTGAGGCTGGAACCGATCCTGGGTCCTCCCAACTCTGGGGCCAGCGCTCTTACTCACTGTGTCACCTAGCCGCCCTCCAACATTCGTTTTTAAAAGTTTTGAGTTCCAAATTCTCTGCCTCACTTCCTCCCCTTCCCCTCCTTGAGACAGCAGGCAATTCGATATATATTATACATGTGTGGTCATGTAAATCATTTCCATAGACATGTCACAAAAGAAAAAACAATCCAAAAAGACCCCAATAATAATAAAGGTTTAAAAGTATGCCTCAATATGCATTTGAACTCCGTCAGCTTTTTTCTTTTTGGTTGTCCACCAAAAATAAAACCCCAAACTGATGGAGTTTGAATTTTTCCTCATAAGTCCTTCAGAATTGTCTTGGAGAATAGCTAAATCATTTACAATACATTATCATGCAATACTGCTGTTACTGTGTATGGTGTTCTCCTGGTTCTGCTCATTTCACTTTGCTCACATAAGTCTTAGGTTTATATTTTCCTCCATCTGTCTCTAACGTTGAGAGGTTTCCCCCAAGTTATTACTCCCCCCTTCTTCTGCTGTAATCACAGCATTATGTTCTTTTAGTTACTTTAATATTTTTAAGATGACCTTGTTCCTCTGACTCTCTTCTTGTTTTCCTTTAGGGTTTTGTTTATTAGTTCCTCTCTCCTGCTTTTATCTGTTATATATTTCCATCTGTTATTTTTTCCTCTTAGTCAGTTAGATTTCCCTTCCTCTCCTCCCCTTTAGCTAGTCCTGTTCATTAGGGTTTGGTTTTTTTTAGTTGAATTTTTTGTGCCCCTTTTGAAAAAGGATTTCTTCCACTCTTCATTATCTCTTTCTATTTACTCTAGACCATGGTCTCTTACTTTTCTCTGTGTTCTACCTACAATCAAAGTTTCTAAGGCATTCTTTCTAAGCTCTGACCTTTTGGCACTTTCTTCTACTACCTTGTAGGGCTTACCCCATATATTCCCCTTTTCCATTGCGCTTCTCTCAGAACAGTACCAATTATTGCAGATGTCAAAGAAGATATGGTCCCATGGTAAGGTACCTCCCTGCCCACACTGATCTATATCTTCTTTTTGTGTTTTTCTACATTTTTCTGGAAATCTCATCCTTGGGTCCATGGTCTGCCACCCTTCCAGGTACTACTTATACCCAGAAGTTCCAACTCCCCACTCTCTTCACAAATAGACCAAACCCTTAGATGTCATCCAGTGTAAAGTCTCCATTTCTCCTCACCTATGGAAGTATTCATCAGTGGAACTCTCCCACTTCCAAAGTACAACCTCCTGTCTTTTCTTCCCTTTTCAATCTTTCCCTGTTTCTTCTTACCCACTCCCCTGTAGGTTCTTTTTATGTTCAAGGTCTTTGAGATTTCTTCTTCCTGTAATCTTTTGAACTTTCAGGTTTTTGGGGTTTTTTTTACTCTCCCTCATTTTTCTTATTGCTTACTTCTGATTTCCTCAGTTTTTGGTCAGCATAACATAGGTCCATAGGTAAGGATCTCTAAGTAACAGCTTCACATCCCTGCAGGGCAAGGGTCAAAAAATGCAACAAAGGCCTTTCACAATTCCCACAATTGAATAAAATTTTCTAACAGGCCAGACATTAGACCCATAATTGAGTAAAAAGGGAACTGATTTCAGCAAACTGGACCTATTCGCTCTTCCACTCCCATCTCGGAAAGTCTCTAATCTTTCCTCAAAGTAGAAATCAAATTACCTAGTGATGTAGCCTAGTTAATTGTTCCTTTTAATTAACTGGCCTTATTTGATTGACTTTTAATGTATAAAAATCTGTCTCCCTCTGTATTCAGAGGCCCGTCCTAAGCTGAGGAAGGGCCCTGGTCTCAGTTTGTTACATACAAATACAATTGGCATGGATTATTTAATAAAGTAATAGGTTCAAAAGCTCAACTTTGTTTCCTTACTCATTTCTTTTACCAACTATATCTCTGGCCTCCTCCCTTCCTGAGAAGTCCTGTATCAGCCCCAGTATTGGCCTCTGGATTCTTTCTGAATCCTGGGATCTTCTCCAGTGCTCTAGAAGCTATTCCTACTTTAGACCCACCTCAGATTGCCAGCTCCTGCATCCTTGTTTGGACCTATTCCTTCAAGTCACTTAACCCCAATAGCCCTTTCCCCCTCCAAAAAACAAAAACAAAACAACAAAGTGAAGCGAGTAGGCCCAAGAGAATAATCTACATAATAACAATAATTTATGTAGTAACCATGTTATAAAGACAACTTTGACAGACTTTGAACTGTGATCAGCACAGTGACCAACCACAATTCCAGAGGACTCATGTTGAAACACGTCACTTACTTTCAGATAGAAGGATGTAAACTTTGATTAGAAGGGATGGGGGTGGGAGTGGACATACCCAATGCAGGAATTTGTTTTGTTTGACTATACATATTTGTAGTAGATTTTTTCTTTTTTCTTTTTAAAGCAATTGGGGTTAAGTAACTTGCTCAAGGTTACATGGCCAGTTATTTTGTGTGGGTGCCAAGTATCTGAGGCCAGAACCAATCCCGGGTCTCCTGATGCCAGAGCCGGTGCTCTTACACACTGCACCACCTGGCTGCCCCAATAGATTTTTTTCTTGCTTTCTCAATGAGGGTGTCCAAGAGGGAGGGGGTAGGGAAAGGTAGGAGGAAGAGAATTTGAACCTGAAAATAGGGTCGTCTCCCCCCAAAAGCCTCTGACCCTTGTTTAATTAAGAATATCTCTTCTACTAATAGCTATGAAAGGTATCCAATCTGCTTCCCTTCTAATTTGTTATAGTGTAGTCATATAGAACAACCTATCCATTGTGAATTTTTTGTAGAAAGTAGTCTGACAGAGTTGCAAAACACCAGAATCAGATTAAAATGTAATTGAGAAATATTTAACAAAATAAACAAATTATAGTACAAGATAATGTTAATTTGTAGTTTCTGAATCAATATGCAGCTCCCTGAAGGATCATATTTAAGTATGACAACCCTGGTATAAAATATTAGTCTAAGCCTGATTTCTACCATACCGCTTTCCCATTTTTCCAGCACTTCTTATCAAGTAGTTCTTTGCTAAGTAATTTATCAGGTTTTGGTTTTTTTTTGTTTGTTTGTTTATGTAACACTGCATTATTGAGTTGCATTATCAAAAAACTTTTTAGGATGGCCGAGACTTTGGTATTTTTGTAGGCAGGTCCTGGAGGGAGGGGAGGGAACCAGTTAAAGAAAGAAAGTAAAAGGGATGAAAGTGGAAGTTATCTTCTGGAGAATATGGGGGAGGATGAGAGGTAGAGGGCTTGGCTTTGGAGAAAGGCAACCTTTTCATTAGTGACTACAGTGAAGGAGGAGATAGTGTTTGATATGAGGAGAAAAGGGAACTTTTCATAAATGGATTCAAATTGGGGGTGAAATAAAAATCAAGGTCTCAACTGAAAGGGTATCAGAAGGAAGTGTTTTATAGACAAAGAAGAAAAGGTTTATAACAGCTGCTGAGTTGAATGAGATAAAAAATTGATTAGGAAAGAGCAGAAGGATTGTGTATTTCCTTACAGAAGTGAGGAGCCAATTGAAATTAAATGACAAGACTAAGAGCACTGGCTCCAATGTCGGGATGACCTGGATCAAATCTGGGCTGAGATACTCAGCACCACACCCAGAAATAACTGGCCGTGTAACCTTGAGCAAGTTACTTAACCCTGATTGCTTTAAAAAAAAAAAAAGAAATTAAATGACAAATTTGTAGTGGACTCAAGTCAACATGGTTTCATGACTTCCTCTAGTTCTTTTAAGTAGCATTCAGGTAGTTGCAGAAGCATATAGTGATGGTAATCTAGATTGATGGTAATCTAGGGAAAAATGGATTAAAGAGTAGAAGATAGAACTTGTTTACCAATGCATCAAAATTGGGAAAGGACAAAAGAGTAACCAAACTATGGCATAATTCATGGTCTGAGAAAGGAGAGGGGTTAAGAGGTTAGAGGTCATGGTGAGGAAGGACAATGGGGTTAGAGATAGTAAAATACAGGGAAAGGTGAAATAGTGAAAGATTATGGTCAGATAAAGCTATTTCAGAGTTTTTGAAGATGGAAGTGAAACATTTATGGGTGATGGCAAGTTCAAGTGTATGAGGTGTATTGTAAGTGTAAGGTGTAAGTGTAGAGGTATATTGGCATAGAGGTATTGTCTGGAAGTGGCATTGAAGAAAAAGGAGTATTTTGACTTCCTCACCAGGACTAGTGAATTGAGGGGAATGAATGAAAATGCAACCAGTACTGGAAAAAGAGTCATATGGGTGGGGAGTGCCAGAATTGAGTGTCAGAAGATAGAAGGAGGAAGGAGAGATGGCCTAAAATGAAAGGAAGTTTCTTAAGTATGGAGAAGGACTTCAAGAGGGCACAGTAGAAAAGGACAGAAATGGAGTGTGACATGGTGGGGTAGGGTTGGGGTAAATGAGAATGATTTAATGATCAGCTGGGGTTAGAAAGGATTGTTTGTGCTTTAGCAGTTGGGGATTTAGTATCATTAGGGAGAATAAGAGTATTTGAACCATTGGGAGATAAGTCCACAATCAGTATGGAAGAGAGGAGATCTACTGGTGAAGGCTTGGTCTACCCCAGGCACAAGCAAGAGATACTGTGGGCTAGAATTGATAGAATTTAACAACTGATTAGATATAGGAGGTTAAGTTGATGGAAGAGTCAGAGATTACTCCAAGGTCATGAATTTGAATAAGAAAGATGGTAGTATGATCAGTAGAAATAGGAAAGTTGAGGGAAATGGATAATTTTGAGGTAAATGATGAGGTCTAAGTAGAAATGGCCATCAGGTAGTTTGACTTCCATTCCCACAACTCCAGGAAATAATTGTAGCTGGATAACTCCAGAACATGGTCCTGGCCTGCCTTACCATCAGGAAAAGGAGAGAAGCACCATTCCATCATGCTCTTTCCAACTTGCTTGCCTGTCTGGGAAGGACAGAAACACCATTCATTCATATTTATTCCACCAGAAAGAGAAAAGTCATTCTATTGTGTTCTTTCTGCCAGTCTCCTACACTGGCCTGCCTTCCTGACAAGAAGAAAAATACCATTCAGTCAAACTCCCTCAGTACATCATCTGCCTAAACCTGTCTGCCAGAGAAGTGCCATTCTATTGAGCTCCTCTCACTAATTCCCTCATCTGAGCTTCCCTCCAAGCCCCCCAAGCAATATCCTTCCACCCACCTCACCCCCAGGCTTCCAGATACATTGCTATGTCTAATGTCCTGAGTGGACTAGACCTAGAGGCCAAACCTCTGGGGATGCTGACAACTTGCTTGAACTCATTCTTCAATGTTAACAGACTCCTACCTTGCCATACCCTATCCATTCCATTGATTTTGAACCCCTGAACTATATGTCGTTCCATCCCATCTTTTCCAGCAGATTATTCCCTCTATAATTCCTGCTCTCTCTCTTATATCTTCCATCTCTCATTGTATATTTGCTGTTTCCATACAGCTTACAAACATACCTATATCTTGCCCACCCTCAAAGAAACCCTCACTTGATTTTCCCATCCTCACTAGCGGTTATCCCATATTTCTCCACCCTTTAGTGACTAAACTCCTTGAGAAGGCCATCTACAATCAGTGCCTCCATTTCTAGCCTTGGACTTTATCTGAAACGGTTCTTTCCAGAGTTAATAGTAACCTCTTAGTTGCCAAATTTAATAGCCTTTTCTCAGTCCTCCTTCTTCTTGACCTCCTTGTAGCCTTTGTCACTGTTGATACACTCTTCTATCTCCATTCAGATTGCTCCTATTTATGGTAGGTATCCCCCAGGGCTGGCCCCTTTTCTCATATTCTTCTGTACTGTTTTGCTTTGTGATCTCATCAGCTCTCACAGGTGACTTCCAGACTTGCACATTCAGCTGACTGTTTCACTTCTCAAACTGAATAGCCTGTAGACAACTCAAACTTTGTACATCCGAAACAATTCATCACTTTTTCCCCAGAACCCTCTGTTCTTCCTGACTTCATTCTTATTGTCAAGGACACCAGAGAAAGAAGGCAGCTGAGGCGTCATATTGAAGTCCAGTGTCAGAAGCAGATTAAGGACAGGAATGAGCAAAGTCCAGTCCTCTCTCCAAAGTGAAAGTACCAGCATTCCCCAAAGTTCTATCCTTCTATACCAGGCTATACAACTTGCAGTATGCTAAAGGATTTCAGGTGACCCTAAAAAAATGTAGAGGAAAATATCCTTTGTATATAGAGGAAATCATTTGGCAGGCCACAGATGGTGCAGACTTGTTCTATATGATTTCCTCTGTTCTATATGATTTCATCAGCTCCCATGGATTCAATTATCATCGTGCAGATGATTTCTCACATCTGTTTATCCAGCCCTAACCTCTCCTGGCCTCTAGACTCATATCTCTAACTGCATATTGGACATCTTAAATTAGATGTCCTTTAAGACAACCAAAACTTACCATGTCTAAAACTGAACTAACTCATTTACTCCAAGCCTTTTCCTCTTTCTTAACTTCCCTATTACTGTTGAGGGTGCCATCATCATCATCCAGTCACCCAGGCTCACTATCTAGGTGTCAGCCTCAATTCTCCACCCTCTCTCTCACTCTCCCTATCACCCATCAAATCTGTTGACAAGTCCTGTCAGTTTTACCCTTGTCACATATCTTGCACATATCCCCTTCTGTCCTCTAACACTGACACTACCCTATCTGTTACAGTCACTCATCACCTCATGCTTAGACTATTGCAGTAACCTTTTAGTTGGTCTCTTTGACTCAAGGTTTTTTTCCCTCTAGTCCGCTCTCTACTCAGCTATCAGATTGATTTTTTTTTAAAGCACAGATCTGATTGTGTTTCTCCCCTACTCAATAAACTCCAGTGGCTTTTTAATATCTCCACTGTCAAATATAAAATTCTCTGATATTCAAAGTCCTTCATAACCAGTTTTCTTCCTACTTTACAGTCTTTTTAAAATTTTTATTTATTTATTTTTGATTTTCAACATTCATTTCCACAAAATTTTGAGCTACAAATTTTCTCTGTCTCTCCCCTACCCCCGACCCCAAGATAGCAAGCCTAATGGATACCCCTTCCCCCAGTCTGTTCTGTCTCATATCCTAACCTTTTCCCCCCTTACTTTCTTGTAGGGCTCGATGGATTTCTGTACCCCATTGTCTGTACATATTATTGCCTGGTTGCATGTAAAAAACAATTTTTAACATTTGTTTTTAAAACTTTGAGTTCCAGATTCTTTTCCTTCTTCTCTCCTCACCCACCCCCACTGGGAAGACAAGCAATTTAATATAGGTTGTACTATAGTAGTTATATTGTGAAAGACCAACTATATTTCCCTCCATCCTATCCCTCCCCCCATTTATTCTATTTTCTCTTTGACCCTGTCCCTTTTCAAAAATGTTTGCTTCTAACTACCCTTTCCCTCAATCTGCCCTCCCATCTATCATCCCTCCTCTTATCTTTTTCCTCCCTACTTTCCTGTAGGGTAAGATACCCAATTAAGTGTGTATGTTATTCCCTCATTAAGCCATTTCCAATGAGAGTAAGTTTGACTCATTCCCTTTCACCTTCCTGCTCTTCTCCTCCATTGTAACAGTTTTCTCTTGCCTCTTTTATGTGAGATAATTTACCCCATTTATCTCTCCCTTTCTCCTTCTCCCAATATATTCATCTCTTACCTCTTAATTTTATTTTTTAGATATCATCCCTTTATATTCAACTCATCCTGTGCCCTCTGTCCATGTATACATGTACACACATATACACACACACACACATATATATATACACATATATACCTTCCTATACATACATATATCTATGTATACATATATATTGACTTCAACCAGCCTCATACTGAAAAAAGTCTCATGAGTTACAATTATCATTTTTCCATGTAGGAATGTAAATAGTTCAACTTTAATAAATTCCTTATGATTTCTTCTTTTTCTGTTTACCTTCTCATGCTTCTCTTGCTTCTTATATTTGAAAGTCACATTTTCTGTTCAACTCTGGTCTTTTCAGAAAATCCTCTATTTCATTGAATGACCATATTTTTCCCTGAAGTATTATACTCAGTTTTGCTGGGTAGTTGATTCTTGGTTTTAATCCTAGCTCCTTTGACCTCTGGAATATCATATTCCAAACCCTTTTCATATTTTTCTTGGAAGCTTTTGATGCAGGAGTTTTGACTTTGTTGCCTTCTTCTGGTTCTATCTTTTGATTGTCTTTGTCACCAAAAAACAAATCTATAGTTTGATTTCGCTTCCTGTGTTTGCTTATCTTGCCAGCCAATTACTTGACTTTTGAGCTCTTTGCTAAGGTGGAACTCTGCTTCCAGAGTGGAGCATGCTGTGTTCCAAAGTTCTGGAGTTTTGCGCAACTGTTGTCAGAGCTTTTTCTAGGCATCTACCTCAGAACTGTGAGGATGACTGCCTCTCCACAGTCTCAGCAAGCTCTTCCACACTAGCGCTCCTCACCTCAGAACCACCACCCAAGACTGCAACCCAGATCCAAACAGGTCAAAGCAAGAGCAATTACCCTCTGAACAGTCTCGTGGTCCCCCTACAATGTGTAGGCCTAGAGCTCAGGAGGTAGCCAAACAGTAGCATCTGCAGCCTCTGCTGCCACCTCTGCCACCCTGGGGGCAGGGACCAAACAGTGCTTTTCTCTCACCCAGTTCCAACAGAGTTCCCCACTGACCTTTTACTTTCTCTTTGGCATTTATGGGTTGAGAAGTTTGGAAACCACCATAGCGTATCAGTCCCCTGAAGTCTGCTGTGGCTGGTCTGGCCCAGCACGGCTCACGCAGAACTACGCTTTGCTCCCAGCTTGGTGTGATATACCCTTCCTGTCGGCCTGCCAGGCTTCCTTCAGCAGGAAGATTTGTTTCTCTTTGTCACTTTGTGGGTTCTGTATCTCTAAAATTTGTTTAGAATCATTTTTTACAGGTTTTGGAGGTGGTTAGAGGGGGAGCTCAAGCAAGTTCCTGCTTTTAGTCTGCTATCTTGGCTCTGCCCCACTATTTTCCATCTTTTGTATCATATTCCCCATCTCCTGCATACTCTGCAATTCAGTGACACTGGATTTCTTTCTATTCCTTGAATATGACACTTCATCTCCCAACTCCATACATTTTCAATGGCTTTCCTCTATGCCTAGAATTCTCTCTGTCTTCATCTTTACCTCCTAGCTTGGACTTCTTTAAGTCTCAGCTAAAGCCCCAGTTTCCAAGGAAGCTTTTCCTTATCTTTCTTAATTCTAGCGCTTTCCTTCTCTATTCGTATTTCTAATTAATTCTGTATTTAGCTTCTTTGTACATAGTTTAAATGTTCTATCTCCTTTTAAACTCTGAACTGAAGAGCAAGAACGAGTTTGCTTCTTTGTGTTCTCGGTAGTTTAGGTAGTGCTTGGCACAGAGCAATTGTTTGCTGACCTAATTTTATGGTAGGGAGGTTTAGGGGAGTCATCTTCATAGAGATGATAATTGAAGTCATGGGAATTGATGAGAAAAGAAAAGTGAGCTGAAGGGAAAAGCTTAAAGGACACCTAGCTTCAGAGCCAACATGAGGATAGCTGAGAAAGAATGATGAGACAAGTAGGAGGGAGAACTAAGAGACCAAAAAAGGTCACAAAAGCCAAAGAGTAGAAAATAGCAAGAGGTGATATAAAATATAGCAAACTTCAGAAAGGAAAAAAAAATGGAGACCAATAACAATTTGTTAGATTTGATCTTTAAGGCAACAGTTTAAGTTAAGTGTTTGACATTGAAGTCAGGTTCCTGGGGGTTGAGGATTGAGTTGGTGGGAAGGTAATAGAAACAATGAATATAAACTATTTTTTTCTGGAAATTTAGCAACAAAAAGTTAAGAGAGATAGAACAACAACTTAAACAAGGTGGGATGTTCAAGAAGTTTTTTAAAAAAAGGTTCAAGAAAATCTTGTTAGTAGGCAGTAAGAAAGAACCAGTAAAAGCAAGAGAATGATGAGAGAAGGGTAATGGTTGATGGAGTTATATGAGATAAGATGCATAAGTAGAAGGTTTAGCTTTGGCTAGGAGGGCAACCACTTTATCTTCTAAGTAAAGGAGAGGATGAGTGAGGATATAGGGTTGTTGTTGTTTTCCAGTAAAGATGTTACCTCCAGAAAGATGGCATAAGTCTTTTTGTAAAGGAGGAAGTTTCACTAGTGAGATTCCCTCGTTAAGGGGAGTATTTCATTTTTCTTTTTGTGTCCCCATCGCCTAGTATAGTGTTTGGAACATAGTGAGTGCTTAAGTGGTGTTGGTTGAGGTTCCTAGGTGGAGCAGTAGATCTAGAACCCTGGATCTGGAGTCAGGAAACCTGAGTTCAAATGTGGTCTCATACACTAGCTGTGTGACCCTGGACAAGTCACTTAACCACTGCCTTAATTTCCTCTTCTATAAAATGGGACTATTTGCAAACCTTAAAGCACCATATATGGTAGCTATGATTAATTCTAGTAGTGTAAGTATTAGTTGATTTATTTAGGTGAGATCATTTACTGAAAGAGGAGAAATGTGGGCTGTCATTGCATTGTCAAAGAGAATGCTAGGAATAGCTGGTATGAGAATATAATGGAGTTGACTGGATATAAATAAAATAATTGCCATGAGGCAGTGAGGATTATTAGATAGCATGAATTCGTAGTGGACCAAGTCAGCATTGTTTTGGAATTACCTCTAGCAGCCCTTGGCACCTTGGAAATAGAAGAAGAAAAGGCAAATTATGGGGCTAAAAAAAGGTTGGCAGTTTGTAGGGCAAGAACAAGGGATTCAGGGATGGATAAAATTACTAGAGAGAGAATGAGTAAAGATTATAAAGTGAAGAAATTGAAACCAGGAGAGGGATAATTGAATAGGTAGATCAAATGGCATTGTGAGAGCCTGGAGGTGTCACAAGTTTGAATAGCAGTTTTAAAAAATCAGGCATCAGGGAAGCCAGAAATTAGGTGATTGTGATCAGAGGGAAATTTTAGACTCCACTAATAATGAAAGTGGAATAATTTGGGGTGGTCCCAAGTTATGTGATTTTATTCCTCTTAGGAGTACGTAAGGTAGAATTCATGAACTGGGGACCAGGATATTAGAAGGGTAGATTATCATAAATATTGACGTCATCAAGGATAACAGTAAATAATTTGAAAATTGTTGTGTGTGTTTATATGTATTTGTGAATATACACTTGTATGCGGTAGCGAAATGGCACAGTGGATAGAGCAGTGGAGTTGGGAAGACCTGAGTTCAAATTTGACCTCAGATACATACTAGCTGTGTGACCCCGGGCAAATCACTTAACCCTGTTTCCCGCAGTTTCCTTATCTGTTAAATGAGCTGGAGAAGGAAAGGGCAAATCACTCCAGTATCTTTGCCAAGTAAACCCCCAAAGTGGTCACAGAGTCAGACACAGCTGAAAATAATTAAACAAATACAGGTGTGTGTCTATAAAAATTTCAATTCTTTCTGCTTAGACCATTGAAAGGAAGCTTTCAAGCCAGATACTGAAGTAATTGAGGAAGCTGGAAGGTGTTTTTGACATCAGTAGATGATAGGAACTTAAACAAATTATATAATTGCATGGTGTGAACTTCAGAAAAAGAGGTTGTTGAGTGAAAGAGGATCTAGTGAAAGAGGATATAGATCTAGAAGTAGCAATGAATGTGCTGACTATCCCTGGCTGTGTGAACTAAAGGGCATGAGAGGAGTAGTGAATAAGGGCATCACAGAATGTGCTTTTTTTTTTTTTTTTTGGCTTTTTGGAGGGCAATTGGCGTTAAGTAACTTGCCCAAGGTCACACGGCTAGTTTTTGTGAGTGTGTGTTAAGTGTCTGAGGCTGGATCTGAACTCAGGTCCTCCTGACTCTAGGGCCAGCGCTCTACTCACTGTGCCACTTGGCCGCCCAGAATGTGATTTCTTACAGGAAAAAAAAAAACAACAACCAGATTTTAATTAGTATTTATTTGTACCTTTATTGAATTGTAGTTTATAGGTGTTGTATATAATATTTTTGCCCTCTTAGGTCTTTTAAAATGAGCTATGATCAATTTTATGACCCTTTTATGTATACTTGGGGGGAAAAGTATATATTTTTTTCTTTTTCATTAAGTTCTGTCCGTTCTATTTATTTTCCTGTTCTTATTTATACTTTTCCCTTTGATTTATTGTTCTGATAAGAAGCTGTTAGATATACTACTATTAATTTTCTGTTTCTTCTGGAAGATCTTTCCTGATATATGATTTACTATATTATTTGGTGTACATGTATTCAAAATTGGTATTCCTTTATTATAGTACCTCTTAGTATGATATAATATCCTTGTTTATCTTTCAGTGATTTATGATTAGAATTTAATTTTGCCGAGTATCATCCTTGCAGCTCCAAATTTTCTTGAGTCATCATGAGGAGATCTTCATTTTTTATGTCTTTGTATACTTTTTTTTAAAAGATAAAATATCAGAGATGATGTTTTGAAATTCCATTAATCCTTCCCATTTTTCCCCAACTTTTTTCTTTTTATGAGGGAATTCAGATCTCCTTTGGTGAAGTCTCCCTGGATTTACACCATCTCCAAAATTGCATCCGTACACAGTGAACATTGTTGATACCATACTACCATAGTTAAGGCACATATCCTCCTTCCTTTTAACGATTAGTAAATTTCAAAAGTGGACACTGACATTTATTGTCAATCAAAATTACACTTTAGGCAATTTTGCTGTTTCCAGAGATTGAACTTTGTTAAGGTACTTGGGGCGGTATGTATTGTATTAAAACAAAAATTTTTTAAATGCATACAGTTGCTACTATACTTTTTGAGAGATGATGACAAACTGCAACCTAATAATGCTATAATTTTATAGCTGTGCCTCATAAGGATCAGTTGAAAATACTGGAAATTTTTAGCTAAGAGAAGAAAAACTTTAGGGGAACTTAATTGTGATCTTCATATATTTTTAATGACTCTGTGAAAGGGGAGAATTAAATTTATTCTCCATGGCTCCATAGGTTAGAACTGGCATAGTGAGTGGGAGAAAAATTTCATCTTAGTTATAAGGAAAAGTTTACTGATAATTAAAACTGTGTGGGCTCCAAAATTATCTAGTCTACAAGAAAAATAAGTGAGGCAGAGCTCTAAGCCATTAACTATTTTTTAAAGAGTCCAGACCCTTCAATGAATAGGACCCTCAGATCTTTCTGAGGTGCCTCCTTTCCCCAGGGCCTTAATTTTATAGGACTTGGTATCTAGACACTCAGAAGAGGCAAAGTAAAATATAGAGTTTCATTGGATGATAGACCATTCTTTTGACCCTCCAGGAGGGCCAGAAATGATACATCAGCATAGGTGGTCACAGGATGGGTAAGACAAGGATCATCTCCACTAAATAGTCAAAAGATGGGTCCCTGCTATTGTTGGGCAGGAGAGGGAGATCTGAAGGCATAAAAATAAAGTTGGGGATCTTCCATATCATATCAAGACATCCCATACAGGCTGGTTTTGGTCATGTACTCATTACCTAAAAGGATGGTGGTCCTCTAGTCAGCATTCTTATAGTTAGGGAAGTGAATTTCCTAACAGGTTAGTGAACAGTGAACTTCTAGCTTGTAGTTTTAAGTTTGGGTCCTATTCTAAGAAAAAATCTATCTAACCTTATCTAATTATTCCTATACCTAAGATATGTAAAATATGTATTAATATATGTAATTCCTGTTAGTTGGCTAGATTAAATGTATATTATTTGATATATATATCACTAATAATTGCTAACAATCACTACCCCATGGAATCACTAAGCTGATTAATACTGATTTGAGCAGAATAGGGATCTAATTAAAATAATCTTTGTCAACTGTCTGAAAATGGAATGGGCCCCCTCATGATGTAGAAAATTTCCCATCACTAAAGATATTTAGGCAGAGACTGGATGACAATTTGTTGGCAGTATTGTAGATGGGGTTCATATTTAGCTAGGATTGAAATAACTAACTTCCATGGTTCCTTCTAACTCTTAAAATTCTGTGATTCTGTAAGAATTCTTTCTCTTAGAGAAAACCATAGACTAGAATTTAACTATGTCAAGACCAGAAGCAATGCTTAGTTTGATATTCTTTGTTCTTAGTTCTCAGCATTTGTCTGCATTTCCAATTTCTTTCACAGTACCTGGGGGCTACCTACAAAGAGAAATTAATTTCTGTGAAGATTATATCCCAGCAGATCTTGGCATCAGCTCTTCTAAATCAGAATGTCTGCAAAAGTAAGGGAGACTTCGATGCTAATTTCACAAATGCCAGAGGAACAAGATAGGATTCTAATAGTGAAGATGGAAGAGGAGGAAATCCATACCTGTGAGCAGGAACCCAACCTCCACTGGAACAACTGCTATAGCCCAGAAACATTTCGGCAGCGTTTCAGGCAGTTTGGCTACCAGGATTCACCTGGGCCCCGTGAGGCCCTGAGTCAACTTCGGGAATTTTGCCATCTGTGGCTGAGGCCTGAAATGCATACAAAGGAGCAGATCTTGGAGCTGCTGGTGCTAGAGCAGTTCCTGGCAATTCTGCCCAAAGAACTCCAGACCTTAGTACAAAAGCATCAACCAGAGAATGGAGAGGAGGCAGTAACTGTGCTGGAAGATTTGGAAAGGGAGATTGATGGACCAGGAGAGCAGGTTCATATGACAAGGGGTCATATAATAATGGGGGGAAATTTTCTGAATTTCTATCTCCCCTTCAACTAGTTAGAAACATATAGTCTTGTCTGTTTTCTCTTCTTGTCTGCCATATTTGCCCATTGTTCTAGGAAAAGGAATGAAATTCTAATTCTTCCATCCTTTGTCCCTGAGATATTTTTCCACATAGTCTCTTCTTTCTGTGATTTGTGTTCTTATTACTACCATGATTGGCTCCAACCCCAACGAAATCTAAATGTTTCCAGGTCTCATTTCATCAACAAAATCAGGAAGAGATGGTACTTCAAGGAGCAGATCAGGAGTCTATAAGCCTCCAAGTCCAGCCCATGGTTAACCAGCTCAAGTGGGCATCTTGGGAACTCCACACTCTAAGACGAAGTGGTAAGGAATTCATCTCTGTCGGGTGGAGGGTGAAAGTGGGTGTCCCCTCCATCTCAGGTATTTATAATTGGTGCCTTTTCTTTACCCATCTACCTCTTACTGTTGGAGGTGTTATCATTATTTGTTTCCCCAGGCATATGCTCTTAATATAATAGAGCTCCTTTTACCCTTTTCATATCCTAAACACAATTAGTCTTTATTTATAGATATCAACCATTCATTTCTTCCATTATAACTTCGTTGGTCATTCTCATATTGCTATTAAAATCATTTTCCTTATTCATCTTCTTGGCTTCATTTCTATCCTTCTTTTCCTACTTTGACTTCCATTAACTTTTAGGTCAAATTTTATATCCCTTTCTGGTTTCATTCTTCATTGCTTCAGACAACCTTACCACCCTTTGTAAATCACTATACACTATATATGTGTGTGTATATATATGTGTGTGTGTGTGTGTGTGTGTGTGTATATATATGTATATATATACCACCACTATAGACTATATGCCTACCTTTCACAAGAGAGGTCTTTCCATTTTCTAGCAACTTCTCTCTACTTAAAAAAAAAAATCTATCCCAGAAGGTATACATAGCTATTTCTCATTTTAACCCCCTCTTGTGTTTTTCTCCTGTTTTCATTGGCTTTTTCCAGGGCCCTAATTAAGATCTCCACTGTACCTCATCTCTGAAGGTATACTGGTCATCCTGTTTATTCTGAATGAACTGTGGAAAAATCCCTTTTCTTCTTACTTCAGAAAGCTTCTGGAGCTTCTCAAGCAGGGAAGAGAACTGTGCCTTAGAAGTATTAATTTAACGTCTGTGTATAAGATGGTTTGGAGGAGGAAGAGACTAGAAATTGTGAGAACAATGAGGAGTTGACAGTAATAGTCCAGGAGAGAGCATGAACCAAGGTTGTGACTTCATGAGTGGGGAGAATTGGGATAGGTGCCAGAGATACTGTGAAAGTAAAATTTATAAGACTTGGCAACCAGTTAAATGTGGCATTACAGAGAATATTCAAGGGTGGACTTTGTAGTTTTGAACCTGAGAAACTAGGACTGAAGGACAGAAACAGGAAAATTTGAATGTGAGTAAGCTTAGAGGAAAGATAATGGGTCCCATTTTGGACTTGAGCATGTTGAATTTGAGAGGGAGAACTTAGTAGAATGTACACTTCTGGAGGTCAAGGACCATTTTTTCAGTTTTGTCTTTGTATCCTCGTCCCCTATCATAGTTCTTTGCACACATAGGCTCTTCATAAATTCTTGTTCATTGAATTAAACTGGATTGGATGGTACATCCCAATGGAGATGTGAAACAAGCAATTGGTGATGGAGTACTGAAGTAAAGAAAGTTAGTTTGGAGTTTTTAAAAAAGAACTTTTAAGTGACGAAGAGAAAGACCAAGAGATGTAGAAACAAATTTACAGAATACAAATTTCTTATCCTGATGACTAGACTCAAATTTGTTTGGTGTATACAACTCCGGTTCTTTCCTTTGTTCTACCCTATTTCTTGTGAACTAAAGAAAAGAATTTTGTTTCTGCATTTGTTTCAGGCTTGAATAAGGGGGCTGAACCACTAGTGGTGACAGTGGGTGACAGTGACTGTATCTCAGGGCATGGGAAAGACCCAGAGAAGCTAGGGCTTATAGGTAAAAATAACTGTGGACATTGATCCCTTTCATCCTACAGTTTCCGTTACAAGGGGCTTCTTTCACTTTTATAGAAATAGGAGAGTACAGTTTGATAATTCCTGACATTTGTCTTTCTCTGGTTTTACAGCACCTCATGTTTAGTTCCTCAGAGAACATATTTAGCAGCTTAGCAGTAATAAAGAAAAACTCATATTTCAAGTTTACATGGTGCTTTACTCATGATAACTTTTTAGGGAAAGTAATATTAGCTATTTTAAAGATGGGGAAAGAGGACTCAGAGATTACAGGATTTTTTTGCAGGATCACGCGTCTAATAACTGACAGAGCCAGGACTTGAACCCACCTGATGATTCTAAGTGTAGTGCTATTTCCACTGTACCTCACTGCCTCTTTATTTATATATACAAGTTCTTTCACTACCCTGGGATATCATTCATGTGGACCTTTTTACTTGAAGTCATTGAGTAAAGATAGGTGCTTTTTTTTTAAACCTCCTTGTTTACATTGAGTTTCAGTTCTCTGTTAACCATTTTTGTTCTATCCCTCTAAGCTGAAAAATTTTGTTCTTCTTGGTAGATAAACACAAGCAAAAAATACCATAATACATTTAGAGCAAGAAGGAAATTAGCTAGAGGTCTGCTTGTCCAACCTCCTTATTTTACAGAAGATGACACATATCTAAGTGGTAATGATGTGTACTGCAGATTAAGCATCAGCTGCTTCATCACTGAGCTTAATCTCTGTTACTAGACTGTAAGAATTCTTTAAATAAACCATAACATGTAAAGTCAGCAAGTATTTTTTAAGTGCCTGCTATGTGTCAGACATTTTCCTCAATGCAGGGGATACAAATAAAGGCAAAAACAATCCTCTCTCAAGGAGTTCATACTCTAATCAGGGAGACAATATGCAAAAACCTATGTATAAAGGAGATATATATGTAGTGAACTGGAGATAATCTCAGTGGGAAGTAACTAGCATTTAAGATAAATGGGGAAAGGCTTTCAGAATGTGGAATTTTTAACTGAGACTTGAAAGAAGCCATGAGGTCAAAATGAAGAGACAAAAGATACAGTGTTGTATGGAAGAAAAGAAAAGGAGGCCAGTATCACTGGACTGTAGAGTTCCTGGAAGGGAGTAAGGTAGAAGAAAAGGAAGGGAAAGGAAGAGAACCTGTTATGAAGGGCTTATGATAATAAGAAACCACTGGAGTTTGTTGAGTAAGGGAGGACACAATTAGATCTGTGCTTTAGGAAAATCAGTTTGATAACTGAGTAGAAAATGAACTAGAGGGAAAAAGCCTTGAATCAAGGAGACCAACTAGAAGGTTACTTCAGTAGTCTAGGCATGAGATGATGAGTGCCTGTGACAGAATAGTGTCAGTGTTAGAGGAGAGAAGGGAGTATGTGTAAGAGATGTTGCAAAGGTAAAATTGATAGGACTTGTCAACAGATTTGACGGATGATAGGGAGAGAGAGAGGGTGAAGAATTGAGTCTGACACCTAGATAGTGAGCCTGGATGACTGGATGATGATGATGGCACCCTCAGTAGTAATAGGAAGAGGGGAAGGCTTGGAGGAAAAGCAAATGAGTTCAGTTTTAGACATAATGGGTTTTGGTTGTCTAAAGACATCCAATTTAAGATGTCCAAGAGCCAGTTAGAGATGTGAGTCTAGAGGCCAGGAGAGAAGTTAGGGCTGGATAAATAGATTTGAGAATCATCTGCATGATGATAATTGAATCCATGGGAGCTGATGAGGTCACCAGAGGAAATCATATAGAGGGAGAAGAGAAAAGGACCCAGGATAAAACTTTGGGGAATGCTGGTACTTCCTTTTTGGAGAGAGGATTGGACTTTGTCCATTCCTGTCCTGGCTTTGCTTCTGATTGGACTCCTGGACCCACAATTAGTAAATGTGACCTGGATGAAGATACAGCAAAAGAAACTGAAGTCTCCTTGTAGGAAAAGAACCAAGAGAGAGCATTATTAGAAAAATCTAGAGAGAAAAAAAGAAGTGATTGACAGTGTCAAAGACTGTACAGAGAACAAGAAGGATAAAGATTGAGAAAAGACCATTAAATTTGACAATTAAAAGATTGTTAGTAACTTTGAAGAGAGTAGTTTTAATTAAATTATGGTGTCAGAAACCAGACTGTAGAGATTTTAGAAGAGGGGAAGAGAGGAAAGGAAGCAGAAGTATAAAAAGTTTAGTCACAAAAGACAGGAGATGACTATTAGGTAGGTCTTAAAGAGAATTTTAATTTAGATATTATGTTAGACTAGAACTCTGAGGTTCCTTCTATCCTTGAACTTTTGTGGTTCCATGAAGCTCATAAAGGTTGTCATTGACCATGGGTCATGCAAAATTGGGATTCAAACCCAGATGCTGATTTTAAAATCCAATACTCTGGGGCGTCTAGGTGGTGCAGTAAATACAGCACCAGCCCTAGAGTCCGGAGGACCTGAGTTCAAATTTGGCCTCAAACACTTAACGCTTACTAGCCATGTGACCTTGGACCAGTCACTTAACCCCAAGCCCTGCCTTCCCCCCTGAAAAAGCAAAAAAAATAAAATAAAATCCAATACTTTTTGTATTGCACCATATTGGCCCTCAGAAGTAGAATAGTATGACATTCTTTCTACAACTATTGTTTTCCTATTTATACCAACAGGCCCTATACCTTTCTTATTCTTCCTTTTACTCCAGAATAGCAAAACACATACATGCAAAACCCTTTCTCTACTATTTGGTATTTATTGCCTCACTTCAGACTGGGCTTCAGCCTTCCTGACACTCTTCATAAGACAGAATTGCCACTTTTTGTTACTTGTCCTTATTTACCTCTTCTTATATCCATGTTTTTGTACATATGTATATGAGAAGTATTGTGTATATTGTGAAGCCTTAAAATGTAATACACAGTATGAGCTGTTATTTTTAAATCAGTTTGTCACTGACTTGCCTGTTTAGCTATAGAGACACCTCTCTTTTTCTTCCATGTCTGCATCAATTGTGACTTCACTGGAATCTCTATTCTGAGTGCCTCCGGTTCCTTTTGACCTAACTTCTTTGTTTCTCAGGCTGTGGGATCCTGTCAATCCAATCTGAACTCTCCTAAAATCCAAGCTAGGTTTTTCACTACTTATCTGTTATAAATTCTAAGCTGGCCATTATCTCTCTCACTTTTGTCTTAGAAAACCATAATTACTCTCAAAACTTTTGTATTTAAGCCTTATTAGAACAGGTTTAAATTAATTGTGTTTTATGGATTTTGTAAATTTTTAAATACCTCTTGAGTTAATTTGAGATAGATAATTCTTGGGGAATACAAAGTAAAGTTCAAGAATCACCACTTTGGATAAGAAGCCTATCACTTAATGGTCAATATGAGTGAAACTCAAAAAAATTTTTTAACTTTTTGTAGCGGCAAACACCCCAGCGTCCCCAGGGTGGCCGCTCACACAGGTTCCTGGATTTGTCCTGTCAAAGGAAAGCTACTCAAAATGGGTCAACAAGCCCACTCCAATCAGCCAGACACACATCGTCCACCTTGTTCAGGGGAAAAGGTCAGCACCCCGAACCCCAAAGCACACAGGCAGAACCACCAAGACAAACAGATCCAGTAGACAGACCCCAAACTGTCCAGCCACCACATCCATACCCAGCCAACATCCGGGTTTCCACACCCGGGCCCTTCAAAGCCGGGGGGGGAGGGGGCTTCCGGGCAACCGCCTCCCAGAATCCAGATCAAACCACAGAACACCTCTCAAAGTGAGCCCCCAAAACAAAGCCCCGCATCAGGGCCTATACAGCCCTCTCCTGGCTCAGAGAATTCAACAACCCCCTGGACCCACTGGCCAATCAAAAAGCATCCACTTGAAAACAAGCCTCCCACCCCAGGCTCCAGGCACACCCCAGCCCAGGGGCAGGGAAGATCTTTAAAATTTACATTCGCATTACACTTTTATATTTTTCCAAATTACACATAAAAACAATTTTTAATATTTAATATTCAGTTTTTTTAAATGTTGAATTCCAAATCCTCTCCTTCCCACTCTCCCATACACCATCCTTGAGAAGGCAAGCAATGTGATATAGATTATACAAGTGCTCTCATGCAAAACATAATTCCATCAAAGAAAAAATGCCAAGAAAATTTTTTAAAAAGCATGCTTCTATCTGCACTCAGACTTGCGTCAATTCTTTCTCTGGAGGTGGATAGCATTTTTCATCATAAATACTTTGGAACTATCTTGGATCATTGTATGGCTGAGAATAGTGAAGTCATTCACAGTTGCTTATATAATATTGCTGTTACTAATTGATGTTATAATATTATATAATATTGCTGTTACTGTGTACAGTGTTCTCCTACTTCTGGTCACTTCACTTTGTATCAAATCCTGTAAGTCTTTCTAGGTTTTTCTGAAACCATCCTGCTTGTCATTTCTTATATCACAATACTATTCCATCACAATCATATATTACAACTTGTTCAGCCATTCTCCAGTTGATTCTTTACCTCTATAAAAAGAGCTACTATTAATATTTTTGTATATACAGATTTTTTTTACTTTTTTAAAAAAATCTCTTTGGAATATAGAGCTGGTAATGGTATTGCTGGGTCAAAGGAGGTATGCATGATTTTACAGCACTTTGGGTATAGTTCCAAATTGCTCTACAACTCTACCAATAGTATATTAGTGTTTCAATTTTCCCACATCACCTCCAGCATTTGTCATTTTCCTTTTCTGTCATATAAGCCAGTCAGACAGGTGTGGGGTAGTAGTACTTCAAAGTTGTTTTAATTTTAATTCTCTAAGCCATAGTGATTTAGAGCTTTAGATAACTTTGATTTCTTCTTTTGAAAACTGCCTATTCATATCCTTTGACCATTTTTCATTTGGGGAACGAATTGTATTCTTATAAATTTGATTCAGTTATCTATATATTTGAGAAATAAGCCATTTATCAAAAAAACTTTGTGTAAATTTCCCCACACCCCTCAGTTTTCTGCTTTCCTTCTAATCTTGGTTGTATTTATTTTGTTTGTATAAAAACTTTAATTTTATGTAATCAAAATTACACATTTTACATCCAGTAATACTGTCTTACTCTTTTTGGTCATAAATTCTTTTCTTATACATAGATCTGACAGGTAAAATTTTCCATCCTGCCCTAACTTGCTTATGGTGTTACCCTTTGTGTCTAAATCATGTGCCCATTTTGAGCTTGTCTTGATATACAGTGTGAGGTGTTCTGTACCTAGTTTCTGCAGGACTTCTTTCCAGTTTTCCTACAAGTTTTTTTCAAGTAGTGAATTATCGTCCCAAAAGCTTGGATTTAGCCAACTCTAGAATGCTATGGTCATTTACTACTGTGTATAGTGTACCTAATCTGTTTCACTGGTCAAACACTATTTCTTAGCCAGTACCAGATTGTTTTGATGATTACTGCTTTGAAATACAATTTGAGATCTGGTACTCCTAGACCACTTTCCTTCACACTTTTTTTCCCCCTTTAATTCTCTTGATATTTTTGACCTTTTGTTCTTCAAGCTGAATTTTATTATTTTTTGTCATATGTAATCTGTTGGTAGTTTGATTGGCATGGAACTGAATAAGCAAATTAATTTAGGTAGAATTGTCATTTTTACTACATTGGCAAGGCCATGAGCAATTGATATTTTTCCACTTGTTTAGATCTGACTTTATTTGTGTGAACATTGTTTTGTAATTGTGTTCATATGGTTCTTAAGTTTGTCTTGTCAGGTAGACTCCCAACTATTTTACATTATCTGGTGCTGTTTTTAAATGGAAAAATATCTCTTTCTATCTCTTGCTGCTTGACTTTGTTGGTACTTCAGAGAAATGCTGGTGATTTATGTGGGTTTACTTTATATCCTATAATTTTGCTGAAGTTGTGAATTATTTCAGTTAGTCTCTGGGATTCTCTAAGGATAACATCAAATTATCTGCAGAGTGATAGTTTTGTTTCCTCATTGTGTATTCTAATTCCTTCAATTTCTTATTCTTTTCCTTTTGCTATAGCTAGCTTTTAAAGTACAACATTGAATAGTGTTAATGATGGGCATCCTTGTTCCAAATCCCTGAACTTATTGGAAAGGCTTCAAATCTATCCACATTACAGAAATAATGCTTGCTGATGGTTTTAGATAAATGCTACTAATCATTTTAAGGAGAGTTCCATTTATATCTGTGCTCTCCAGTGTTTTAAATAGGAATGGGTGTTATATTTTGTCAAAACTGAGATAATCTATTGATAATCACATGATTTCTGTTAACATTGTTATTGATATGGTCAACTGTACTGATAGTTTTCCTACTATTGAACCAGCCCAGCATTCCTAGTATAAATTCCACCTAGTCATATTATATGATCTTTGTGATATATTGCTATCATCTCCTTGTTAGTATTTTATTAAAATTTTTGCATCAGTATTCATTAGGGAAATTGGCCCATATTTTTCTTTCTCTGTTTTAATTCTTCCTGGTTTAGGTATCAACACCATATTTGTGTAATAAAAAAAATTTGGAAGGACTCCTTCTTTGCCAATTTTTCCAAATAGTTTCTATAGTATTGGAATTAATTGTTCTTTAAATGTTTGGTAAAATTCACTTGTGAGGCCATCTGGACTTGGGGATTTTTTCTTAGGTAACTCATTTTTGGCTTGTTCAATTTCTTTTTCTAATATAGGGGCATTTAAGCATTCTATTTCCCCTTCTATGAATCTGAGAAATTTATATTTTGGTAAATATTTATCCTTTTCACTTAGATCATTAGATTTATTGGCATATAGTTGAGCAAAACAGCTCCCAGTAATTGCTTTAATTTCATCTTCATTGGTGGTAATTAACCCTTTTCCTTTTTGATACTGGTAATTTGATTTTCTTTCTTTTTCTAATCAAATTGACCAATTTATCTATTATATTGGTTTTTTTTTTTTCATAAAACCAACTCCAATTTAATTTCAATGGTTCAGTGGTTTTTAAATCTCTGACCTCTCTCACTCATCCTTTGTCATCCTTTTTTTTTTTAATTGTTGGTCATTTTTCAGTCATGCCCAACTCCATTTGGGGTTTTCTTGGCAAAAATACTAGATTATACATTTCCTTCTCCAGCCCATTTTATAGATAAGGAAACTGATGCAAACAGGGTTAAGTGACTTGGATGGGATTGCACAGCTCTTAAGTGTCTGGACAGATTCTAGCAACAAGTTTGAAGACATCTTTTTCAGCTTTTCTATTAGGTCTGTTGATTTTGGCCAGGATCTATGTTGTGGAACTATCATTGTTGTAGAGACAGGACAGATTTGAGCACAGGAAGAGGAGTCTTCCTGATCCCAGGCATTGGCACTCTATCTTGCCATCTCTTTTGCTACCCACTTACTATTCTACCTATTCCCATGTTCATTTCATTGTCTCTGTTATCTTTCCCTCCCCGAAGTCTGCTGCCTCCCTCTCTCTGTCTTTCATACTATGGTGCCACTTTGCAGGTATTTACAAGCCATTAATTCCTAGAACATTTGTATTTCATTTAGATCTTCTTGTCCCCCTTGCAGCACAGAGAACAGATGATATTGCATTTTCTTTTTGTCGTTTCAGGTGATGACACCAGAGTGGAAAAGGTAGAACTGACTCCAAAGCAGATTTCTTCTGATATAGAGTCACATGGTAGTATTCCTGGCCCCATCAATATGAATGTACCCCAGGTTTTAAAATTTAGAGAAGCCTGTGAAAGTGATGGCAGATTCAAAAGAAGGCAGGGAAATCCCTCTCGCAAAAAACAGTATAAATGTGATGAATGTGGCAAAAATTTTAGTCAAAGCTCAGCCCTTATTCTTCATCAGAGAATCCATAGTGGAGAGAAACCCTATGAATGTGATGAGTGTGCAAAAGCTTTCAGCAGAAGTTCAATTCTTATTCAACATCGGAGAATCCATACTGGGGAGAAACCTTATATATGTCACGAATGTGGGAAAGCGTTCAGCCAAAGTTCCAATCTTTTTAGACATAAGAGAAGGCACAATAAAGAAAAAATCCTAACAGTATCATGAGTATTTGAAAGTAATGAAAATCTTTTAATCAAAAGAGAAGACTAAATAGAAAAAAATCATTTTGATGAAATCAGTGCAGTTTTAGTGGGCATAAATTCCCTTTTGAACATCAGAAAAGCCACTGTGGAGAACATGAAACACTAATTGCCATTTCTTTCTTATAAGATAGTATGGTACCACTCCTATCAGACATTTGAGAATTCTAGCTCTACTTCAAGCAGTCACTCTCAAGTCCTACTTGTTGAGGATAATCTATTAATTTATTCTATTTCCATTGCGATGTCAACTAGATGACTGTTTGCCCCCTTCTCTAAAAATGTCCTCCTTAGAAAATTTCCCCCTATTTAGAGTGAAAATAAGAGTTTTATAATGTAATTCATTGAAAAGATGAGCACTTTTTATTTTTAAAAATGCAACATAAAAATTCTAGCAACAAGTTTGAAGACATCTTTTTCAGCTCTTCTATTAGGCCTGTTGGTTTTGGCCTGGATCTATGATTTCATTGTTGTAGAGAACATTTTCCACTGTACATCCACAATGAAAACTATGGTCACATAGCTTGTATATATGAGAGATAGGACTTGAACTCAAATCTACTAGATAGCCATCACTCATCTACAACACCATGCAGTCTCTTGTTATCACACTTTAATATGAAGATTCAGGCTTATAGGAAGAGTAGCCAGCAAGGTATAGGCCTATGGTTGCCATTATCTAGGATGGGAGATTATTGAGATCAAGAAATGGATAAGACTTCCAGGTTAGAAAACAGACATACTATGATTGAAGCTACTAAGAATGTAAATAGTATGGAGTTTAGAGCCAGCTCATTGACAAGAACAAAATACTTCCCTGTGTTAGTAGGAAGCCTCTAACTTTAAAAAATGTGTTTGTAAAATAAACTACCAAATCAGATTATTACACAATATCAAAGTATATTGTAACAAACTGATGTTATGCTAAGTGGTCATAGCATCATCATCATCTAGGAAAGTGGAAAGTTGTAGAGTAAAACTTTTTCAGTATAACAGCATTGTCTAAGAAGATCCTTTTTATTAGCTGACTCATGTATCTAATTATATTGGCAAGCATATATTTATAATGAATAAGTGTGAGTGATTGGGCTATTGCATCTTATTTTAAGTATCACTTAAAATTGAGGCAAAGGGAACTAGATAATTTTGTCATAAAATTTCAGAAGTCTCAGTACCTAAGAGACTACTTAGTCCAACCCATTACTTAACAGTATACCAGACAGCTCAATATCAGAAAGCTAACACAACTATGTAATTGTGGTTAATAGATATTTTCTCAACGTACATTAAAAATTGACTTGCTAATACAAATAAATCTTGGGATTTGGGGTATTAGCCTTGGGTAAGTTTAACCACTATTTCCAAACATAGAGTTTGGATCAGATCTCAGTCTGAGTCTGATGAAACCACAAAAATGTAGAAACCTGATTTAAAGAACTTGCCAAAATCTTTTGTATACATTCTTCAATATTGAAGTGAAAAACATCTTCATTATAGTTTATAAGTTTTAAAGATTTTATATTTTTCAGCAGCTCATCAATATGTATTGGGCAAATATAGTAGCACAGAAATTATACCTACATGTTTAATGGAAATAAGTGTTCTATTTGAAAATAAAGCAACTGGTTTATTTATTTAAATTACTTTGACAGGAACTGATAAACTAATTTTCCCTTTTGAGGGATCCATTATATGTATTATAATAATACACATTTTGTTAGTGATAATGCCTAAGTAACATACTTCATTTACTGTATTCTCCTGTTATGCTTCAATTATACCACTAGGTAGAAGAACATCAGATATAAAGATGAGATATAAGAAAGAAGAAAGAAAAGAAGGTACCTATAATTGGCTGTCTGGTCTGCCTGTAACTGTCACAAACTATAATCATTTCACACTTGTCCCAAGAATATTAATATATTTAATGCTTTGGATGATTGGAATTAGTGTGGACCAGTTAACAATTTATGTGACAAATACATAGCAACAAGTCATCAAAAAAAGCCAGTGGGGAAAAGTGAATGCAAAATGGAGCTTGCTTATAAATATGCTGATAGTGATGATGTCATGTGGATTATAGTTAAGTATTAAGTATGACTATGTATTGATATGATATATTATTTTATGTTATAGGAAATGTAAGGGTCTTTTGTTTTGGAACTCATTCTCCTTGTGGCTGAACGGAAACAAACCAATAAAGCAATGACTTCCCTATAGATAATCATTGTTGTGTGTTATTCCCCCAATAAGAGGATGATAGTCATTGCATTAGGACTTGGATACTTTTCATGGGATACTGTAGAGTTGAAATCAGCTACTCTCATTTGATTAAGCATTCATTCAGCAAGTATTTATTAAGTGCTTAAAACATACCAGGCTCTGGGGATACAAAACAAAAACAATGCCTGCCCTTATGTTCTACTGGGGGAAATGATGATTACATGGATAAATAAGTACAAAAAATATTCAAAGTAATGTGGGACAGGGGAGAGGTTCTGAACAATTGGAGGCATCAGGAAAGACCTTGTGTAAAAGATGACACTTGAACTAAACGTGGTTGGAAAACAGGAATTCTAAAAAACAAGTGAGGAGGGGAGTATGTTTTAGGGAGATAACATATGAAAAGGCTCAAAGATGGGAGATGAAATGTTATGTACAACAAGTTAGGCCAGTCTGGCTATGTTGTCTGTAAAGGGCACAACATATGATAAGCCTCAAAAAGATAGGCCATACCGAGATTATGAAGAGCTATAAACACCAAACAGCAAAGGAGTTTGTATTTTATTCTAGCAATTCAGTATGACATGATCAAAACTTCCCCTGGGGGCCAAAGGTAAAAAATTTGATCACAGTATTCTTCCTTTCCTAACAGTTGAACAGGCCCTTTAAAAGTTCAGAAAACATGGAGGTCTCTATCTGGCAAATGTAGACAATTTGTAGGCATAATCAAGATATTAGTATCTACTATTAGGTAAATAACCTCCAAAAACAGAAGATGTGATAGTTGTCTTCAAATATTCTAAATTTCATCAGGGAAAATATATTATACTTGTTCTGCTTAAACCCAGAGGGTAGGCATAGGAGTGATGGATATATTTTGCAGAGAAACAAACTTGGGCTTCAAATACGGAGACTATTCCTAACAGCTATGTAAAAAAATAGAATGGATGGTTTCATTTCAACAAACATTAAGTGACTGCTATGTGAGACATCTTGAGAGCTGAGGGTACAAAAACAAAACTAAAAAAACAAACTAAAAAAGCCTTCAAAGAATATACATTTCTACTGTGGAAATGTAGTGGGTTCCCCCTAACTGGAGGTCTTCCAACAGAAGCTGGAGTCACAAAGAGGATTCCTCTTCAGGTAGGAATTGAACTAAATGACTCCTGAGGCTCAAAACCTGATGAGATTCCATGATTTTTACAAGTTTTTTATGCAAGTAACTAAAAATTCAAATCAGTTGTAGTAGGAAAATATCTGCCAATGTACCTTACTGACTTATGAAAAAATTGCCCATTGAGTTGTCTTTTCTGACTTGGCTCAAGCTTTTTGTTAGAACTAATAAAGCAGAGATCAACATTTTAGAACATTTAACCAAAAGAAATTTAGCTCTGCATTTGTTTTCAATTCCTAAATTCAATACCTGAAATTCCACTCTATCTCTCTGACCAAGCAGTTTTCCTTCCCCATTTAAAAAAAAAAAAATTCTTGTAATCAGTGTATAATAGTCCTGGTCTTTATTTCCTTTCTTTGTGTATTTCATATTTTATAATTTTTATGGCACCATAATACTCTATTACATTGATTTATTAAGTGCCTACTATGTACCAAGCATTATGGTAGGAGGTGGACTCCAAAAACAAAAGTGAAACAGTCCTACCCTTAAAGTGCTTACAATTCTAAAAGGGAATTTGAGGGATGTGGGGGTCTGAGGGAGGTGCAGAAAGACATTAGGAAAGGCTTCATGTAGGTGATGCTTGCCTTATCTTAAATTATTTGGGGTAGGAGTAGTTTTCAATTTTTGTCTTTTCCAAATCTCTCCTTCCATATATACATGTGCATGCATGCATGTATGTATGTATGTGTGTGTAGGATATTTTAAATGACTTATCATTTTAAAATGTTTGCATTCTAGCAGGTACAAAGTGGTATCCTGACATTACAAAACTTTCTAATGAATATTATTACTGGAAAGCTATTGGAGAAATTGTTTCAAGACACCTGGTTTACTGTTATCTATTGCTAGGTTGTATAGGGTGAAAAACCGAACGTTTATAGGTTCCAAAAGTCTTAGTGCAAGTTTAAACTTTAGTATCAAAAGTGCACTAAGACTTTTGCAATGCCTTGTATTTTATCCTAGAGTAACTAGGGAGCCAATGGAGTTTATTAGACGAGGGAATGACATGGTCACTCAGCTGTGTGATCGGTAGATTGGAGAAAGGAAAGACTGGAGATAACGAGAACCTGGACTAAAGGTAGTGACTTGAGTGGCTTTGTGCACAGTGAAGGGGGCAGATGCTAGATATACTGCGGCGCTAGAAAAGGCAGGATTTGACATGTGACTGCAAATGTCGAGTGAGAATGTATAAGGATAGTCGCCAAGGTTATGAATAGTGCTTACTGTCCTTTTCTGTTCTAAATATATGGTCACATGGTTCCAGGATTCTCTACCCCCCCCCCCCATCTCTAAGGGAACTACTTGGTTCATTTCCCTGTGGCCGACCAGGTTCGAGAACCGGAAGCAGCTCCACCAGGAGGCTTCTGGGAGAACGTTTTTCTACCATCCTTTTACGACAGCCCGGAAAAAGCGAGTCGCTTCCTTCCAAGGCTGGAGGTGAGAATAAGAACCCTGCCGGGGAAGCGGCAGTCAGAAGTGGGAGTACAGAGACCTAGGAGTCAGGAGGCTTGGCTTCATTCATCTTTGTGTCCAAAGGGCTGCAAGTGGAGAAAGGGCTGTACCCAGAGCCAGAGATTTGCGACGAAGGACTGGGAAGGGGGGAGAGGAGAACTTGCTATTCTTCGTGGCAACCTTGTTGTGACGTTTTAAACCTTATCTCCATTCCCGGCCGCAGGGCCATTGAGGGTTGAGTGTTCTAAGGGAGGTTCCTGTCTGCAGAAAGTAGGGGCCGTGTGCGAGGGCTTCTGGGAAGAGTAGTCCGAGCAGGGTGTGTGCGGAAATTTTAAAAGGGTCTTCTTGGAAATAGGTGAGTGCTGGGCTGAGGGACTGGAAAAGCTCCGGTACCCTGGCCGGTCACCTCTGCGGCTTTTATGGGATGTGCCTGGGGGTACTTTGAGGCTCTGGACCCTGGAGCCGAAACAGGAAAATTGTATTTAGAGCGTAGGCCTGCTCAGACCGTGTCCTGTACTCCTCACTGGCTCTTTCCATTCCCACTCCCTCCTTACTGAGCTGAAGGGAACTTTTTCTCAGAAAATAGACAAAAAAGGCGCCGGGGCGGGGGGGTTGGGGGGGGGGGAGGGCAGCTCGAAGTGAGGGGGGAGAAAGCGTCAATAAATGAACACATTTTTAAAAAATAAATAACAAAGTGCCAAGCACTGGGCTGAGCCCTGGAAATACACCACCTAAATAATGATGCATTCATTCTGTCAAGGAGTTTAACATTCTGTTGAGGGAGACAACGTTTACAAAATGAAAGATACACAAAATAAAGACCAGGCAGTTTTGGAGAGCGCACTAACATCTTGGGAAAGATTTCATGCAGCAAGTATTGCTTGAGCTGTTTTGAAGGAAACAAAATTAAGAGGCAGAGATGAGAGAGTGCATTCCAGGCATAGGATTCAGTGCAAAGTCAAGAAGATGGGGAGATGGAGTGTCCTGTATGAAAACCAGAAAGGTTAGTCTGGCTGGACTGCAAAAGTGTGGTAAAAACGAGTGGATACGTAAGGGAATTTGGAAAGGCAGTTTGGGAAAAGATCATGAAGGGTTTAAAATGACAAAACCCTTTTGTACGTGATAGTTGTTTGAATTTAATCCTAAATTCCAGGAACTTCAAACTACAGAAACCACTGGAGTTCATTGAGTGAGAGTTACATGATCACACCTGTGCTTTTGGAAAACCATTCTAGTAGATTTGTGGTGAATGGATTTGAGAAATAAGACAAGAAGAGGAAATGGGAGACTATTGCAATAGTCTATGCAGTAGACTGGGCCTGAACCAGAGTGGTGAGTGTGTGAATAGATGGGTGACATTTGAGATGTTGGAGAGGTAGAAAGATAAATATTTGGCAATTGAATAAATATGTGGAGTTAAGGAAGGGAAGTTTCCAAAAAACAGACAAAAACCTTGGGCCCAGTCAGGATTAGGAATGAAAAAGCAGACTACTAGAATCTTTTGCTGATAAGGGCTGACTCCTAGGGTTGGAGTCCTTTTCTCCAGGTTAGTGCATGATGAACTTTTTGAAGAGGAATAATGGATCGTCCATAGTTACTGAGTAGAATTGAGTCTTTGTTCAGTTTATTTAAATAAATATTGAAAGAAATGCACAAGGCCTTAGGTTAAGATAGAAGGAAAGTAGAAGTGGGTAAAATTTTCCTGTCACTTTGGTTCACTGGAGGAAAAAAAAAAGTGTGCTGGCTACCCACAAACAAAAAAAAACCATTTGAGACCCATAAAAGATTTGAGCAGATGTTGCCATAGCATTTCAGATTTTACTCTACCACCCATTTCATCATACTTAATATTTATGGACAATATGTATTGAAAATTATCTGAAGACAAAATTAGGGGAGCTGCTTTAAATTTTTAAGAACCCCTTTCTGGGGATCAGTGAATACATTATCCACAGTTGCTCTTAGGTAGGTGTTTTCCTAGAGTCTGGCCCATACACTGGAGGTTTCTCACAGATTTTACTTCTTTCTTTGTCATTCTAGCTGATCTTGTATTTGCTGTTTTTGCCATCATGTCTGTTACTATATGGGTTTCTCATATTTGTTTAAGTTACAGAGGTTTCTGACAATTGTAAAGGCAATTGGTGGCACAGTGGAAAGATTGCTGGGCCTGGAGTCAGTAAGACCCAAGTTCAAATCCAGCCTTGGACATTGACTAGCTTTGTGACCCTGGGCAGATCTCTCAAACTCTCAGCCTCAACTGTAAAATGGGAATAAAATAACACCAGGCATAGTGTCAGGTACATAGTAGTTGCCATATAAATGTTTATTCCTTCCCAGTTTGTCACAACACACCTGTGAGGGAAGAAGTACAAATATTATTCCCCTTTTACAGATGAGGAAATCAAAGCTCAGGGAAATGTAATGGCTTAAAGTTACAGGGCCAATAAGTAGTAAAGCAGAGACTAGCATTATAATCAGAATAATTAAGAGTGCTTTGACTCTTGTGACCAGATTTTCCTTTCCTTTTATAAAGTTGTGGTTTATATAAGGAATAATTGCCAATATTTCTTTGTTCTATCTTATTTTTCCATCTCAGAAAAGCAAATATCCTTATTGAATGACTAGGTCCTGACTAGCCTTCATTATCATATGTATGTCTAAGCTTTTAGGGTCAGTTATCTGTTGCTGCTGATTTTTTTTTTTTGTCCAATATTCCAGGAGTAGCTTTGAAGAAGAGCTAAAGGTAACCTAGATTGGACCCCAGCTGAAGTAAATTTCCTTCCAAGATTCAGAATGTCTGCACAACTGAGTGAGGATTCAATATTGATTTCTCCTGCTTTAACTGAAAAAGAGAATGTTTTGAGAGTGAAGATAGAAGAGGACTGCGCCTATGAACAGGGATCTAGTGTCCAGTGGAACAGCTGCCATGGTCCAGAGATCTTTCGCCAACAGTTCAGGCAGTTTGGGTACCAGGATTCACCAGGGCCCCGTGAAGCCCTGAGCCAACTCCGTCAACTTTGCCGTCTCTGGCTTAGACCAGAGAAGCACACAAAGGAGCAGATTCTTGAGCTACTGGTCCTGGAGCAGTTCCTGACTATCTTGCCCAAGGAACTCCAGACCTGGGTTCGAGAGCATCATCCAGAAAATGGAGAAGAGGCAGTGATCATTCTAGAAGATTTGGAGAGAGAGCTTGATGAACCAGGACATCAGGTAGGAAGGGGGAAAGGTTATCTGAAATAACTCCTTGATTCTCTTTTCTTTCTAGGTTTTGAGGATACTATTCTCTCCTAGTTTTCCTCCTACCTATCCGACTGTGCTTTTTCTTTCTCATTTTCTGGATCTTTCTCCAGATCATACCCTCTAACTACAGGTGTTTCTCAGGGTTCTATCCTTGGCCTTTTTGTCTTCTATACTGCTGACCCCTCTTCTATACTGCTTCACTTGATGATCTCAACTCCCATGGATTTAATTACCATGTCTATGCTGATTATTCTTAAATCTACCAATCCTGCCCCAGTCTTTCTCCTAACTTCCTATTTTGCATCTCCAGCTGCCCCTAAGACATCTCTAACTACATGTTTAGTAGAAATCATAAATTCGGTATGTCCAAAATAGAACTCATCTTTTCCCCTAAACCCTTCCCCACTCCTGTCTTCCCTATTACTGTAGAGGGCAACACTATCTTCCCATCCCTCAGGCTCACAGCCTAGGAGTCATCCTGGATTCTTTACTATCTCTCACCCCCATCCCTTGTCCAATCTGTTGCCAAGGTCTATTGATTTCACCTTTGCAGCATCTTTCCAATATTCCCCCTTCTCTCCTCTGACACTGCCACCACTCTGCTGCAAGCTTTCATCTCCTCGTGCATGGAATATTTCAGTAGCCTGCTTCAAGTATCTCCCCATTCCAAATCTATCCCCCATTTAGCCAATAAAGTGATTGTCCTAAAGTACAGGTCCTATCATGCCACGCACACAAACACACCCCAACTCAGCAAACTCTAGTGGCTTCCTTTTGCTTCAGGAGCAGATACAAAAATGCTCTTTGGTATTTACAGTCCTTCATAATCTAGGTCCCCTCCTACCTTTCCATTCTTCTTATACTTTACTACCTTGTAACACCAGCCTACTGGCTGTTCCACACAAGACACTCCATCTTTAGGTCTGGGCATTTTCTCTGGTTGTTCCCCATTCCTGGAAAGCCCTCTGTTCTTCTCTATAACTACTGACCTCTCTGGATTCCTTTAAATCCTAACTAAAATCCCACCTTCTATAGCCATCATTAACCTCTCTTAATTCCAGTGCTTTCTTTCTGTTATTTCCTATTTATTGTGTATATAGCTTGAGATATTTGTTTGTTTGCATGCTATCTTTCCCATTAAATTGTAAGCTCTTTGAGAGCAGGACCTGTCTTGCCTTTTTATATCCCCAGCATTTAGCACAGTGCCTGGCATATAGTAGTTGCTTAATAAATTTTTAATTGATTGAGAGTATAGGTGTGGACCTTTGGACTTGTTTTGGGGCATTTATGGAAGAATAAGAAGATAACTGAATTTCATTCTCCACTTTGCTAGTTTGGAATTAGAGGTCCCTATGTATGTATGTTTTCTCCTGTTGTCTGATCCATTTCTAGGTGATAGAATGAAATCATCTTTGCCTTGTTGATTTTTCCTGGACTGTTCTTTTTTCTCTGCTTTATTTCCCATTCCAGTTGTGATTCCTTTCCAACCACCTATCCTCCCCCAATAACTAAATTGATTCCAGGTTTCATTCAGTGGTCGAGCACAAGAAGACCTTATAGAGGAGATGGAACCTCAGGAAACAGCTGAGGAGTCATCAAATATACAGTCCCTGCCCATGGAGAATGAGCTTAAATGGGAAACCTGGGAGTTCCACCCCCTAAGACACAGTGGTAAGGAGCTGGCTTCTATCTGGTTTAGAATATGTAGCACAAAATATTGGTGACTTTGTCAGTAGTGTCCTAGAAAACTTTTCTTGCTCATTTACCTTCTACTAGGAAATGTCCCTCTCCAAGCAAGAAAACTGCCTCTAGATATATATGGTGTGCTCTCTAGTATAATTTTAGCATAATTTCTTGTTATCAGATTGTCATGAGCTTCTAGGAATTTTTATTCCCACATGTCAGTTGCATCAGTTATTTCTCCCTTTGTAACCTCTTCCTTGAAAATTTGTTTACCCAAAAATAGCAAGTTTTCATATTACAAAGATCTCTTCTAAATTCTAAAGTAATTAATATATTTTTAAAGTAATTAATTTAATAGATTTTTAATCTAAGGTATCACAAGCTTATCTCATCAGAGTTGTCATTACTGTCCTGTGCACGGCCCTTCACCCTAATAGTCGATGACACTGTATTTTATTTTAAATCTAAATGATAGTTTTGTTCACCTGAGACTACTGTGTCCCTCCTCCCTTTTCCTCCCTCCCTCCTGCTGTACAGCTCCTTAGCCCCCACATTTCAGAAATATTTTCTGACTGATCACCATTCATCTGATGACCGAACCCTTACTCCCTTAAAAGGAAGGAATATTGCAACAGCTTAGAATCATCAAAGCTTAGTATTGGAAAGGACCTCAGAGGTCATATTTCATCCAAATACCTGAAGCACTGTTTTATGTTTCAACACTTCAAATAACATTGAACTCTCACTACATTTTTAGGCTGTCTCAAATGTGTTAGATTACATTTTTATTTTCCTCTCCAATAACAACTTTCAAATTCTGTCAGCTAGTATAGATCAGAATTCAAATAAAAACATGCAAAATTTCATCATTCCTGTGTTGTTACTTCTCTAACCATATCCTTTTATCTATATTTTCCAAATTCCTTTATTCTACTTGATCTTTGCTGATTGTTTTTTCCTAGGTCCTTGACTGCTTTTCTAAAAAGTCATTATGAAAGGCTTTTTTACTACCCATAATAATGATTACCTCATTATTCTCATAATATTTTCTCACTTCTGACTAATGGTAATTTTGTTTTACTCTCTCTTTCACACCCACACTTATTATTATGATACTATTTTACAGAAATATATAAACCATTTAGTGTGTTTATATATTATTTGGATCATACTCTTCTGTCTCTAGTTGGTTCCCTTCTCAAAATACAGGGAATAAGTAGCATTTGTATTTTCTGTTGTTTCAGATGGTGATACTCAGACTGAGAGTGGGGAGTCCCCTCCAGATCAAGAGATTTCATCAGGCATGGAACCACAGGATGATATTTCTGGCACTCTTAATATAGACGTTGCTCAGATTTTCAAATATGGAGAAATCTGTCAGCGTGAGGGCAGATTTGAAAGAAAGCAGGGAAATCCCTCTCGTAAAAAACAGCATAAATGTGATGAATGTGGTAAACTCTTCAGCCAGAGCTCAGCCCTTATTCTACACCAGAGAATACACAGTGGGGAGAAACCCTATGAATGTGATGAGTGTGGGAAAGCCTTCAGCCGTAGTTCAATCCTTATTCAACATCAGAGAATCCACACTGGAGAAAAACCATATAAATGTCATGAATGTGGGAAAGCTTTCAGTCAGAATTCTGGGCTTATTAATCATCAGAGAATCCATACTGGGGAAAAACCCTATGAGTGTAGTGAGTGTGGGAAAGCTTATAGTCAAAGCTCAAATCTTTTTAGGCACCAGCGAAGACACAGTGAAGACAAAATCCTATCAATGTCATGAATGTGTAAAAATATTCTTTTAGAGCTTGGGCATTTGTCATCAGACAAGAAGGTGTAATGGGGGAAGAAGGGAATCAGTTTAGTTTTAGTTGACTAAATAGTTCCCTCTTAACATCAGAATAGCTCCTGTGGAAAATGAGAGAGATCTTTAGTCATTATTTGTACTTTATCTTTATGTTGTCATACCTTTCTATAGACTCTCAGAATCTTAACCTTATTTTTGATATTTATTTCTAAATTTCCTGTTTGTAAACATGTCTCCTGTGCCTGAAAAAATTTTGAAAGCTTCCATGTTAAGACTAGTAAATTGTTTCTGTATTGAGATTATGAGTCCCTTCAAAGACAGGTTTTGTGTCCTTTTAAAAATGTAACACCAAAACTCTAAAAACCAAATCCCAAAAGCACCATTTCTGACTCTTAAATTATGTCTTTTATTAAAATCTTGTTTGTAAACCAGGTTCTAGGAATTTGATAGGTACTTCAAAAGAAAGAGACCTTTACATTTAGAACAAAAGAAAATTGTACGTTTAAGTGCCTACTGTGTGCTAGGCACTATGCTAAGCTCTAGGCATAAAAAAAGTCAAAAAATTATACCTGCTCTTGAGCTCACAACCTAATGAGGGAGACTACAAACAAATGTGTACAAATTAGCTATATACAGGATAAAGGAAATAAAGATGAGAGGCATTAAAGAGGGATTGAAAAAAATTTCTTGGAGAAGATGGATTTTTGTTGAACTTGAAGGACACCAGTAGGGAGAGATAAGAGGGAGAGCATTCCAGGCATGGGGTACAAGGCCAGTGTCACTGGACTGAAGAGTGTATATAGCAAGGAGTAAGGAATACGAAGAATGGAAATGGGTGGGGAACAAGGGTGTGTTGCCCTTTGTAGTGCCAAACATAGGATTATGTATTTGATCTTGGAGTTAATAAGGAACCACTGGAGTTTATTGAGTAGGGAGATGGGTCAGAGTCAAACATTGAAAAGCAGACCTGGCCCTTCAATCAGGAAAGGGATAAATTCTTTTATTGAATAAGGATTGGTTGATAATAAGACTGTGCATTAAGGATATAGTTATTTAACTTTTAAAATAATGTCCAAAGCTGTCTAATCTGTAGGCAGTTTATTGATGAAATTACAGAACCAACATGTATCTTATCAGGAAATAGTCAATTAAAATGTAGCCAGTATAAAATATAACTCTAAAATGGGAAATTTTAGGATATTATGAGAATATGATGGATGGCAGATGTTAACAGGATAATGATGTCATCCAGGTTATCTTGGATATCCTAGAAAAAAGGATAATTGGAGAATAAGACTTATCAGCATGTCTCTAGCACTCTCTAATTGATAAGCACCTACTCTGTGCCTAGCCCTGTGCTAATCACTGAACATACAAATAACTAATTCCAACTTTCAAAGAGCTTAAATTCTAATGTGGAAGGTAAGAAATTCACTGAGCAATGCCAGCTGCTGGCATAATTGTCTAATCAATCCAGCCAATATGTCTTTATGGATGAGAACCACTGAGGTTAAGAAAAGTAGTGAGCATTTACTGTGTATAAAGCACTGTGCAAGTTCCTTGATGTTATTGTAGCTTGGTACCTACCACTATGACTTATAAACTGGTTTTCTACTACAAATGAGTGTCTTGAGAATGTAGGGGAGTATAGAATATTTTTCTTCTGTAGGGTGTAATTCTTGCTGAGTAAGCTAGTTCCTTAGAGCTAATGCAACCACCAGAAATCTAGGGATTTTGTCTTAAAGAGCTGGGGAGCATCCCTTATTAGCATTCTTCGTCTTCAAGTTGAAGCTGCTCACTATTGCGAGTTCTTAGGCTTTTTGAAAGATCTTGTCTTAATACCTACCACTCAGACACCAGGTACACTTAAAATTATACCTTTATGTTTAAGTGTTCTGTTTAAAAATGGTTTGTTCATGTCTAAAATATGTCAGACTTCATGAAACTAATTTTCAGTGTTTCCAGGTTTCTTTAACTTGTATATAGGGTTATAATAATACACATATTATTAGTCAGTAGACTATGTACTCCATGACTGTATCCCAGGTTCATTGCTTGGTGGAAAATACCAGTAGCAGAATAAGACTGTGAGAAAGAGGAGGGAAAAAGACGTGCTTATAGTGATCCTCTGATGCTGACCTTTATGAATTTTAATCTCAAAAATAAATATCTTATGCTTGGAGTGCCTTCAAAATAAAATGAGATTGTTATGGGCCAGTTAAACCTAGTGGTAAATAAAAGACCAGCAGGTGGAGAAGTGGATGCAAAAAGGGGCTTGTTAATAGATAAACTGATCATGCTTAACTAAGAAATGTTTTATAGATTTAACAGTACAGATATGGATTGATACTGTGTATTTTAAGATATAAAAGGGTCTTTGGCTTGGAACTCATTCTCCTTGTAGCAGCTGAGAGAGAACAAGTGATGTTTAATAAAGCTATGAACTCTCCCTGAAATGAATATATCTTGCATTATTCCTGACTACTGATAAGAAAAAAATAATTGGAACTAGTAGGTGAGATTGCAGATTTAAGAAAAATTATAAAGGAAACAGTCACCTACATCTTAAATTACAAGCTGTGCAATGAATTACAAAATCCAGGCTTCCCTTAAATGAGAGGGTGCTTTCAGGGGAGCCAGGCAAGCAATTACAACTGTAATATCTAAGCACAAATCAGTCCTGAATACCTATCTGAAAGGATTTATTTCCATGAAATCCATTGCTGACATCCTCATTTTGCTGCACTGGCTAATCCCAAGAGGCACTGTATCTTAGAATACAGAGACCCCTTTCAGAAGACATAATCCTTTGAAATTGCGCTAGCTGATCTTGACATAAAATAATGGCACCTCTTGGTGGTTAAGGTAGGTAACTTCAGACTTGGATTATGTACATTTAAGAATGGAGTCATCCTCCAACTTTCCTCAAATATTCTTATCCTTTTACCTCATAAGCAATATTTTCCTGGACACACCATATCCCTTAAAATCTAAAAGAACTTTGGACTCCCTCTACAAGAGAATCTGTTCTTTCTCAGTCCTCACTACTAATTTATAGGGCCAAAATAAAGGAGTCAGTAGGTGCCTTATACATTGTTAAATCTGTAACAAACATACCAGTATGGGCACCATCACCTGGCATGGTGCCAACTTAAAAATTTGGTCACAACTTCCTATCACGGAATAATAGATTTAGAACTAGAAAAGGTCCAATTCTCTCATTTTACAAATGAGAAAAAGGGCCTAGAGGTTTAAAGTGATTTGCCCAAGGTCACATAGCAAGTAAGATATCCCATATTTGTAAGATCCTTTGATTCCAGATCTACCACTTAAAAAAAAAAAGTTATAATGAAAAACTTGCTTTTACACCTGTTTTTTCCTGATACACAGCACATGTACAAAAATGTACATGTAACCGAAAATTTATAGAGCCCAATTTGAACCCTTTGTAACAAAAATAGTTAAAGTCAACTGAGAGAAACTGTCTGCCACCATATATAATTATTCAGTAAATGTCCCCCGGTAGGTGTATTTGATAACTGTTCCCTTGGAAAGAGATTGGTCTTTACATTTAACCAGACTGTAGTTGCTTTTTAGTGGTATTTTTATTTTCGTTATTGTAATTGCATATTATTTTCTTGGTTCTATTTAGTGTGCATGAGTTAAGGCAAGTCTTTTCATGTACTCAGAATTTCACATATTAATTGTTCCTTACAGGGCAATTCCAGTATATTCTTATGCCACTGAGACAGAGAAGAGTAATTTCTCCCATACTAATTTAGTCCTTTATTGTGAGTATTTTTCATGGAATTAAAACCTGTAAGATACCTATTTAAGGTTAACTCTTTTAAATAGTTTCTGTTACTGTGTAGATCTTGCCCCTGGCCCCCTTCAATTCTATTCTGCCTCACTATTAGGAAAATACCAGTTCCTCCAGGATCTCAAGACAATATTGTCCAATGGAAGAATTCTTCCTTTGTCTTTGATTATGCAGTTTGTTTTTGAGCTATTTCTTCCCTTTATTCATTTCTCTCCTCATTTACCTCAAAATTCATGGTCTCAGGGGTGGAGCCAAGATGGTGGTGTAAAAGCAGGAACTTGCTTGAGCTCCAACCACCTCCAATACTTGTAAAAAAAAAAAAATGATTGTAAACAAATTTTAGAGTTGCAGAACCCACAAAGTGACAGAGAAAAATCCCACCTGAAGGCAGCCTGGCAGGCCGACAGGAAGGATCTATCGCACTGAGCTGGGAGCAAAGTACAGTACCACATGGGCCGTGCTGGCCCAGACTTGTGGTCTAGACTGGCCAAAGCAGACTTCAGGGGACTGATACATCAGCAGCTGTGGTGGTTTTCAGACTTTTCAACCCATGAACACCAAAGAGAAAGTAAAAGGTCAGTAGGGACTTTGTTGGAACTGGATGAGAGAAGAGCCTGTCTGGCCCCTGCCCCCCGGGTGGTGGAGGTGACTGCAGCAGTGGCTGTGTAGCTGCCTCCAGAGCTCCTTGCAGATCGTAGAGGGACCAAGTGGCCATTCAGAAGGTAATTGCTTTTGTTTTGACCTGCTTGGATCTGGGTCACAGTCTTCGGTGGTGGTCTTGGGGTGACAAGCAGTAGCATACCAGAGCTTATGGCAGCTGTAGAGAGGGCACCCTCATAGCTTTGACAACAGCTGGGCAAAACCCCAGCAATTTGGGACACAGCACTCTCCACTCTGGAAGCAGAGTTCTACCATGGCAAGGAACTCAAAAGTCAAGTAATTGGCTGGCAAGATGAGCAAACACAGGAAGCGAAATCAAAGTATAGAATTGTTTTTGGGGACAAAGACAATCAAAACATAGAATGAGAAAAAGACAACAAAATCAAAACTCCTGCACCTAAAGCCCCCAAGAAAAATATGAACTAGTCACAGACCATGGAAGAGCTCAAGAAGAATTTTCAAAATCAAGAGAAGTAGAGGAAAAATTCCCAGTATCTCAGGGAAAAGTCTCATGAGTTATAATTATGGTTTTTCCATGTAGGAATGTAAATAGTTCAATGATATATACATATATATTCCCTTTAACTATCCTCATACTGGGAAAAGTTTCATGAGTTATAATTATTGTTTTTCCATGTAGGAATGAAAATAGTTCAACTTTAATAAGTTCCTTATGATTTTTTCCTGTATACCTTCTCATGTATATATTCACAATATGTATGTATAGGAGGGTGTATATGAGTATAAATGCATATGTGAGTGTGTTTATATGTGTGTACATATATACATAGAGGGCACAGGATCAGTTGAATAAGAAGGGATAATATCTAAAAAATAAAATTAAGAAGTGAGAGGAGAAAGAGATAGAATAGGGTAAATTATCTCATAAAAGAGGCAAGAGAAAACTGTTACAATGGAGGGGAAGAGCAAGAAGATGAAAAGGAATGGGTCAACCATACTCTCATTGAATTTGGCTTAAGGAGGGAACAATATACACACTCATTTGAGTATCTTACCCTACAGGAAAGTAGAGGGAAAGGGATTAAGAGGAGGGATGATAGATGGGAGGGCAGATTGGGGGAGAGGGTAGTTAGAAGCACATATGTTTGAAAAGTGACAGGGTCAAAACAGAAAATAGAATGAATGGGGGGTGAGATAGGATAGAGGGAAATAACAGTCTTTTACAATATAACTACTATGGAAATGTTTTGTGTAACTACACATGTACGACCTATATTGAATTGCTTATCTTCCCAGTGGGGGTGGGTGAGGAGGAAAAAAGGAAAGAATCTGGAAATCAAAGTTTTAAAAACAAATGTTAACTGTCTTTTTTTTTTTTTTTTTTTGTCTTTTGGAGGGCAGCTGGGGTTAAGTAACTTGCCCAAGGTAACACTGCTAGTTTTTTTGTGTTAAGTGTCTGAGGCCTGTACCAAACTCAGGTTCTCCCAACTCCGGGGCCGGCACTTTACTCACTGCACCACCTAGCCACCCCTAAACACAGCTCAGATTCTTACTTCTTTTTTTTTCCTTTTTGCTTTTTGGACAGCAATTTAGGTTAGGTGACTTGCCCAAGGTCCCATGGCTAGTTTTTGTGTTAAGTGTCTGAGGCCGGAACCAAACTCAGGTCCTCCTGACTCCAGGGCTGGTGGTCTATTGACTGTGCCACCTAGCTGCCCCCAAGGTAGTGATGGATCTAAGCTTTTTTTGTTTTTCTGGAGGACAATTGGGGTTAAGTGACTTGCCCAAAGTCACACAGCTAGTTTGTGTGTGTGTTTGTGTGTGTGTGTCTGAGGCCAGACTTGAACTCAGGTCCTCTTGACTCCAAGGCCAGTGCTGTATTCACTGTACCACCTAGCCACCCCATGTGAAATATCTCATGGGGAAAACCACTGACCTGGAAAATAGATCCAGCAGAGATAATTTAAAAATTATTGGACTACCTGAAAGCCATAATCAAAGTAAGAACCTAGAAATCATCCTCCAGGAAGTTCTCAGAGAAAACTGCCCTGATGTTTTAGAACCAGAGGGCAAAATAGAGGTTGAAAGAATCCACCGATCACCTCCTGAAAAATATCCCAAAAAGAAAACTCCTAGGAATATTATAGCCAGCTTCCACAATCCCCAGATTAAAGAGAGAATATTACAAGCAGCCAGGAAGAAACAATTTGAATATCGTGGAAACACAATCAGGATAACCCAGGATCTGGCAGCTTCTACACTAAGGGTTCAAAGGACTTGGAATATAATATTCCAGAGGTCAAAGGAGCTGGGATTAAAACCAAGAATCACCTATCCAGCAAAACTGAGTATCATGTTTCAGGGGAAAATATGGTCATTCAGTGGAATAGAGGACTTTCAAGCATTCTTGATGCAAAAACCAGAGCTGAAGAGAAAATTTGACATTCAGATACAAGAAGCAAGAGAAGCATGAGAAAGTAAACAGGGAAAAGAAATCATAAGGAACTTATCAAAGTTGAACTATTAACATTCCTACATGGGAAAACAGTAATTGTAACTGATGAAACTTTTGTCAGTAGGAAAACAGTTGAAGGGAATATATATATATATATATATATA
>NW_027187380.1:28995140-29058896 GCF_028583685.1 Petaurus breviceps papuanus | reverse complement strand
TATATATATATATATATATATATATATATATATATATATATATATATGTATGTATATGTATATATGTCTATATATGAGAGTATATGGGCATATGAATACATATGTAAACATGTGTATATATGTTTACAGGTATACATAGATAGAGGGCACAGGACCAATTTAACAGGAAGGGATGATACTTAAAAGGTGAAATTAAGAGGTGAGAGAGGAATATAATGAGAGGAGATGGGGAGAGACAATGGGGTAAACTATCTCATAAAGAAGAGGCAAAGGAAAATGGTTACAATGGAGGGAAAGAATAGGAAGGCAAAAGGGAATGGGTCAACCTTATTCTTATTGAATTTGGCTCAGCAAGGCAATGACATACACACTAAATAGGGTATCTCACCCTACAGGAGAGTAGGGGGCAAGGGGATGAGAGGGGGGATGATGGAAGGGAGGGCAGGCTGGGGGGGAGGGAAGTTGGAAGCACCCACTTCTGAAAAGGGACAGGATCAAAGTAGAGAATAGAACAAGTGGGAGGTGGGATAGGAAGGAGGGAAATATAGTCAGTCTTTTACAATATATCTACTATGTTATTGTTTTGCATTAGCTACACATGTACAACCTATACTGAACTGCTTATCTTCCCAGTAAGGGTGGGTGGCAAGGGAGGAAGGGAATGAATCTGGAATTCAATGTTTTAAAATCAAATATTTAAATACACATATGTATATTATTATTATTATTATCATTAATACTATTTTACCTGTAATTGGGAAATAAGATATACAAGCACTGGGGCATAGAGATCCACCATGCCCTACTGGAAAAGTTGAAAGGGGTATGGGAGAAAATATGGGAGAGAGCAGATTGGAGGAGGGGATATCCTGTGGGACTGCTATTTTGGGGTGGTGGGTAGGGGAAAAACAGGGAGAAAATTTGTAATTCAAAATCTGGCAGAAATGAATGATGTAAATCAGAAGTTAATAAAGCATTTGAAAAATGGAAAAAAAACAAATGTTAAAAAAAAACCCAGCATTCCACAACCTTGTGCCTCTATCAAAGGGAAATTATTTTAATCTGGAGGCCTTTTATTTACAATTTTATTTACAAAAAGTTGCAGGGGGACTTAGAGAGTGGGCTGATAATGCCGTTAAAAAATAAAGATTGTTAATTAAACTTTCAGAAAATAAAGACAAGATGGACAATGCTTGTTTCACTATGTCAAATTCAATTTGTACTTAACAAAAAACAAGCTGTATGTGGTTAAAAAAAACCATGCCCTCCCATTCTTCTGGATGTCACTTGCCCCCAGGAGCACTGAGGTATGATGAGTGGTCTTTCTACGCACCAAATTTCTGCAGATAATATTATAAGATTCTCATCTCTCTATAGGATATATCTCTTTTCCCATTGGAGCATTCATCTGTAGTACCCCCTCCCACCATTGAAGCAAGGTTTTCCCCTTCCCCTTTTTCAGTCCTTCTCTTTTTACCTCTTCATCCATTCTCCTGTAGTCTGTCTTCTTCCTGAGAGACTACAGGAGTTATTTTCCCTTCATTGTTAACCTTTGACTTGATTAGGTTACATCACATATTCCTCTCTTGTCATCTTCCTCTCATCCTCCCATTTGGTAATTTAGTTCCCCAAAGCACTGATTCACCTATAGATTGGTTGTGAGTTTTATTCTATGATGTTTTAGGCCTACTTCATCATTGCTTTCATTCTTGTCTATATTTATAAGGAAGTCTTATAATGGTTTCTCTTATTAATTTGTTGTTTTTGTTGCTGTATTTGTTTATCCTTATATTTCTATTGTCTGGGTTTTTGAGAAGCAAATAATTTCTCCAGTTTAGTTTTATTTCTTTTTTTTAATTAATTCTTTAATTTATTAATTTGTTTGTTTCCTTTTAGTTTACAGGATTCAATTCCACAATTCCTTGAATTTCACATTTTGTCCACCTCCCTCCCCTCCCCCCCATGGCGTCTTATAATCAAGTATAGGATCTGTAGCTACTTTCACATTATACAATGGTCAGGTTATAAGGATGGATTGTACCCGCTGGGATGAAAAATGGTATAGAGGACATAAAATCAAATAAGAGAACGAAAAAGATCAGGTATTTTGCTTCCACCTGGATATAAATTTAGTTCTTTCTAGTTCTTTCTCTGGATGCACGTTTTTCTCTCCATCATGCGTCTTTTGGGATTGACTTATATCCCTGCATTGTTGAGAAGAGTCCAGTCTATCAAAGTTGGTCATCACACATACGTTGTGTCTGTAATTGTGTACAAATTCCTCCTGGTTCTACTCTTCTCACTCAGCATCAGTTCTTTTAAGCCTCTCCAGGTAAATATGAAGACCGCCTGCTCCCCGTTTCTTATAGCGCAATAATATTCCATAACATGCATATACCACAACTTGTTCAGCTATTCCCCAATTGATGGACACCCCCTTAATTTCCAATTCTTTGCCACAACAAAAAGAGCTGCTATAAACATTTTTGTACATATGGGTCTTTCTCCCATTTCTCTGATCTCTTTGGGATATAACCCTAGGAGTGGTATTGCTGGATCAAAGGGTATGAAAGTATTTATAGCCCTTTGGGCATAGTTCCAGATTGCTCTCCAGAAAGTTTAGTTTTATTTCAAAGAATGTTTCGAAATCTTTTTTATTGTTGATGTGCCAAACCCTTTATTCTTTCCCCCATAGCACCTCACTCGATCTCAACATTTACCAAGAAGTCATTCCAGGTGAGAGCTCATCTTTAACTTTTTTTTTTTTATTTTTGGAGGGGGGAAAGCAGGGCAGTTGGGGTTAAGTGGCTTGCCCAAGGTCACGTGACTAGTTTTTTGTGGTAAGTATCTGAGGCCGAATTTGAACTCAGGTCCTCCTGACTCCTGGTGCTCTATTCACTGTGCCACCTAGCCGCCCCATCTTTAACTCTTTAATCTACATCTCAAACCCTTTGATGTCAGCTCTGATTTTTTCAGGCTCTAAAGAGGTAACCCTTCTCAGCTACGTGTATCAGAGCCAACAAAACTGCTATGTTGCTACAAACAGGATGTTTAGTCATCCATTTGATGTGTATAAGAATTTATATGTATTCTTATATCTGGGGTATATGGGCATTTTCCACTGTTTTCCACCTTTGGTGTCCACCTGCCACCCATCTCTCACCTGTAGTTCTAAGAAGCTATATCATTGTGAAGCACTGTGGTAAACCAAGCATCCTGATAAACCATTTGGTTTGAGGGTAACCGATGGGCCTCAGGTTTCATTGGTGAGTTACCAGGGTGTCTAGTCCAAGCATGTGAAGACTTCCCTGGAGGAATAGGCTGATGTGAGCAATTTGTTCCAATGGCTACAAAGGCGGCAGAATCGGGCACTGTGGAGTGGTTGGAGCTTGGTTAGACATCAAAGATGCCAAGGTCATTCACTATATCTCAAGCTATTGCCAGTTTTCTTGACTTTTGCCTTGCCATTGGACTTCAATGACTCAGGAAGTCTGACTTCTTCATGTGAACTCTTCATGAAATGCTTCAATTACTACTTCAACAACTCTGTTCCACTTAAATCCAATTTATTTATGAGTCAAAAGACATCATCCAAAGCATACTATTTTTTCCTATCTCAAAGTCCTATAGTGGTGGGCAAGTGACAAAGTAGCAGATGCAGATACACTGGAAGCTATACTCACAACCCTGCACACAGGCAGCACAGGCCATAGAGTCATCTCACTGGACTGAAGCAGTGATTGGATTTGGCAGTCCCCTGGCTATCTGAGCAGCCTTTTATGACCCATCATTCTTTAGAATTAGATTATTTAGTTTCCAAATAATTTTTATTCTATATTTCCATGGCCCTTTATTACATGTAATTTTTATTGCATCATCATCTGAAAGGGATGCATTTAATATATCTGCCTTTCTCCATTGGATTGTGAGGTTTTTATGCACTAATATATGGTCAGTTTTGTGTAGGTGCCATGTACCATGGAGAAACAGTTTTTTCCTTTCTATTCCCATTCAATTTTCTACAGAGGTCTACCATATATAATTTTTCTAAAATTCTATTCACCTTAACTTCTTGTTTATTTTGTGGTTAGATTTATCTAGTTCTGAGAGGGGGAAATTGAGGCCCCCACTAGAATAGTTTTGCTATCTATTTCTTCCTGTAACTCCCTTAACTCTCCTCTAAGAATTTGGATGCTATACCACTTGGTGCATATATGTTTAGTAATGATATTACTTCATTGTCTGTGGTGCCTTTTTAGCAAGATAGTTTCCTTTATTATCTCTTTTAATTGCATCTATTTTTGCTTTTGCTTTGTCTGATGTTAGGATTGCTACCCCTGCTCTTTTACTTCAGCTCTTTTATTTCATAATATATTCTACTCCAGTCTTTTATCTTTACTCCGTGTGTATCCCTCTGTCTCAAATGTGTTTCTTGTAGTAGGATTGTGGTTTTTAATCCACTCTGTGATTTGCTTCCATTTTATGAGAGTTCATCCCATTCTCATTCACAGTTATGATGACTATTTGTGTCTTTATCTCCAACCTATTTCTCCCTACCCCCTCCCCTATTTATGCTTTTTGTTCTCCTTTCTCCCTTTCCCTACTCACTAAACTTTTACTTTTGACTGCCTCCCTCAATCTGCCCTCCCTTCTATCAACCTCTCTCCCTTTTCTTTCCCTTTTCCCCTCCCACTTCCTAAAGGGTAAGTTGGATTTCTATACCTGAGTATGAGCCAAGTCCAATGAGAGTAAGTTTCAAACAATGCTCATCTCCCTTCTTTTCTTTACTGTAATAGGTATATGTGCCTCTTTGTGTATTGTAATTTACCCCTTTCTGCCTCCTCCTTTCCTCTTCTCCTATTACAATCCCTTTTCACCCATTAATTTGCTTTTTTATCATCACATCAAAGTGAACAGCTCCCTCTATGTATGTATATCCCTTCTAAATGTCATCATAAAGATACATTTTTCAAGAGTTACATGTATCATCTTCCCATGTAGGGATGTAAAAACAAGATGGTTCCCCTCCCCCCCCCCATTTGCCTTTCTTGAGTACTGTATTTGAAAATCAAATTTTCCATTGAGCTCTGGTCTTTTCATCAAGAGGGTCTGGGAGTCCCCTATTTCATTGAATGTCCACCTCCTTCCCTGAAATATTATGCTCAGTTTTGCTTGGTAGTTGATCCTTGGTTGTAATCCAAGCTTCTTTGCCTTATGGAATATCATATTCCAAGCCCTCTGATCTTTTAAGGTAGAAGCTGCAAGGTCCTGTGTAATCCTGACTGTGGTTCTATGATATGTAAATGATTTCTTTCTGGCTGCTTGAAGTATTTTCTCCTTGACCTGATAATTCTGTAATTTGGCTACAATATTCCTTGGTGTCTTCAATTTGGGATCTCTTTTAGGAGGTGATTGGTGAATTCTTTGGATGACTAATTTACCCTCTGGTTCTAGGGTCTCAGAGCAATTTTTCTTGATGATTTCTTGAAAGATGTTGTCCAGACCCTTTTCTTGATCATGGCTTTCAGGTAGACCAACAATTCTTAAATTATCTCTCTTGGATCTATTTTCCAGGTCAGTTGTTTTTCCAGTGAGGTATTTTATGTTTTCTTCTATTTTTCATTCTCTTGATGTCTCATAGAGTCATTAGCTTCCACTTGCCCAATTCTAATTTTTTTTAAAGCAATTGTGGTTAAGTAACTTGCTCAAGGTTACAAGGTCAGTTATTTCTGGGTGTGGTGCTAAGTATCTGAGCCCAGATTCAATCCCACACTGGGGCCGGTGCTCTTATTAACTGCTCCACCTGGCCGCCCCTAAGCAATTGGGGTTACGTAACTTGCTCAAGGTTACATGGCCAGGTGTTTCTGGGTGGGTGCTAAGTGTCTGAGCCCGGATTCAATCTCAGGTCATCCCAACTCTGGAGCTGGTGCTCTTACTCGCTGTGCTACCCCAATTCTAATTTTTAATAAATTGTTTTCTTCAGTTAGCTTTTGTACCTCCTTTTCCATTTGGACAATTGTATTTTTAAAGGCATTGTTTCCTACAGTCAATTTTTGCCCTTCCTTTTCCAAGCTGTTGACTCTCTTGCATACCTCTTGTTTCTTTTCCCAGTTTTTCTCCTACCTCTCTTATTTGCCTTTTTAAATCTTTCTTGAATTCTTCCAAGGCTTTTTGGGCTTGAAACCAGTTAATATTCTCCTTTGAGGTTTCAGATGTGGGTATATTGACAATATTGTCCTCTTCTGAATTTTTGTTTTGATGTTCCCTGTCACCATAATAAATCTCTCTGGTCAGTGCTTTTCTTTGTTGCTTTTTGCTCATGATATTTGCCTTTTTCCTAGCAAAGTTGATCCCTGCTTATGGGGCACAGATGACACTGTTCCAAGCTGCTTGTGCTGGGGATGAGGGGCCTGGTCACTGGCTTTGTGTGCTGGGGCCTCAAGTGCTGGCAACTGGAGGTTGTAGGGGTCTGGTAGCTGAGGAGCTGGTGGTGGCAGCTAGTGTATGCTGTGGCCAGGTGAGATTTCTGTGTGTTTCCCTGGGGCTATGCTAAAGCTCACTGGGATGGAGGGGAGGACAAGAAAGGGGGTGGTCTGACAGTTGGAGGACACCTCCTCACTGGAGGAGATGTCCTCATTGGGACTGCACTAGATAGAGCATGGGTATATTTAGCAGCTAGTGGATGCCTATCCACTGGCACATGTGGTGCTTCTCTAAGCTGGAGTCTGCTGGTTCCCCTGGCTGTGCCAACACAGTGGAGTGGGGGTGGTGTTCATTTCAGATCTCCTTTTGGACTTGGAATTTCTTCTGTTTTAGCAGTTTACCAGGGTTTTTATTTTAAAAGTCCTTTATTTTTGGCAGTTTGTTTATTGATCCTTTTGCTTCTTTTATTTAGTTACAAAATTCCTTCCCTCTTTTTTTTCCCCCTCAGATAAGTGATTGATCCAAAATCTTCTTTCCTCAGACCCCTTTCCTTCAGCTGAAGCATAATATATTCCCTTTCTTTGATCACCTGATACAGGCTTCCTTCCTGTTCCTTACTCAAGACACTACATTTCCTATTTCTGTTTTGTTTTTTTTTTTTGCTGGCATTACCCCATGCCTCCAATACTCTCTTTATCTCTACTTCTTGGCTTCCCTGTTTTTCCCTGATTTGCAGCTTTAATCACACTTTTAGAAGCCTTTCAAAACTCCTGTTAATGCTACTGCATTTCTTCTGAGATTACTTCTAATTTATCCTGTACATATCTTGTTTGTACATAGTTATTTACATGTTGTAAAAATACAGAACTGCTCTCACCCTGACCCCTTACCACCTGAAGAGCAGTTGTATAACATTACACTTCTACTCTGTGGTTGCCCAGTACCCTTAAGGACATTTGTAAGTGTCTGGGCTCTCTGCAAATGGCTCTAGCCCCCACTAATAGTATTGCCCCAAATGCTATCCTTGCATCCCAGTTGTATTTAGCTACTAACAAATTAGTTTTTTAAAAGCAGCATTTACTTAAAAAAGTATAGCTATAAATACACAAGCTTATTCCCCCTATTCACAGGAAACAATTACCACCCATTCTTAATAGAATTTCAGTATCTGGAAGGCAATTAGGTTCATAGTTTTAACTCAGTTCCTGTACAACACAGTCCTAAATTCAAAATCTGAAACCCCCTCAGACTTGAATTTCTCCAGGCTTCCCTGTCAGGCTGGCAGACAGCTTCATGTCCTGGCTCCAAAGTGACCAAAGGCTTGAACTCTCTAGTCCAGTGGGGATCACATCTGGCACCTGAAGCCCAGAAGGACAAATGAAACAGAACAAGACAGACATCCTTAACCTCATTTTTTCAGAGTCTTCTAAAAAGGGAGAGAAGGGGAAGGATGTCTTAATCCTTTTAGCAATTCAGTTCATGGCATCCAGGCTATGGGTGAACTGTAATTTTAACCCTCTTGATGCAGCAGGAACCACATTCAAGAAAGAAAAAGACTATTGCAGCCTAGTCACTGGGCCTTTCTGGCTATGCAATTAAAGGAAGCTACAGCCACCCACATGGTAGGGAAGGTAGGGAATATCCTTATTAGGTCAAATGATCAAGCCCAGGCAAAGCCCTTTACACATATATTGTGTTTCTTGAGTGCAAGGACAATTTTTCCTTTGCTTAGCAGTGCCTGGCACATAATAAGAACTTACATGCTTTTTTGACTTGATTTGTGTATGTCTTTGCTTTTTAGGAGTTGGGGTTTGTTTTTTTTTTTAGTAAGCAGCAGGTATTTTGCTTTCTTCTTTAATTTGTCCAAATCTCATTTTATTGTATTGTTTAATCCATTTAGGTTTTTATTTACCTAGAGGCATGTCCAATAATTTTGTTATTATTCTTCTTCCTTTTTTAAGGGAAGGTACCCTATAGTTTTACTTTACCCTATTACCACAGGCTCTCTTCCCTTTACCTAACTTCCAGGCCTTCTTTTTTGTTGGAGTTTTTCCAGTTCTAATCTAGGGGCAAATTTGGAGGGAGTCCCACTGAGTCCAGTTTTAAGGATCGGGTGGCCATGAGACTGGAAGAGAAGAGAGGATCCTGCAGGCATGGGCATAGGGACAGGGATGCCCTTTGTGAAAGAGGGTCCCAGGGTGTAGAAGAAAGGAGTAAACCTCAGGAAACCAAAAAGTACCTGCAATTTTCCCAATTCCCTAGCATCCTAGAGAATTGAGAGAATTGAACATACGCTTCCATATAGAGCACTCTATGCTGCAGAAGGTGTGCTCGAGTTTGAGATAGCCTCATAGCTGTCTGACTTGTTATGAGAGCATCAGGCCAGAAAAGCACCTCCAAATCTTCCACACCTTCTGATATTGACTGGAAAAGGACTTGAGGGGTCAGGCAATTCCCAATAAGGGAACCAAAATATGTTGGGGGGTTCAGGGTGCTATTGTGATGCCAATAGAACTGAGCTGTATTCTAATAATCTGTGCATTTGATGAGGATGGGACTGTTATATTTACACAGAAAGACTGTGGAAAGATCTGGATGGAATTAAGGAGTGTCAAATAAGCTAATTAAGGAATTAAGGTGGGCTAGGGTAGGCCAGATGTCTCAGGAGAATGCCAGGGATTCTGGGCTGTGTGGGAAAGTCTGGGGCCTTTTAAGGGTTCATCATTAGTGCCCCATCAGTATGTGCTTAAAGTTTATTAACTGACTGATCCTCTTCTCCAGTTGAGATTCCTCCCCATTTCTTTCTTCATTTAATTTTTTTAACTTCATTAATTTTACTGTAAACCCTCTTCTCATGAGAAACTATAGAAGTTATTTTCCTTTTGTTGTTTACCATAGACTTTATTAGCATATATCACACATTCCCTTCTGTCCTTCATCTTGTTTCATTTTCAACTTAGTCCCACAAAATACATTGCTTCACTTATTTCATAAGGGTTCAGTTGAATGTGTTTAATTTCACATTCATCTTTATCCTCTTGTGTACTTTAAGAAAGAAATCTCTTAATGGCCTCCCTGTTTTTTCTTTCATTAAAAAAAAACTTTAGATTTCATTTTTTTCATCTTTCTAACTTTTAAAAATAGTCTCTTGGTATGGGGTAATTTCTTTCATTATATGTGTTCATTGGTAGTTGTATTTATTTATGTTTCTTGTATTTCTCTTGTTTAGGGTGTTTGCAAGTAGAACAATCTGTTCATGTCTGCTTCCCTTGTGCCTCCTCTCCCTTCCCACCCACCCTCCAGCAATTCTTCAAAAAGTGCTTTTATTTTATTGAATGCTTGTCTTTTTTCATTATGATTAATCTGGGGTTTGTAGGGTATGTGATTATTGAATTATATTGTGAGTTCCTTTGTTTTGGGGGTATATTATCCCATTCCCTTCTGTGGTTTCTGGTCAGTATAGAAAAGCTTTATGTTAATCAAATTTCCTTTTCTGTATATTTGAAAGCCTTTCTACTGTTCACTTGCAGGATTTGTTGTTGTTGGAGTTGTTCATTTTAACCACTATGTGTCTTGAAATTTAAAGTACAGTTTCCCTACCTCCTGTGCCCTACCCCGCTCTCAGGTGATTTGTGCATCCATTCAAATGGTGCTTTGTTTTCTATATTCTTAAGTTCTGGAAATTTTTCTTGCATTATTTCTTGCAGTGGTTATAGTACTGGGCCTCATGTCAGGAAAATGAGTTCAAATTCAGTTTCAGACACTTATCAGCCGTGTATACCTGAGCAAAACATGTAATCTCTGTTAGCTTCATTTTACTCTACCACAAAATGGGGATAATAACAGCACCGACTTCACATGGTTGCTATGAGGATCACAGGAGAAAACATATGGTAAAGCACTTTGCAGGGAGCCTGGGACATGGCAGATGCTGTATAAAAACTTATTCCCTTCCTCCATTATGGTGTTCAGATTTTTTTGATTTTCCATGTTCTTCTGGAAGGCCTATGATTTTTAAATTGCCACTCTATGGTCTGACTTTAAGATCAATGTTTTGCTTGCAAAAAGAGGATCTTTTAAAATATTACTATTTCTTCCTTCTATTCTTCCAGATGTATGTTCCGTTCTGTATATTTACATTCCCAATCCTTTGTTGTGTCTTCTATTTATTTGGAGAGAGTTGTCACTATGGATTCAAGCTTTTCTAGTCTACCAGTTATTTCCATAAATTCTGCCTCTTGTGCTCAGAGCCAGGCTGCTACATCTCACTCTTGAGGTTCTGGGCGTACTCTGAGGGGTGGTATGTTTTTCTTTAATACCACTCTCCTATTGGCCCTGTTCCTTGCACTGTTAAGTGCTAGTATATAGCATCTAATAATCATTAAATATCATATTTTTGACCAAAGTCTGAATCGTACAGACTGCTTGCTTTGCTTTAAAAATGTCTTTTCCTTTGTCAACAACTCCAGAGACTAGATAAGACTGGAAGTAGGATTTCCCTTTATCTTGGGACATACTCCATGTGGGAGGAAAACAGAAACATCCTGACATCATAAATTCCAACAGACCCGGTTTTATCCATTGTCTTGTCAATTTGTATTTATGGTCAAGAAACTTCCTTTCTCAAAAAAAAAGAAACTTCCTTTCTCATGATATGGAAAGTAACATATGGAGATCATAAATTTGTGTGACACAGACACCGTGGATTGGGATGGTTGTAAAGTGTAGTTTTCTCATTTTTTTTTGTTTAGTCAGTCAAACTTAGTCTGACTCCTTGTATAAGTTCACTAGTTTTAAAGGAATAAAATGAAATAATTATATCACTAGTTTGTTTTCTCCTTTAATCAAATTTTAAAGGTTAACGTTTATGGTGCTATGACTCGGATGGAACTGTTGGATGGGATAGACTGAATAGTCATTTCATCAAAGTTAATGATTCAGGCTCCTCAGGATTCATTTTTCCTGGAGTCTTAACCTTAATGGAGTCAGGTTAGTTTCTCATCCACCTGCCAAAGGACTCTCACTAGTTTGGTTGAAGTCTGAAATTCCCTTAAAGCTAGTTCAAGGGGCAAGGATCAATTCACATTAAATCAATTTGTATTAATTAGATCCCCTCTGGAGATCAATCTTAGGAAAAGTATGTGCCAGCACTAGTGTTAGTCAACTAAAGATAGCCAAAAATTAGGTTGGCCACAATGGGGCTCTTTTGGACCAGTCAAAGTTGCTTTATCTTAAAACCAAATTAAGTTTAAAGGCCAACAAAACATCTAACCAGGAAAGGGAATGTTTTCATCGTTGAAGGCAGAGAGAACAAAAGGAGCAGCCTCTTACTTTAAGGCTTGCAAAACCTTAGATTTAGCACCAACCTCCAGTAATAACTAATTCCTTCTCTCACCTCTTCCCCAATAACTCAGCCCGTTCTTTTTCCTCCAACCTCTGTCCCTCCTCTACCCCATTCCTCGATTCCTCCCCTTTCCCTTAACAGCTCTGGTCCTGAGGACAGCAACTCTGTTTTGCTGCCATTGCCTCCCCCACCTTCCTCTTCCCTCAAAAGCCCTGGTCCTGAGGTAGACAGCTACACTCCATCTACATGTCAGCATACTGAACCTAATTCCATTGGGGCCTCTCTCTTTAAGGTGGTTAATCAGAAAACATCGAGGGCACCAAGGCTCCCCTACCCCAACAATCTTAGAGGTACTCCTAGCAGAGACTGCAGGATCTGACCCCCATCTACTCCTACCCTGTCAGGTCTTGAATCCTTGAATAATAGTAGCCAAATTGTAACAAGCCTTTAATTCTCCCTCTTTTTGTCATTAAATGTGGACTTAGTCTTTGTATTTGTCCCGTCAGTTTTTCTGTCAAAGTGTGTATTTCTGTGTCTGTATCATGTATGCTGTGAACAAGTCTCTTATCTTGTAAGATCTAAACTACAGGCAGTAGCCAGACATTTCTAAAGGCTGCAGCTAAGGGAAACAAATCTATAAAACTCTTTTCCTTGTAGTTCCTGGTCTGGCCAACCTGGAATTACAATGAAAAATTAGATATAACTAAAAACATCTTAATAGATTTTGGGATTGATTTGAACAAAAATTGGAAATTGATTATTTTGGGATTGTTGGAGAGACTGTAGGTAGACAGTCACCCATGCTAAAATACCTACCCCCAATCAAGATCATTCATCATTTCCCACTTCCTTCCTGGAGTTGAGAGTATCTCAGTCTAGGGATTTTTTTTTTAACAGTCACAAGTGTTTGTTAACCCTTCTCATCCTAGATCAGATAAGAGAAGAGAATGCAGGAAAATTGTAGGGATAATACTCACAGACTGGCAGTAGCCCTAACTGCCTGTGCCTCTGGGCACCTTGTTGCCTACCATTCTGGGCAAAGTTTGGATATGTCACTCAGGTACTGTACATTCTGCCCGCCCCGGCCCAGCAGCTGCAACTTCCCTAGGCTTAGTAAATTCTGCAGTTATGGGAGAAAGGGAGAGGTAGATGGATCAGGCCTGTGAGGAATATTCTCTAAGCCCTGCCTCCAAGAAATAAAGGCCACAGGCTCTGCTCCAGGTAAACTCTATGCTTCTCTGTTCCAGTTGCAAAAATATATTTTATCTCTGTTTGACCTGTTTCCTGAATTTGTAAAGGGAAAAATAATAGTGGTTGCTACGGGATCAAAATGGTATAATGATTGTAAAATGTTTAATATAATGACTGGCATATGTTGGATATAACATTATTATGAAAAACCATTATGAAGTAGAAATGGTGTTACAACAATTTTAAAAATCTGGATTGTGTCACGTGTGAATTGTTTTTTTTTACTTTGGTCATTTAAAGCTGTTAAATTGAGAATTATACTGTCAGAGGAACAGAAAAATGATGAATGGGACACTCTGACCATGTGTTTTAATATTTTGAAGTATTATAATTTGGGAAATCATCAGCTTTCAAGTTTGTCTTTGTTTAAAAGGAAGTTTCAGTGAATATTGTTTTGCTGTCATTTATGAAACTTGTAAGATTGTTAACTAAGTTATTTGAGGTTACTGTTTTATTGCTAAAACCTAAAATTGTTAATTGATTACTGTATGTGGGAAGGAGGAGACTGGGTGAAAACTTAATTTGAATTGGTTCTGCCCATTCAGAACAGTACTCCTGTATAGACGGGAGTTGGCAGGCAGGGGCACCAACATCAGTTCCTCCTTAGGGTCCATGTCAATTCTCCTTATTTTGTAAAATTTCCAAGGCCCCTGGAAACCATCTGTATAAGTAAGGTCATTAGCCCTGGGGAAGGAATTTGTTTGAGATATGTAGTTCCTAAACAACAAACTTGGCTTGCTGAGAAGTTGCAAGTCTATGTGCAATAGTTAGAAAGGATTCTAACAATTGGCTAACAAAGAACTAGTTTAAATTTGCAAAGGAAAGATGTTAAATGGAATCCCTTACATATGTGTGTCCTGATAAATCTTTATTGCTTATTGCTCTTTTGTGTTAGTTTACTGAGAAATTTAACATTATTTTTCATCTAGAATTAGAACATGTGCAGATATTTATGCAAACTGCTTTACACTCACCTTAAGATGTTCCTATTGTTTAAAGGGACTTTAAAAGCATTAGCTTTTAAGAGCACTGACTGTGATCAGTCTCTTAACAGTTACCAAAGTGAGATTCCATTACAACAACTTTTTGACTAAGGAACTTTGTGATCTAGGAATTCAGTATAATACCTTATGAATTTATGTTACTTAAGGATACTTTACACTAACTTAGTTTAATGAATTCCAATTTTAAAGGTTTATTTTTGTTTAAAGGAGGAAGAAAGATATCATTTAAAACTTTCCAGTTAATTTTCTTCATAAAGGTTTATCTGCATAAATTCAAATTGTTTTTCAAGAAAGGAAAATATTTTTAGAAGAAATGTTTTGAAAAGTTTTCTATTATATTTTTAAAGGTCTACTAAATTTTCAAGATGAGTTATTGTTAAATCAATGCAATAAGTTGTATAGCAGAAGAGATCTTGCTGTTTTAATCTGAATTTGTAGTTATTCCATGGCCTAAGCAAAAGTTAACAGTTGTATTTGAATGTATAAGTAAAAGATTTAGATTTCTGAAGTATCTCTCCCTTCCAGGCTCAGTATAATTAGGGAAGAATAACCAAGGACATAACTTTTGTCAGTCTGTGGGGTTAGCCATTAACCTCTTTGCTTTGTTTAAGCCAGGGATTCCAGCATAGAACACTTATGTTAGTAAAAGAATAATAACTTATGAGCTGTCTTGTTTTATAGTGAAAATGTAAAGGAAAGCTGAATAAACTGGATAATAGGTATAAGAGATTTGGAAAGATAAATAAAGTTTTGATTAGAAATATGAAAGGCAGATGAGAAGGTTTGGGGACAAATGGGGGTTATCCAAGCCCCTCCTCTCTCTAGATAGCTGCTCTGGATACCTTTGTGTTAGTTTCAGATGGTTTAAGTATGTTGACAGAATGTGAGGAAGTATTTTAGGAAGGTAGAAAAGTTATGTAACTTGATTTCATAGTTAATAGCTCAATCAAATTTTAGATGGCCCTATTTGAATGATACTAGTCTATATTTATTCTCTATTTAAGACTTTTGGGGACTGAAATTTACTACTGTTTAAAGTTTGATTACAGGGATAGTTGTCATAAAACCCTATAATGGAATGGTGTGGACTAAAGACTGAGAGCTGCTAAATGTGGATGTCTGTACCTGGGAAAGTTTTGAAGACAACCTTGGATGCTGCCTAGGCAGGATCTTCTTGACTGTATTTTCCAATTGTGCTTTTTCCTTTCTGAAAAGGAAAATTCTTCACCTGATTACTCCTAAGCCCTACTTTCAGCACCTAGTGGCTACATGATTGACTATCAGATATGACTCATACCTGGAATCAAATAGAACCAAAGAGGTTCTTTCCTTCTGTTAAGATATATGGCATTGCCCTTCTTTTCCTTTTGTAGCAAGAAGTTATATTCATGGACAAATAAATATAGAGATAACATCCTCCAAAGGAGGAATTAATTAGACCAAGTAAATAAAGATTAAAAAGGATAGAAAAATTTGAGGAAAAGCAACAGGATCAGACTGCTCCCTGTAAGAACTATATACAGATGTATAAGACTCGCGTTCAAAAATTTTCTATCCTGGAAATTCAAGCTTTAAGCATGTTTGGTAATAAGACCTCAAATTTAGATTTTTGCACAAAATTGTATAATATAGTAGAAAAAGTGAAATTATTTCTTCTTTATTAAAGTATCTGTCTGATAATTTTAAAAGGCAAATGAACTCTTTTTTTTTTTTTGGAGAAATTCTCACATATTTTTTTTTTAAGCAATTGAGGTTAAGTAACTTGCTCAAGGTTACATGGCCAGTTATTTCTGGGTGTGGTGCTAAGTACCAGAACCCAGATTCAATCACAGATCATCCCAACTCTGGGGCCGGTCCTCTTACTCACTGCGCCACCTGGCTGCCCCTAAGCAATTGGGTTTACGTAACTTGCTCAAGGTTACATGGCCAGGTGTTTCTGGGTGGGTGCTAAGTGTCTGAGCCCGGATTCAATCCCAGGTCATCCTGACTCTGGGCCCGGTGCTCTTACTCACTGTGCTACCTGGCCACCCCTAAATGAATTTTCTTTCTTTTTTTTTTTTTTGCTTTTTGGAGGGCAGCTGGGGTTAAGTGACTTGCCCAAGGTCACACGGCTAGTTTTTGTGTTAAGTGTCTGAGGTCGGATTTGAACTCAGTACCTCCTGACTCCACAGCCGGTGCTCTATTCACTGTGCTACCTAGCTGCCCCCGAAATCCTCACATTTTAAAGGATTCCTATACCAGCTACAGGATTTAGGTAAGGATAGAAATAACAAATAATAAATAAACTGAAAATTCTCTGAAGTTTTGAAAATGTGAAACCAAATTTAATTGATAGTAGTAATTTATACTAAGTCAGACTTATCTGGAAACCTCTAGGTCTGAACCAGAGAAGCAGAACTCCCTTTTTGAATTGTATAACTACATGAGGCATCTGGGATTCAAAAAGTGCTGTTTAAATGGATATTGGGAATAGATCACTGGGAGACAAGGAATTTGATGTGAATTAACATTGGTAATAATGATTCTGTTGCTTTATATGGTTCATGTGTAAATTTTCTTGGTTATCTTGGTGATATATAATCTTCCTTTCCAAAATTAATATATTGTGAGCCACCTAAGTAGTTTAATCTGTATGTGACTTAATGTAATTTTGCAATTTTGTAAAACTGTGAGAAAATCAACCGTTTGAACCTAGACCTGCATGGCTGAGAAACGGAACCATTTCTATGTGCCTTTAGTATCAAATCATATGTTTCTGGGAGCCCCTGTCAGGTCTGTCTGACTACTCCAGCTTGTGAATATGGACTCTAGGATCCATCTGTCTCATCTAAACATTGCCCCTGCTCCTGAATGGACATCTGAACCAAAGGACCTGAAAAACACAACATCAGATGCTGACAGCTTTCTCAGGAGTGTGGACCAGGACTGCACAAGAACCACTCCCTCCTTGGGTCCCCTTACATACCCTAGTCTGTTTTTTTTTACATCTTTTTGCAACTTTAGCTTATTTTTACTTGGTTGTTCTGTATTCCCATTGTGTTCCCTACCTTGATCCCTCTTGCAGCCTGCTCCTTTTCCTTGTATTACAAATGCATTGCAGTAATTGCCCATCTCTGGGGATATCCAACCATTTGACTATTTATTACCTTTAGTGCCCCCTATTTCAGGAAGTGATTGGGAAAAACCTGAGTTCACCTAGATAAGGATTTTGGGAAACCCCACAAGAAGAGAGGTTTTTTTTTCATACCTTTTTTGGTCTAAAAAAAATGAAATCTTAATAGATTTGTTCTTGACCAAAAGGGGGGAAATGACAATCATTAAATATCATAATTTTAGCCAAAGTCTGAATTCATCAAACAGACTGCCTTGCTTTGCTTTAAAAATGCCTTTTCCTGTGTCAGCAACTCCAGGGACCAGATAAGGCTGGAAATAGGATTTCCCCTTTTCTTGGGACATACTTCATACGGGAGGAAAACAGAGACATCCTGAGATGATAAATTCCAATGGACCCTGTTTTGTCCATTGTCTTGTCAATTTGTATTTATGGTCAAGAAACTTCCTTTCTCATGATATGGATAGTAACATATGGAGATCATAAATTTGTGTGACTCAGTCACCCTGGATTGGGATGCTTCTAAAATGCATTTAAGCTTTCTCATTTTTTTGTTTAGGAGTCAGGCTTAGTCTGGCTCCTTGTACAAGTTCACTAGTTTTAAGGCAATAAAATAAATAACTGTATATCACTAGTTTGTTGTCTCCTTTAACCAAATATTAAATGTTAACACATCCCAATTTCAATTAGTTAACTAATACAATTAACTTTTACGAAAGGATCTTTACTTCAAAGGTATTGCAAGAACTTAAGTACAAATATTTCTCTCTGATATTTTGGGGACATGTTCTCCTCTATACCACCTTGCTCTTGAGAAGAATGGATTCAAATAAAGGTTATTTTCTACAAAACACTGATTCCACCAACTTTTCCACCAAATACAGCAAAAGAAATAATGTAAAATGTGGGATCCTAATAGAACCAGAGCTCAAACTGTACTATAAAGCCACTGAAACTAACTGGTACTTCCCAATCAGAGAAGTGCAAATCAAAATAATTCATCAGACTGACAAATGTAACAAAAAAGAAAATTATTAATGTTGGAGGGACTGAAAATAGGAACACCAATGCACTCTTGATGGAAGCACTGGTCCAGCTATTTTAGAAAGCAATTTGGAACTATGCCACAAAAGTTAGTAAACTATTGTATACCCTTTGACCCAGTGACATCAATAATAGGCCCCAAAGAGATAAAAGAATAAGGAAAGGGACCCATACGTACAAAAACTATTTGTAGCAGTTCCTTTTGTAGTGGTAAAGAACTGGAAACTAAAAGGGTGCCTATGGTGATAATGGCTGAACAAATTATGGTATATGAATGCAATGAAATTCTATTATGCTATTACAAATCATGAAAGGGACAGCTTCAGAAAAGTCTGAGGCTTGAAGTAATGCTGAGTTAAATGAGCAAAATCAGAACAACCCTGAAAAGAAAAGCACCTCTGCAAAAATCTAAGAAGTCTAAACAAAGCAGTAATCAATCATGATTACAGATTCTGGATATTCTGGAATCCAAAATATCAATGACAAAGCATGCTTCCCACCTCCTGACAGAAAAGTGATGAACTCAACATGCAGAATGAGATAAAAATGTTTAACTATGAGAATGTGGGAATGAGTTCTATATTACTATGAACATCTATTAAAAATTATTTTTTCCAATGGGGAAAGAGGAAAGATGGAGAGAAAAATAAATGCTTATTGTTTAAAATATATATTATAAATTTTTAAAAAGTGCCTTGCTATACTGCAGATGATTTTAAAATATCTATCTTTAATAATAGTAACTAGTATTTATATAACACTTATTAGGCACCAGATACTATGCTAAGAGCTTTACAATTATTATCTCATTTATATCTATATATAAAAACCCTGTGAGGTAGGTGCTATTATTATCATTTTGCAGTTGAGGAAACTGAAACAAACAGAGGTTAAATGACTTGCTCAAGGTCATATAGTTTGTTTGAGAATGTATTTGGACTCATTTTCCTGACTCCACTCTACTATCTAGCTGCCTCCTATTTTTGCTTTGTCACACATGGATTCATATTCTCACATATCACTGTGATGGATGTATGTATAAGAAAAATGAGGAAGCTCCAAGAGAAACTGAATTCCATAGCTCTGACAATAATGGAAACAAAGTATAGTATGTCCTCACATGAGAGGATATAGGGATGACTTCCCAATATATGGCTAAAACTCTTAAAATTTCATGGAGCAGGAAAAGCACTATACTGAAAGTCAAGTACAATATACAATAGTGAATAAAGTTCTTTTCTCCAAATTTCCAGTGTGGCTTCTCATTATTAAATTGGGAATATGTGTTCACTAAAACCTATTTAATCAATTAAATTATTAGGGGCTTTTTTATTGGATCTTCTCTGATGATAGCTAACCCTGAACTTTGGCTCATTTAAGTTTTTTTCCCTCATTAAGTTTTTTTATTGTAATTTCTGGGGTATTTAATAAGGGAAGAATATTATCTAAGAGCTTTCCCACATTCCTTACACAGATTCTTCTCCACTGTGAATGCCATAATGTTCAGTAGCATGATTGTCTTATTACAATGACATCATAGATCAGAGTTTCTCTCCATTTCAAATTATGTAACATTAAATGATTTTTATTCTGATTAAAGGTCTTCCTATTCTCCATTTTAATAGGGTCCACCATGTATATTTTTTGATGTTTAAAAAAGATCAGAGCCCTAACTAAAATTTTTCTACACAAATTTTTTACATGAATAAAATTGCCCACCATTGTGGATTCACTGATGGAGAATGAGGTCTGAGTTCTGATTAAAGACTTTCCCACACATGATACTAATAGAGTTCTTCAGTGTGGATTCTCTGGTGTTGAAAAACATGTGCATATAGATATGGTTTCTCCCCAGTATGAATTCTCTGATGTTTAACAAGATCTGAGCACTGACTAAAACTTTTACTGCAGTGGTCACACTGATAAGATTTTTCTCCAGTGTAGATTCTCTGATGTAGAATAAGATCTGAGCTCTAACTGAAGGCTTTCCCACACTCTTTATATCGATAAAATTTCTCCCCAGTATGAATTCTCTAATATAGAAAAAGGACTGAGCACACATTGAAGATTTTTCCACACTCATCATATTTATAACTGTGAATTCTCTGATGCCTTATAAGGCCTGAGTTCCAAGCAAAACTCTGCCCACAGGGATTACAATTATATTGTCTTTTTCCTAAGGAGTTCTCTTCCTCCTCAAATTCACAGGCTCCTCTGCAATCAGGACCCTAAAGGTTTTCCCTACTGGGGGTTCCACACACCTCTGTCAGTGTTTCTGTTTCTGCTGAAATAACCTTCTTTGTAATCAGCTTCCCACTATCAATCCTGGTCTCACCATCAGAAACAAAACATAAAAAATATAATTGGCAGCTACTCTCAAAGTTGAGAAGAGGGCAACTCCAGGAGAGGAAAGATGTTGATTCAAACTTAAGGAGATCGTTAAATACCTACAAAATGGCATAAGAATATAGAGAATAAGTAGTGGTGATTTGTAGTTCAAAGGCATGTCAGGGATGAATAGGAAGGAAGAGAATTAGATAGGAGCTAGTAGATGAGGGCATCAGGAATAGATTTGAGAACCTCAACATAGAGGTGATAATTGGATACATGGTAGCTGATGGGATCACCAGATGAAATTCTATGGAGGAAGAAGAGAAGATAGTCAAGTATAGACCTTTGGTAGCCAAAATTGGCAGGCATGTCTTTGATGAAGAACTAGCAAGGAGTAATTAAACAGACAGGACAAAAATCTAGAAACAGGAGAGTCATGAAAACCATGAGAAGAGGTGAAAGGGGAGATCAGTAGCATCAGAGGCTGCAGAGAGATCAAGAAAGATGCAGACTGAAAAAAGGCAATTAAATTTGACAACTAAAAGATCACTGGTAACTTTGGAGAGAGTGGTTTCAGTTGAATGATGAGGTCAGAAGCCATATTAAAGAAGTTAAGCAAGTGAGAGGAGAGTAATTTGGAGCCATTGCAGACAGCCTTCTAAAGGAGTTTAGCCACAAAAAGGAAGAAAAATAAGGACAGTACCTAGGAGTGATAGATGGATAAAATGAAGGTTTTTTGAGGATAGTGGAATTATTTTGCATTTAATAGGAAGTAGGGAAGCAGCAAGTTTATAGGGAGAGATTGAGAAAAAGTGAAAGGAATAGATAATATAGGAAGAGCAATCTGCTTGAAGAGATGGGATGGAATGGGATTACCTGGGCATGTGGTGGAGTTACCATTAACAAGGAGAATGGCCAATTCCTCATGTAAGACAGGGGTGAAGGAGAAAAATAGTGGAGGAAGGCATCTGAGTAGTGAGAAGAAAAGGGGAGAAGAGGGAGCTCTCAGTGAATTTTCATTGAAATACAAGGTAAGGTTCTCAGCTGAGAGGGTGAGGGGTCAGGTAGAAAAGCAATGAAGATTTGAGGAGAAATAAAAAGGTTTGGGAAAGCCACTGTAGTGAGTGGGAAAGTAAATCAATAAAGGAAGTATAAAATAATTGCCTTGTTGCAGTGAGGGTCCAGTTGAGATTATGTAACATAATTCTGTAGTGGGCCCAGTCAGTATGGTTTTCTGATTTTCTCCAACTTCTCCAAGATCAGCAAAGTACAGTGTAAATAGGAGCAAAGGCAGCAGATGGTAGGAGTAATCCAAAGCTTGGGATTGGCAAAGAGAAAATAAAGTTAGGATAAGGAAACAAAGAACTCTAAAGAATACAGTGTAGAGTTGAACTGAATCACCAAGTAGTCAATATTAGGAAGGGAGGAAAATGTAGTCTAATGGTGGGCCTGGGAAAGAGCTGAAGGATTCAGGGAATGGAAATTACTTATAATAAAGACAACGCACAGAGATAGGGGTTGCAAGGCAAAAAGAGAGATTATGATCAGATAAAGGAATTTCAGAGGTCATGAACATGGAAGTGGAACACTGATGAGAATGCAAGATCAGGGGGATGGCCATCTCTGTGACTAGCAGAGGTAGTGTGGAGTAAATCATGGGAAATGAATAAGTTGAGGAACTTCAAGGTTAGGGTGTTTGAGGAAGTATCAATATTTATGTCGAAGCCCCTAGGATGAGGGCAGAAGTTGGGAAGGAGATAAAGTCTATGAGCCAGGCACTAAACTCAATGAAGAAGGAAAGAGAGTATCCTGAAGGTCAGTAGAAAACAGCTGCCAGAATCTTCATTTTGGGGGGCAGAGCCAAGATGGCAGAGTACTTGCTTGAGCTCTCTTCCAAATCTCTCCAGATACGTGTAAAAAATTACTCTAAACAAATTTCTAGAGCTTCAGAACCCACAAAATGACAGAGTGAAACAAATCTCCAGTTCAAGACATCCTGGAAGGTCAACAGGAATGGTCTATCACGTCAGACTGGGAGCAGAGCACAGTCTAGCATGTGCTGTACTGGCACAGATGGGACTGGAACAGGCCTCAGGGTACTGAATCACTTGCAGCTGTGGTGGTATCCAGACTTCTCAATCACAAACACCAAAGACAACATTGAAGGTCAGTGAGAAAACTCTGTTAGACCTGAGTGAGAGGAGCGTGGTCCAGCCCCAGCCTTGGGGTGGCAGAGGTGGAGGGGCTGGCAGAAGCAGCAGCAGCTGCTGCTTCCAGAACTCCCAGCCCACAGATAGTGGGGGATTCAAGTGGCTGATCAGAGGGGGATTGCAGGGATCTCTTTGCTGGCGCTGAGGCAGGATTCTCTTCCCTTGCCCTGCTTGGATCTGGGTGGTGGTCCTGGGGTGAGGAAGAGCTCTGGTGTGGCAGAGCTTGTGGCTGCAGTGGACAGGGAATCCTGCTCACAGTTCTAAGGCAGAAAAGAGTTCTTGTGGTCACTCACAGACCAGAGCATAGGCAAGGAAAGGAGTAAACAACTCTCCTTTGATCATAGAGTTTGGAAGAACTGAAAATTTATGGACCCCTAGAAGTATTTCTGAAAACAGCTGCACAAAACCCTGAAATCTGGGACATGACACCCTACACAGTGGAAGTAGAGTCCTACCCTAACAAAGAGTTAGAAAGTCAAGCATTTGGCTGGGAAAATGAACAAACAACATAAAAAAAGCTCAGATTATACAGAATCTTCATTGTGTGATAAATATGGACTAAATGAACCTCGAAGGAGGAGACATTACTGAGTGATAGTGGTAAAGGGAAAGTCTTAAAGTGGCAATGGGGAGTGAGGAATATTATGACTCTCTCACCAATTAGAGCACAAAGGGTATGTGTAAAATGCAATTAGGAAAAGAATATGGAAAGCATGAGAAAGGAAAAGGGGTAGGTTTTAGGGAGAGTAATAAGAAAATGGGCAGTGGGGTATGGAGAATGGCATTTGTCCAATCACAGCTAGGATTTAAGAATTACTGGTATAGGGAGGGTATGATAAAATGGGAATATATTAATCAGTGAGGTAAGAAAAAGGAGACTTTAAAAAGTTGAGAAGCAGTAGAAAAAGAGTAAGTGAAAGAAACCCTAGTAGACAAGTTTTTTTCCCAAGTTTGGTTTTGAAAGTAAGGAATACGTTCAAATAGAATCCCTGAAAGACATGGAAGAACTAAGTGAGTTTTGTTTCAAAGAGAGAGGAGTCTTAGGAATGTTTCTTGGCTGCAGATAAGCAATCAGTAGATACAGTGATTGAAGAGAGAATGTTTATGGAGCTAATATACAAGTACAGGTAAAAGGGGATAGGACCAAGGCTACATGAAGAGAGGCTGGCTTTGGCAAGGAAAAGTACCACTTCATCAAAAATTGGAGTAAAGAAAGAAAGAATAGGGGAAGATGTCAAAGACTTTTGAGAGGTAAAGAAAGGGAGAAGAGGGCTTTCATGGGAAATCGACTCTTTTATCAGTAAAGTCTGAGCTGAAGTCCAGCTTGGGTCAGGGAGGGATCTGACTGGGGACACTTGAAGGAAGGCAAAATTTGAAACAGCAGTTTCAAAAAGTGGAAAATGGAACAGAGAACCAATTACAGAGGAATAAAAGGACTGAATTGTTTCAGTGAAGGCCTAGTGGAAGTTAGATAAAAAAATTTGGAGTGGATCTAGTCAGCATGGTTGCATAAATTTCTACAGATCTGTTCAGCAGCATTGTGAGTAGAATGGAAGGGGCAGATGGGAGTAGTCAAGGACTGCTACTTTTAAGACCTAAACAGTGATAAGATATGGAGCATGGGATTTCTGGACAGTTGTACTATAATGCCAAGGAAAGGCAACTTCCCAAGGTTCAAAATACCAGCATAGGTGCTCTCCATTTTATTCAGTGACAAATTAAGAACAGAGAAGGTCAAAACATGACATCATTCAAAATACAGCACTTACTAAGTGTGATTAAATAATCTCCAGTTTCCAAACATAATACTGAATTGGCTAAATAAACTGACGAAAAAGGAAAGTGAAGGTAAATAGATATAGGGTGATTACCCAAAAAAGTACTTGAGGGATCATGAGGGAGATAGAACCAAAACTAGGGGTTAAGATTGGATACGAGAGGTGACAAGTTTCTTTGGGTTATCTGAAAGAGGAACATAGATGAGAAAGAATTTCAAGTGTAACATTTAAGGCAGATTTTAGTCCTACTCTAATGTCCCAACATGACAAAAAGGTGGATCTGTGTTTCTGAATATTATGCCAATACAACACAAATTCTGGTAAATGCTATCAAGTTGGAAAGGCTGTAGTACAGGTCCAGCAGCAGCAGATTTATAACTAACTGAAAGTGTCTCATCACTAGGAGAGTCTTGGGGTGATTGAATTTTTTGCCCATAGCAACTGTGAAAACTGGTTTTTCTTAGTAATCATTATCTTGGAGACTTAGAACTTCCTCAAGTCCTTTCTTCCAAAGTTCAGTTTTTATTCAGAGGGACATTACTGATGATGAGATTGCATTGAGTATCCTTATCTTGGGCAAACCAAGACCCAAGTTCTGAAGTACTTTAATCAATGGTCAGGCTGGAGTGGAGACAGTTTCTTTTATCTATATAGCCAAAGGTGGGAAGAGGTATAGTATGGTTGTGGGATAGTCTGATAGAAAAGGTGTTTCCTTTGTCCAGAAGTAGATGATGATGGAGTGATATCAGCCCCTATTGAAAAGCTATATAAACTGTGTACCCCAACACCCAAGTGGACTTTGTTCCAACACTGTAGCTCTAAGAGCACATATGCATGCTGATAATCATTAAATATTATATTTTTGGCCAAAGTCTGAATTCATCAAACAGATTGCTTTGCTTTGCTTTAAAGGGTCAGCAACTCCAGAGACCAGATAAGGCTGGAAGTGGGATTTCCCCTTATCTTGGGATATATTACATATGGGAGAGAAACAGACATCCTGAGACCATAAATTCCAACAGACCCTGGTTTGGGTTTTTTTTTTGTTGTTTTGCTTTTTGGAGGGGGGAAGCTATGGCATTTGGGGTTAAGTGACTTGCCCAAGATCACACGGCTAGTTTTGTGTTAAGTGTCTGAGGCTGGATCTGCACTTAGGCCCTCCTGACTCCAGTACCAGTGCTCTATTCACTGAAACACCTAACCACCCCAAGAAACTTCCTTTTTCACAATTTGGATAGTAACATATGGAGATCATAAATTTGTGTGACACAGTAACCCTGAATTGGGATGGTTCTAAAATGTATTTAAACTTTCTCATTTCTTTGTTCATCAGTTAGGATTTAGCTTCTAACTCCTTGTACAAGTCCACTAGTCTTAAGCGAATAAATGTTGTAACTGCATATCACCTAGCCTGTTGTCTACTTTAACCAAACTTTTTAAAGGTTAACAGTTATGGTGCTGTGACTCAGATGGAACTGTTGGATGGGATAGACTGAACAGCCCCTCACTTCATCAAAGTTAATGATTCAGGCTCCTCAGAATTCATTTTTCCTTGAGTCTTAACCTTGATGGAGTCAAGTAAGTTCTCATGCTCAGATTCCAAAGGCCTCCTACTAGTTTGGTTGAAGTCGGAATATCAATCACTCTGTATTAATTGGATCCCCTCTGGAGATCAATCTTAGGAAAACTATTGCCAGCACTAGTGCTCAGTTCATTAAGATAGCCCAAAATTATGTTGGCCACAATAGGGCTCTTTTGGACTAGTCAAAGTTACTTTATCTTAAAACCAAATTAAGTTTAAAGGCCAACAAAACATCTAACCAGGAGAGGGAATGTTTTCATTGTTGAAGGTAGAGCAAGAACAAAAGGAAGCAATCTCTTCCTTTAAGACTTGCAAAACCTTGGATTCAGCACCAGTCCCAGTAGCGGCAAATTCCTTCTCTCCTCTCTTCCCCAATAGCCCAGCCCGGTTTTTTTCCTCCAACCTCTGCAACTCCTCTACCTTATTCCTTCCTTCCTCCCTTCTTTCCCTTAAAGGCTCTGGTCCTGAGGAGAGCAACTCTCTTCTGCCTGCTGTGTCCCCCACCTTCCCCTTCCCTCAAAAGCCCTGGTCCTGAGGTGGACAGCTACACTCCATCTACATGCCAAGGTACTGAACATCGGGGGCACCAAGGCTCTCCTGCCCTTATGACCATAGAGGTGCTCCAAGCAAAGGTTGCAAGATCTAACCCCTATCTACTCCTACCCTGTCAGTTTTTTAATCCTTGAATAATAATAGCCAATTTATAAAAAGCCTCTAATTTGCCCTCTTTTTGTCATTAAATGTGGACTTTTTATTTGTATCTGTCCTGTCAGTTTGTCTGTCAATGTGTGTGTCTCTGTGCCTGTATCATGTGTGCTGTGAATGAGTCTGTTATCTTGTAAGATCTAAACTACAGGTAGCAGCCAGGCATTTCTAAAGGCTGCAGTTAGGGAAGCAAATCTTGAAACTATTTTCCTTGTAATTTCTGGTCTGGCCAACCTAGAATTACAATGAAAAGTTAAATATAGCTAAAAACATTTTAGCAGATTCTGAGAATTAATGATTAAGAAGTTGGGAATTGATTGTATTGGGACTGTTGGGGAGACTGTAGGTCGACAGTCACCAGTACTAAAACACCTATACCCAATGAAAATCACTCAGCATTCCCCACTCCCTTCCTGTAGTTAAGAGAGTATCTCAGTCTGGGGATTTTTTTTTAACAGTTGCAAGTTTTTGTGAACCCTTCTCATCCCAGATCAGATAAGAGAAGAGAATGCAGGAGAATTGTAGGGATAATACTCACAGACTGGCAGTAGGCCTAACTGACTGTGCTCCTGGGCACCTTGTAGTGCACCATTCTAGGCAATGTTTGGAAATGTCACCCAGGTCCTGTATGTTCTTCCTACCCTGATCCAGCAGCTGCAACTTCCCCAGGCTCCGTAAATTCTGCAGTTGTGGGAAAAGGAGAGGTGAATGGATCAGGCCTGTAGGGAACATTCCTTAAGCACTGCCTCCAAGAAATATCACTGGGAAGCCAGCCTCTGCTCTACACTTCTCTGTTCCAGTTGCAAAAATGTATTTTATCTCTGTTTGACCTGTTTCCTGAATTTGTAAGGGGAAAAATAATAGTGGTGGTTATGGGATCAAAATGGTATAATGATTGTAAAACGTTTAATATAATGACTGGCATATGTTGGATATAACATTATCTCTTTAACTTTGAAACGGTTTTTGAATGCCAAGAATGATAAGATCAATTATTTTATATGTCATTTGAAATTCATTGTTATGTTGTTGCCATATCTCTAAACTTGTATTGTGTTTCTAAAAGTCCCCTTAGCTAGTGAAATTTGAAAAACATTTTGAAGTACACATGGTGTTACAGCAATTGTTTTCATCTGGATTGTGTTATATGTGAATTGGGTTTTTTATGTTATAAAATTTCATAATTTAAAGTTGTTATATTTGGGTTACAAACAGATAGTAATAATACTGCTAAAATCTACTATGATAGCTGATAATTCATTTAAAATTTTGGCTATTATGAAAATATAGTGATTTAAAGTTATAGTTTCCATATTATCAATGATGAAATGAATGATTCTCTGTGCAAGGTGAATTAGAAATTCATTTTGTAGAATTATTATTGAACAAATGAGAAAACTTGAAAAAATATACGGATGTGGTCTTCAAGGAGGTATTTATGTTAATTTGAAGGTTTATGGATCACTACATTCACTATCTATGTGAGATTGCAGAATGTTATTGATTTCTAGTGATAAGTTGATTAGCTGTATGGCACCAACAAAGTTTTAGTTACCTTAGTTTAGTAAAAAATGATTGCTTTATGCTCATTAACTTGATGTGGAGTTTTACTTGGATGTGAAGTTTCTGTGTAAAAAAATTTGAAAACACATCCAACTGAATTAAGGACACCAGATTGGTAATTAATTGGTTTAGGTTTCCAAATTTAAATATAAGAACACAATAATTGTTTAGTATATTTTTGCTGGTAAACAGTTGTATTATCAATGTTGTAAGAGAAGCAGTTTCTCTTATAAAGTCTAAAAGTTGTTAAATTGAGAATTATACTGTCAGAGGAACACAAAAAATGATGAATGGGGCACTCTGACCATGTGTTGTAATATTTTGAAGTATTGTAATTTGGGAAATCATCAGCTTCCAAGTTTGTCTTTGTTTAAAAAGAAGTTTCAGCTAAGATTGTTTTGCTATCATTTATTAAACTTGTAATATTATTAACTATTTGCAATTACTGTTTTAATGATAAAAACCTAAAATTGTTAATTGATTACTATATATGAAAGGGAGGAAACTGCATGAAACTTAATTTGGATTGGTTCTGCTCATTCAGAATAATCCTCTTGTATGTATGGGAGTTGGCAGACAGGGGCACCAGCATCAGCCCCTCCCTGGGGTCCATGTCAATTCTTCTTATTTTGTAAAATTGCCAAGGCCCCTGGAAACCATCTATATACCGTGTTTCCCCAATAATAAGACCTATCCCGAAAATAAGCCCTCCCCTTACTGTGTCAGATTCCTCTAAAATAAGCCCTCCCCCGAAAAATAAGCCCTATTGAGATTGCTACTGTAGTGAAGGTGATCCCCTGTGCTACACGCTACATTACGGTACCCTCTGTATGCACCGTCCCCCCCCCCGCCCCCAGTGAAACGCACGCTGCGCTCCGAACTGCATCCAATCAGAGCTGCAGCAGTGAGCGCGTCATCCTGTTCTTCCCCAGTGATTTGCTTATTGAATAAAGGTACATTTTTTTTGTTCACATGTACCTGTTTATTAAAATTGCTGTCAATGTTCATTAAAATAAGACCTCCCCTGAAAATAAGCCCTCTGGTGTTTTTCTGTCCAAAAAAATAATAAGACAGTGTCTTATTATCAGGGAAACACGGTAAATAAAGTCATCAGTCTTCTATTGCAAATTTCCATGATCAGGGCAGTCAATAAAAGATATGAGCACTTTTGTGTTATCTTACTGTGAAATTGATTATTTTTTCATCTAGAATTAGAAAATGTGAATAAATTTATGCAAACTGCTTAAGATTCACCTTAATATGTTCCCATTGTTTAAAGGGACTCTAAAAGCAGTAGCTTTTAAAAGCACTGACTGTGATCAGTCTCTTAACTGTTACCAATATGAGATTCTATTACAACACCTTTTTGACCAAGGAATTTTGTGATCTAGGAATTCAGTATAATGCCTTAGGAATTATGTTCTTTAAGGACACTAACTTAGTTTAATGAACTCCAGTTTTAAAGGTTTATTTCTGCTTAAAGGAGGGAGAAAGATATAATTTAAAACTTTCCTATTAATTTTTTTCATAAAGGTTTAGTGATTAGTCCTCTTAACATCTGGATAAATTCAAACTGTTTTTTTAAAGAAAGGAAAATACTTTTAGAAAAGATGCTTTGAAAAGTCTTGTGTGATCTTTATTGAAGGTCTACTAAATTTTCAAGATAAATTATTGTTAAACCAATGCAAAAAGTTGTAAAGCAGAAGAGATCTTGCTGTTTTAATCTGAATTTGTAGTTATTCCATGGCCTAAGCAAAAGTTTGTATTTGAATGTATAAGTAAAAGATTTAGATTCCTGAAGTATCTCACTCTTCCAGACTCAGTATAATTAGGGAAGAAGAACCAAGAACAAAACTCTTATCAGTCTGTGGGCTTAGCCATTAACCTCTTTGCTTTGTTTAAGCTAGCATTTCAGTACAGAAAAGTTATGTTAGTAAAAGAATAATAACTTATGAGAATTAATAGCTCAATAAAATTTTAGATGGCCCCATTTAAAAGATGCCAGTCCATATTTATTTGCTATTTAAGACTTTTGGGGACTGAAATTTACTATTGTTTGAAGCTTTTATTACAGGGATAGTTGTCATAAAGCCTATAATGGAATGGCATGGGATGCAGACTGAAAGGTACTAAAGGTGGATGTCTGTACCTGGGAAAAGTTTTGAAGACAACCTTAGACACTGCTAACTGGGATCTTCTAGACTCTGTTTTCCAATTGTGCTTTTTTCCTTTCTGAAAAGAAAAATTCTTCACCTGATTATTCCTAAACCCTGCTTTCGGCACCTAGTGGCTATATGGTTGCCTATCAGATATGACTCATATCTAGAATTAAACAGAGCTAAGGAAGTTTTTCCTTCTGTTAAGATATATGACACTGCTTCTCTTGTTTTATAGCAATTTATCAAGAAGTTATATTCATGGCCAAATAAATAAATATAATATAGATATGACATCCTCCAAAGGAGGAAATGATTATACCAAGTAATAAGACAATTGCAAATTTTGAGGAAAGCAATAGGATCAGATTGGTTCCTCTAAGAACCATATACAGATGTTTAAGATTGGCTTCCAAAAATTTTCTATCATGGAAATTCAAGCTTTAAGCATGTTTGGTAATAACATCTCACCTTGGATTTTTGCACAAAGACTGTATAAGATATTGGAAAGGTGAAATTAATATTTTTTCTCTTTGAGTATCTGTCTGATAATTCTAAAAGGCAGATGAACTCATTTTTTTATAAATCTTCACATTTTAAGGATTCCTTTACCAGGTTCAGTATTTAGGTAAGGATAGAAATAACAAATAATAAATAAACTAAAAATTCTCTGAAGTTTCAAAAATGTGGAACCAATTTTAAGTGATAGTACTAATTTATACTAAGTCAGAATTATCTGGGAACCTCTAGATCTGAACCAGAGATGCAGACCTCCCTTTTTGAATTGTACAACTACATGAGGCATCTGGGATCCAAAAGGTGCTGTTTAAATGGATATTGGGAATAGGGCACTGGGAGACAAGGAATTTGATGTGAATTAACATTGGTAATAATGATTCTGTTGATTTGTACGGTTCATGTGTAAATTTTCTTAGTTATCTTGGTGACATGTAATCTCCCTTTCCAAAACTAACACTTTGCGAGGCACCTAAGAATTGTAATGTGTAGCTGACCTAATGTAATTATGCAATTTTGTAAAACTGTGAGAAAGACTTTATTGTATTATTTGATCCTAGCCCTGTGTGGCTAGCAAACTGAACCATTTATTATACTGTTTGAACGTAGGCCTGCATGACTGAGAAACAGAACCATTTCTATCTGCCTTTAGTATCAAATCATGTTTCTGGGAACTCCTGTCAGGTCTGTCTGACTACTCCAGCTTGTGGATATGGACGCTAGGATCCATCTGTCTTATCTAAATATTGCCCCTGCTCCTGAATGGACATCTGAACCAAAGGACCTGAAAAACACAACATCAGATGCTGACAGCTTTCTCAAGAGTGTGGACCAGGTTTGTACAGCAACCGCTCCCTCCCTGGGCCTCCTTACATACCTAAGACTTGTTCTTTATATCTTTTTGCAACTTTAGCTTATTTTCACTTGGTTGTTCTGTATTTCCATTGTGCTCCCCACTCTGATTCCCCTCTTTTCCTTGTATTGCAATTGCCTTGCAGTAGTTGCCCATCTTTGGGGATGTCCAACCATTTGACTATTACCTTTAGTGCCCCCTATTTCAGGAAGTGATTGGGGAAAACTTGAATTCATCTAGATAAGAATTTTGGGAACCCCCCCTCAAGAAAAAAGTTTTTTTCATACATTCTTTGATCTAAAAAAAATAAAATCTTAATATATTTGTTCTTGACCAAGACAGGGGGTGCGGGGAATGATAATCATTAAATATAAAATTTTTAGTCAAAGTCTGAATTCATCAAACAGACTGCCTTGCTTTGCTTTAAAAATGCCTTTATCCTGGGGTGGAGTCAAGATGGCGGAGTAGAAGCAGGACCGCAAAGTGGCTCCAGCTTCCACCTTCCCCAATCATTGTAAAAAGGGGACTCTGAAAAATTTAGAGCCACAGAACCCACAAAATGACACAGAGAAGCTAACTTCCCACTGAGGACAGGCCAGCAGGCCAGCAGGAAGCGGCCAGCACAGACCTCTGGGAGCCGAGCCCAGGTCCCTCCACATGAGCCAGAGGTTTTAGCCCCAGGGCAGGTCTGACCAACTGCTGGCCAGAGGGACTCCAGATCAGCAGCAGCTGTGGCCGTTTCCGGAATTATCAACAGGTAGATGCAAAGGACAAAGTGAGAGGTCAGTGCAGTCTGGACTTTGGGACCCAGTAAGTGGGAGAGTGTCAGCTTTTGCCCCTGGGGCAAGAAGCTGCTGAGACACCCAGCACAGCCATCCAGCAGCATGTGGCAGCTTCAGCTCCTGGCCTGCAGAGTGTAGGGGGACCAAGCGACCCGTCTGAGGGGTAATTGCTCTTGCTTTAACCTCCTTGGATCTGGATTGCAGCCTAGGGTAGAGGTCCTGGGGTGTATGTCCAGCTTGCCAGAGTGTGTGGAGGCCTCAGAGAGGGTACCCATCTAATACCTCCGGCAGCTGAGAAAACCCCAGTGTTTGGGATAAAAACTCCCCTATCTGGTGGCACAGTCCTACTGTGGCAAAAAGCCCAGGGGTCAAGTGACAGAGGGGTGACATGACCAGGCAAAGGAAACAAAGCAGACAGAAGATTCCAACATTAGACTCCTATTTTGGGGACAAAAAGGAGCAAAGCATGGAACAGGAGGAAGACAGTGAAGTCAGAACTCCGGCACCAAAATCTTCAAAGGAAAATACGAGCTTGTTACAGGCCATAGAGGACCTTAAGAAGCAGATAAGAGTAGTGGAGGAAAAATTTGGAAGAGAAATGAGAATGATGCAAGAAATTATGAAATGAGAGTCGACAACCTGACTGAGGAAAATCATACCTTAAAAAAATAGACTAACTCAATTGACAAAAGAGGCTCAAAAAGGCAATCAGGAGAAGAATGCCTTAAAACTGAATTTGCCAGATGGAAAAAGAATCTCAAAAGCTCACTGAGGAGAATCATTGTTTCAGAATTAGATTGGAGCAAATGGAAGCTAATGACTTTATGAGAAATCAAGATGCTGTTAAACAGATCCAAACAAATGAAAGAATAGAAGGCAATGTGAAATATCCCATGGGAAAACCACTGACCTGGAAAATAGATCCAGCAGAGATAATTTAAAAATTATTGGACTACCTGAAAGCCATGATCTAAGTAAGAACCTAGAAATCATACTCCAGGAATTTCTCAAAAAACTGCCCTGATCTTTTAGAACCAAAAGGCAAAATAGAGGTTGAAAGAATCTACCGATCACCTCCTGAAAAAGATCCCCAAAAGAAAACTCCTAGGAATATTATAGCCAGGTTCCAGAATTCCCAGATTAAGGAGAGAATATTACAAGAAGCCAAGAAGAAACAATTTGAATGTTGTGGAAACACAATCAGGAAGTGGCAGCTTCTACACTGAGGGATTGAAAGGCTTGGAATATGATATTCTGGAGGGCAAAGGAGCTGGGATTAAAACCAAGACTCACCTACCCAGCAAAACTGAGTATCATGTTTCAGGGGAAAATATGGTCATTCAGTGGAATAGAAGACTTTCAAGCATTCTTGCTGAAAAAACCAGAGTTGAATAGAAAATTTGACATTCAGATACAAGAAGCAAAAGAAGCATGAGAAGGCAAACAGGGAAAAGAAATCATATGAAACTTATCAAAGTTGAACTATTAACATTCCTACATGGAAAAACAATAATTGTAACTTATGAAACTTTTCTCAGTAGTTGAAGGGAATATATATATGTGTGTGTGTGTCTATATATGAGGGTATATGGGAATATGAATACATATGTGAATGTATGTGTATAAGTTTACAGGTACACAGATAGAGGGCACAGGACCAATTTAATAGGAAGGGATGATACTTAAAAGTTGAAATTAAGAGGTGAGAGAGGAATATAATGAGAGGAGATGGGGAGAGACAGAATGGGGTAAACTATCTCATATAGAAGACGCAAGGGAAGATGGTTACAATGGAGGGGAAGAATAGGAAGGCAAAAGGGAATGGGTCAACCTTATTCCTATTGAATCTGGCTTGAGGAGGGAGGGAAATACACACTAAATAGGGGATCTCACCCTCCAGGAGAATAGGGGGGGGAGGGGATGTGAGGGGGGATGATGGAAGGGAGGGCAGGCTTGGGGGGAGGGAAGTTGGAAGCACCCACTATTGAAAAGGGATGGGATCAAAGTAGAGAATAGAACAAGTGGGAGGTGGGATAGGAGGGAGGGAAATATAGTCAGTCTTTTACAATTTATCTACTATATTATTGTTTTGCTTTAGCTACACATGTACAGCCTATACTGAACTGCTTATCTTCCCAGTAAGGGTAGGTGACAAGGGAAGAAGGGAATGAATCTGGAATTCAAAGTTGTAAAATCAAATGTTTAAATATATGTGTGTGTGTGTGTGTGCATATGTATATACTATTATTAATACTATTTTGCATGTAATTGGGAAATAAGATATACAGGCACTGGGGCATAGAGATCCACCATGCCCTACTGGAAAAGTCAAAATGGGTATGGGAGAAAATATGGGAGAGAGCAGATTGGAGGAGGGGATATCCTGTGGGACTGCTATTTTCAGGCAGTTGGTAGGGGAAAAACGGGGAGGAAATTTGTAACTCAAAATCTGGCGGAAATTAATGATGTAGATAGAAGTTAATAAAGCATTTGAAAAATGGGAAAAAATTAAAATTAAATATGCCTTTTCCTGTGTCAGCAACTCCAGAAACCAGATAAGGCTGAAAGTGGGATTTCCCGTTATCTTGGGACATATTCCATAGGAGGGAAACAGACATCCTGAGACCATAAATTCTAACAGACCTGCTTTGCCCGTTGTCCTGTCAATTTGTACTTAGGGTCAAGAAATTACTTTCTCACAATTTGGAAGTAACATATTGGAGATCATAAATTTGTGTGGCACAGTCACCCTGAATTGGGATGGTTCTAAAATGTATTTAAGCTTTCTCATTTCTTTGTTCATCAGTTAAGACTTAGCTCCTAACTTCTTGTATAATCCCTCTAGTCTTAAGGGAATAAATGCTGTATGTCACATAGTTTGTTGTCTCCTTTAACCAGACCTTTTAAAGGTTAACACTGCTTAAAGATAAATAAATTCATAGATGGATACTCATGGGGAGATGGGACCTGGACTCCTAAAAGGAAAAGACTACTTCTCTGAAAACAATCCAGTCCCTGAAACTTTCCTACACAATCCACCTCCTGCACCCAGTCCCTGGCAGTTGCCTGAGGTATCTGACCCATCCTTGTCTACCTAGATACTCAATAATCCTTTTAACTGTCCTTTCATTATGGCCTTACCATTTAACTTCTTTCATTGTCTGCACCTTGTCCATCCCAGGCTATTTAAGCCTCCTTAATCCCATCCAGATCTTCCCCCTTTTTCAGTATAAAAGCATCTGTACCCACCTTGCCAAATCCATAGATTTACTAGAAATATTGCCCAGTGAATCGGTGTTATGATAAAACCTCACTACTCTGATTGAAAGAAGGCTTGGGTGGTCAAATTCTTTCAAGGAAGACCCCTGCCCTATATCCTTGAATTTCAGGGTTCCCAGCACCCCAAATTGCAACATATTGGTGGCCATCTATGAGGAATTGCCTGACAACCTCAAGCCCTTCCCCAGTCAAGGTATGTAAGCCTCCCCTTTCTCTTTATCCCTCTCTCCCTCTGCAATTGGGATTGTTCTCCAAATACCTAGGAAGGCTTGGAGGTGCTTTTTGGGCCTGATGCTCTCAGGCTCCATTTGCATCAGACAGTTACAAAACAGTTTCTGATGTGGGCACACCTTCTGCAGCATGGGGGACACCCTGTCTGGAAGTGTATGCCCAATCCTCTCAACTCTCTAGGGTGCTAGAAAATTGGAAAAACAGCAAGTGCTGTTTTTTAGTTTCCTGAGGTTTACCCTGGGATTCTCCTTTAGCAAGGAGCTCCCAGTCTTTACACCCTTGATGGACCACTCATTTTCAATTCCCAGAAATTCTTTAAAGACTTGGAAAAAGTTCAGTTTCCTTTGCAACCTAAAAAAAGAAATGGCTTGTGTTCTTTTACAATACAACTTCACCTCAGTATCACCTGGACAACAAAGAAACATGGCCCATGTGGGAGTCTTTGCAATACAATACTCCTTTACAGTTAGATTTATACTGTCCTTGAGAAGGGAAATGGACTGAAATACCATACATAATGACCTTCATAGAGCTCTCTCAGGATCTCATTCTCAGAAAAAATTGTAAAATGCTCATAGCAAGAGTCACCCCACAAAAGGGAAACCAGTTCAAAATCTTAGACAATCCCTTTCTCGTGGCCCTCAGGGCTTCAGCCCCACCCTTTCTTCTACCTCTTCCCCTATGCCATCCCCTGCTCCTTTCCCCAGCCCCCTTGGCTGTTCTTGCCCCTCCCCCACCTCCTCCTGCTTTCCCCAACCCTTCCCCTGCTTTCCACATGTTTCCCCCCTCCCTATTCCCCTCATTTCCCTTCTTTTCTTCTCTGGTCCTCCCTTCTTATTTCCCTCTCTCTTGCCCTCTCTCTCCTCCTCTGGTCCCTCCCCTTCTTCCAGTACCAGCTTATGATCCTTCCCCTTGCCCCACCACATTCCCCAGCCTTGCAGCCATATCCAGTTCCCCAACAGCCTCCCCCACCCCTGCTTCTCCCTCACAAGGAGTGGGACTTGCTATCTCCCTTCCTCCCAAGCCCCCAATTTTACCGAGTCTTCAGGGCTTTTTCCTCTAAGAGAAGTAGTTGCCTCCACCCAGTGGGACTATTAAAATGCATGTCCCATTCTCAATTTTTGACTTCACCCAAATTAAAGAGAAACTGGGTCGATACTCTGAAGAACCCACCAATTTCTCTAAGGGCTTTAAGGATGTGTCTCTTCAGTTTGAGCTTTCTTGGGGAGATTTGCATATCCTCTTCTTCACCTATTGTACCATTGAGGAGAAGAGGAGAATCTGAGAACAGACTCAGAAGTTTGGGGACCTATTTGGCTAGCTCCTACCTCACTACATACCCCCTGGGAGCAGCTGTTGTTCCCATTAGTGATCTGGGATGGGATTATCAGAAGAACGAAGATAAGAGAAAGAGAGACCATGTGTCGATTTGCCTGTTGGGAGACCTTGGAATGGAGTTTCAAAAGCAAATAAATTATCCAAAAATCAAGATTACTCGTGGAGTAAATGAGGCATGTGGCCTATCATTGCCCCTTTCCAGGGCTGGCTAGTGAAAGCTCTCAAGAAGTACACCAATCTAGACCCCACTTCTACAGAGGGGACAGCCATACTTGGCATGTACATCATGGGACCTCAAACCCCTCAGGCCCAATTACTGGAGATGGCCTTTGGAGTCTTTGACGATAGAGGAACTGCAGCAGAGGAGAGAGAACACAGAGATAGGGCTAACAACAGAGAATAGGCTCAACTCGTGACTGCTGTTTTGGCCAGGAAAAGACCTGATGATGCTCTTAGAGACTCAGGCAGTGGGGAAACCTGCTTTCAATGCCACAAGGAGGGCCACCGATCCAGTGAGTACCCTTCCAGGGCACTGCTCTTTCCCCCCTGAGGAACAAGAAAGCCCCCAGGACCAAAGCCTGTGGGACTATGCCCAAGATGTGACCAGGAGGGATATTGGAGGAAGGATTGTCCCAAGGGTGGTGGAGCTGCCTTCTTCTTTTTTTTTTTTTTTTGCTTTTTTGGAAGGCAATTGGGGTTAAGTGACTTGCCCAAGGTCACATGGCTAGTTTTGTGTGTGTGTGTGTGTTAAGTGTCTGAGGCCAGATTTGAACTCAGGTCCTCCTGACTCCAGGGCCGGGCTCTATTTACTGTGCCATCTAGCTGCCCCTTGGAGCTGCCTTCTTATTCAGAATGACTGGAGAGCCTGGAGTTTGGCCGTGCTCCCACTTTCTTCATCTCTATTACTGAGCCCTGGGAAAAATCAAGGTCAACAGTAAGAGTATCCACATTATCATAGATATGGGGGCTACATTCTCATGTAACCAACTACTCTGGCCCCCACCTACTAAGTTAACCAACTACTCTGGCCCTACTCAACCCTAGATCCATCAGGTCATGGGCATTGAAGAAAAAAATTAAGGGTTGTCAAGACATACCTCCACCCTTGCCTATTTGAGGATTTGTTGTTTGAATACCCCTTCCCTATCCTCTCCTCTTGCCTGACCCCCTTGTTGGGAAGGGACCTGATGGTGAAATTAGGAAGTCAATTTTCTCTAATTAAGCCTCCCATCTCCCTTTTTCCTAGGCTCACAAGACCTCCCCATATTCCCCCAGAAGAGTGAGAGACAAATGAGTCACTTGTTTGGGATCAGGGAATTTCTGGTTGAGCTACTCATGACAACTCAACCCTTGTTAGGCTTTGAGACCTTAATATGTTCTTCCATTATTGCCAATATCCAATTAAGCTTGAGGCCTGAAAGGGACTGCAGCCATTGATTGAAAAATTTCTGAAGTATGAAATCCTTGTCCCTTGTCAGTCCCCATGCAATACCCTTGTTCTTCCTATAAAAAAGCCTAATGTTGAATACCAAATGGTTCAATATCTCAGGGCTGTTAAAGAAGCTGTTATTCCAATATGCCCTATAGTCCCTAACCCATACACTATACTCATACACTTTACTCACTCATATCCCTGGGGGTGCCCAATGGTTTTCTACCCTGTATCTCAAAGATGCCTTTTTTGTATACCTCTTCATACAGAATCACAATTTATTTTTGCCTTTGAATGGACACTCCCTAAGAAATCAAATCCATGTCAGCTAACATGGACAATCTTGCTCCAAGGTTTTTGGAATAGCTCCCATTTAATTTAGCCAGACCTTGGAGAAAGATTTAAGGACCTGGAACTAGCAGATAGTAGATTAATTCAGTATGTGTACAATATTCTCATTTGTAACCCCACCTGGGGGACTTCTTTGATTGCTTCCATAGGAGCTCTTAATTTCTTGGGCACTTGAGGCTGTAAGGTCCCTTTGAACAAAGCACACACATCAAACTATAAAGAACCTGGGCCATAAACTAATGCCTGCCTCTCACTTCTTAACCTCCGAGAAGAAAAGGGTAATCCTAACTAGCCCTGTTTCAGTCTGAATTTTGTAGTCTGGATGCCTAATTTTGGTCTTGTTGCTAAGCCCCTTTTTGACTCTACTTAAGGCCCTGACTCACTCCATCTGGAGTGGGGCCCCAACCAGGCTAAAGCTTTTGAGACTCTGAAAACTAAATTGACTACTACTTCAGCACTAGCTCTACGCAATCTGGACAAACCTTTCACTCTGTATGTTGATAAAAGGAGAGGATAGGCTTTTGGAGTACTAACCCAGTCCCTACCACCTGACCTTAGGCCAGTTGCCTATTTTTCAAAACAATTAGATTCCCGTGGCTGCTGAATGACCTTCCTGCCTCTAGGCATGCTGCTATAACCATTCTAATTGAGGATGTCTATAAACTTACACTTGGCCAACTCCTGGAAGTTCTTACTCCCCACCAAATGCAGAGCATCTTGGGAGCAAAGGGTCATCAGTGGCTGGTTTGCAACAGGCTCACCAAATATCAGACCTTGCTCTTAGATACCTGTGAGAAATAACTCATTCAGGCTCAGTAGGGAGGAAGATAAAAGAAAAAGTAAATTTATTATGTGACTGCAGTGGTGGGCGTATCATTGGACAGAAACACCCTCCAGAAACAAAAGAAAGTCTTAAAAACCTATGTCCAACTGCATTAGGACTCCATCACAGGGTATACAACTTTCAGATACATCTACTACACATTTCCCCTTGATATGTTTCCCCTCCCACCACATGCATTGTATGACCATTAAAATGAACCTTTAGTCTTCCTAGAGAAGTTAATATTCATAAGGTTATTATGCATCAGTATCCCAATCAAGACTTAACTTTTACTCTCCTTAGCTGACTTCTAACCTCAAAACAAGATATAACCAGTTGGATCCTTGCTTTGCCCATTATCTTCTGTGTGAGACATAACTCATTTGTTATGTCTCCCATTCTGCTGATTGTTATTCTGAATTTATGGAAACAAATTTTTCCATTATATCTCTCAATTTCCCTCTTCTTCCGCTAGAAGATAATCTAGTAGTAATCTATATTGATAGTGTCCCTATTTAAATATCTCATCCCTGAAAGCCATAGGCAGAGAAATTCTCTTAAGTATAGTGATTAGCCTGATGGGTGAAAATGTTTTATCAATATCTCCCCTGCTTTCTTCTACAATCAATTTATTTTCCTGCATTTACTGCAAGTCAAAACCCTTTCTGATATGTATGGATCCCTAGATTTTATTAGTCACATATTACGTAATTTCTGTGGGAACAAAAATTTTAATCATTCCTCACATTCCTGACCTAATTCTTCAGATGTGCCACACACTTAACCCAGCAACCCTCCTCCCAGACAGCGCCCACTCAGATGCCCTAGTTCATGATTGTGAGAAGACTTTGGACTGCCAGTTAATCTGATCTAAAAGATTTTCCTCTCCCTAACCCCAAAGCAGAGTGGTACACAGATGTGTCAAGCTTTATTGAACAAGGGGTTAGGAGAGCTGGGTATGCAGTAGTCAGCTTTCTATATAAAAGTATCAGTCCCATCCTCACCAAATTCATAGATTTATTAGAAATCTTGTTCATCTAATCAGGGTTATAATAATCACTACTCAGATTGAAAGAAGCTTGAGTGACAAAATTCTTTAGAGTCAGACCCACCCTGTACCTTTGCATTTTAGGATTCCCAGCACCCCAAACCACAACTGACACAACTTAATCATGTTTGTCTTTCTTAGACTAAACTCTCAATTCATATACATACTGAATTCCAAGTGAGAACGGAATTTATAATTTTCTTATTAATCAATATGATATGTGTAATGAATATACTAATTTATTTTCTTAAGAGCTGCCTCTCTATTTTGGGAGTCAGAGTTTACAATACAGCTTAAACTGATTAATAAAAACTCTGACAAGGCTCATAATCACTGGACTTAAGTAAAGTGAATCAAAGATTGTAGAACCTGTTCCTGTTATAGAAATCGGGTTCTGTCCTTTAGGGAAGGTGGTCACAACCCCCCAAAAGCTGACTCCAAAATTGTTGTATTGTGGGACTTGTAGGTTTCTCGTGGGAAACCACTAAATGATTGTAATCTACCTCCTTCCCCAGCTGTGATTTAAGTATATAACCTGTGTTTTTACTTCCTTCTTCTGAAACTGATTGATTAAACTGAATGATTACTGGTACTCCAGTCTCTAGGCCTGTTTTGGGAAGCCCTGAGCATTCTCAGGTTGGAGACTGGCTCAGTAAAAATTCTGTTAACACAAGGAAATGAAGGGTTGCAACCAATATTGGTATGAGTACTCACACCAAGGAAATTATAAATCCCTGGAGTACTTAAGATAGATTTCGAAGAAGAAAGGCCAATGAGGATTTAAGGTGAAGAAAATGTCTGATGGAGTGACTATTGAGAATAAAATGTCACAGGATTTCATGTGAATTTTAATGTAAGAAGTTAATGAAGGCACAGATAAGTCTAAAGGACTATGCCTAGGGAACTGGGCTCCTTTCTTAGTGACAGAAAACACACACATTACTGATACAAATAATAAACACATTGCTTTGGTTCTGACTATTAGAACTCTTCATTCAAGCTATACAGTGGTTTCTTATGTCATGGGGGTGGAATTCCTGAGAGTTTTACTTAGGCTGGATCTTTATGGGCTTAAAGTGGATACTTGACACATCATGGAGCAGTTCAGGAGTCATCATCTTCTCTGTCCATATGAAGGGAGTGAGGCCTGGAGAAATTGGATACCATTGGGATTATAAGGGAATTACAGTAAGAATGTAACAAAAACTTCTGAGATATTTTGTCACCAGGTACATAAAAATGTCAAGCTTGCGAAAGGGCATCGGGGAACAGATCAATATAGAAGAGAAATGGGACACATTGTTTTGCTTAAATTTTTAACATTCATTTATTATAATTTTAAGTTCCAAATTTTTTCCTTTCCTTCCTCCCTTCTCCCGTCCTTGAGAAGGCAAGCAATGTGATGTAGGTTATACATGTGCAGTCATGCAAAAAATATTTCTCCAAAGAGATCATAGAAGTGGGAAGAAGACCCATATGTACAAAAATATTATAGCAGCTCTTTTTGTGGTGGCAAAGAAGTGGAAATTAAGGGGGTGCCCATCAATTGGAGAATGGCTGAACAAGTTGTGGTATATGCATGTTATGGAATACTATTGTGCTATAAGAAACAAGGAGCAGATAGACTTCATATTTACCTGGAGAGGCTTAAAAGAACTGATGCTGAGTGAGAAGAGTAGAGCCAGGAGAAATTTGTACACAATTACAGACACAACGTATGTGTGACGACCAACTTTGAAAGACTTGACTCTTCTCAACAATCTAGAGTCATAAGTCAACTCCAAAAGACTCATGATGGAGAGAGATGTTTACATACAGAGAAAGAACTGAGTTTGAACCCAGATTGAAGTAAACTACCTGCTCTTTTTCTTTTCTTGTTTGGTTTTGTTTCCTCTTTCCCAGTGTTCATTCCATCTGATACAATCCTTCTTTATAACCTGACTAATGTCTAATGTGAAACTATTTGCAGATACTATACTTGATTGTATGCCTCCATGGGGAAGGAGGGGGGTAGGGAGAGAAAATTTGAAACTCAAGGAATTGTGGAAATGAATTTTGTAAACTAAAAGTAAACAAATTAATAAAGACCAAAAAATTTTTTAAAAATTTCTATATTAGTCATATTGTGAAAGAAAATATGGACCAAAAATGGCCCAAGAAAAATAAAGTCTAAAAGATATGCTTTGATATGCATTCAGACTCTATCAGCTCTTTCTCTGTACATGGATAGCATTTTTTCATCACGAATTCTTTGGAATTGTTCTGGATCATTGTATTGTTGAGAATAAATAAGTCATTCACAGTTGATCACCGTATAAAATTGCTGTTACTGTGTACAATGTTCTCCTGCTTCTGCTCAGTTCACTCTGCATAAGTTGATGTAAGTCTTTCAAGGTTTTTCTGAAATTATCCTGCTCATCATTCTCATAGAACAATAGTATTATATTACAATAATACACCACAACTTGTTCTGCCATTCCCCTTGAAGAGCAAACTGATGGATATCCCTTCAATTTTCAATTCTTTTCCACCATAAAAAGAGGTACTATACATATTTTTGTACATATAGACCATTTTCCTAGTAGTCAAAGGGTATATACAATTTTCTTTGGGCATAGTTCCAAATTGCTTTTCAGAATGGTTGGATCAGTTCATAACTCCACCAACGGTGCATTAGTGTCCCTATTTTTCCATACCCCTCCAGCATTGTCATTTTCCTTTTCTGTCATGTCAGCCAGTATGATGGGTGTAAAGCGTTACTTCAGATTTTTTAAAATTTGTATTTCTCTAATCAATATTGATTTTGAGCATTTTTCATATGACTATAGATAGCTTTGATAATTTTATCTGAAAACTACCTATTCATATTGAATGACTCTTATTTTTATAAATTTGTCTTAGTTCCCTATGTATTTGAGAAATGAGGCATTTATCAGAGAAATTTACTGTAAAAAATGTTTTCCCAGTTTCCTGCTTTCTTTCTAACTTTAACTGCATTGGTTTTGTTTTTGCAAAAACTCTTTAATTTTATGTAATCAAAATTATTCATTTTACTTCTTGTGATCTTCTCTACCTCTTGTTTGGTCATAAACTCTTGTCATCCATAGTTGAGACAGGTAAAATTTTCTTTACTTCCTCAATTTGCTTATATAACTCATTATATTTAAAGCATGTACCCATTTTGACCTTATGTTGGCATATAGTGAGAGATATTGGTCAATGCCCAGTTTCTGTCAAATTGCTCTCTAGTTTTCCCAGAAATTTTTGTCAAATGGTTAATTCTTGCCCCCAAAGTTTGGATCTTTTGGTTTATCAAACACATTGTCATTTACTACTATGTATTGTGTACCTAAACTATTCCACTGATCCACCAATTTCTTTCTTACTCAGTATCAGATTGTTTTGATGATTACCACTTTGTAAAATAATTTGAAATCTGGTACTACTAAACCACTTTCCTTCACATTTTTTTTCATTGATTGCCTTGATATTTTTGACCTTTTGTTACTCCAGATAAATTTTGAAGTTATGATTTCTAGCTCTATAAAATATTTTTGCTAGTTTGGTATGGTCTTAAATAAATTAATTTGTGTAGAATTGTCATTTTTATTATATTGACTCAGCCTACCCATGAGCAATTAATATTTCTCCAATTGTTTAGATATGTCTTTATTTGTGTAATTGTATTGATAGTAGTCCTTGGTTTGTCTTGGCAGGTAGACTCTCAAGTGTTTTATAATGTTTGCAGTTATTTTAAATGGAATTTCATTTTCATCTCTTCCTGTTATGTTTTGTTGGTAACATATAGAAATCCTTATGACTTATGTGCTTTTATTTTATATTCTGCAAGTTTCTTAAAGTTGTTAATTGTTTCAACTAGTTTTAAATTGATTTTCCAGGGTTCCCTAAGTATACTATCATATCATCTGCAAAGAATAATAGTTTTGTCTCCTCGTTGCCTGTTCTCATTCCTTCAATTTCTTTTTCTTGTCTTATTGCTATAGCTAGTATTTCTAACACAATATGAATAGGGGGTGGCTAATAGAGCACCAGCCCTGGAGTTAGGAGGACCTGAGTTCAAATCTGACCTCAGACACTTAACACTTAACTAGCCGTGTGACCTTGGGCAAGTCACTTAACCCCAATTGCCCTCCAAAAACAAACCAAAAAAATTACATAAATAATGGAAGTGATAATGGACATCCTTGCTTCACCCTTGATCTTACTGAGAAAGCTTCCAGCTTGGCCTCATTACAGATAATGCTTGTTCCTGATTTTAAATAGATGCTTATCGTGTTAGGAAATGCTCCACTGATTCCTATACTTTTTAGTGTTTTTAATAACACTATTTTGCCAAAAAGCTTTGACATAATCATATGAATTTGTTGGTTTTATTGATATGATTAATTATGCTCATAGTTTTCCTAATATTGAACAAGCCCTGCATTCCTGGTATTTATCCCACCTGGTTATAATGTGTGATCTTTGTGATATATTACTGTAATTTCCTTGTTGGAATATTATTTAAAATTTTTGCATCAATATTCATTAGGGAAATTTGTCTATAGTTTTCTTTTTCTGCTTTTGCTATCCCTAGTTTAGGAATCAAAACTATATTTGTGTCATAAAACAAATTGGGTAGGACTTCTTTACCTATTTTTTCAAATAGTTTATATAGTATTGGGATTGATTGTTCCTTTAATGCTTGGTAGAATTCACTGATAAACCCATCTTGTTATAGAGGTTTCTCCTTAGGGAACTCACTGATGGTGTGTTCAATTTCTTTTCCTAAAATAGTTATTTAAGTATCCTTTTTACTCTTCTGTTAATCTGGGTAATTTATATTTTTGTAAATATCCATCAATTTTAGATTGTCAATTTTATCGGTGCATAATTGGCCAAAATAACTCTTACAAATGGACTTTTTGAGAGCTGAGATAATAACACTGGCATCAGGGTGGGTAACAGGCATAATGCCATACCCTGTATAAGTATTGTTATGGGAGAAATATCTCCTGTTTGAGTTTATATGGTAGGTTACTGCTGCCAAAATAAATTTATCACAATTCAGAAATCATAGAGATAAAAATCTAGGTTTTGTTATACTTAAGCACAGATTCAAATTAAAAACAAAACCAAAATCAACTACCCTGAAATAAGATTAAGATTCTAAAGAGGCTTTTATAGACAAAATTCCATCAGTGACAGAGAAATTCTTCTACATATAATAATATTATATGTTATTTTAGGCTATACAAATTTTTAAAGAAGACATTCATAATCCTATGCTTCCTTCAATATCATAAAAGTTGAACAAATTTAATAAAACAGAATCATAATCTCGTACAACCCAAATGAAATAAACCTAGTTAAACAGAGTTTATAGGTAAACTAAGTCAGATTAAACTACATTTAGAGAGTTCACAGTGGGCTGATTGAGAAGAAGGAATTTATATGTCAGGAAGACTCAGTGTCAGGCAAATTTTTCCACAAATAAAATCTTTTTAGGAAGTCTTAAAGATTCTGTATTCCCTTCTTCTCATTTGGTTTCTTATGTCAGGAATGTCAAAAGTCTTCCTTGATTCAGGTTTTAGTGAAATGAAGTTAATATTAATAAAAGACAAGTTTAATTAACCAAAAGTTGCAAGAAGAATGGCCTTGAGCCTCAAATAATAAAAATTAATAAAATAAAAAATTCTCATCACAGTATCTATTGCTATCAAGATTTATTATAAGTCTCAGTGTCATGGAAGAGAGTTCACATAGTCCATTTACTATGATATGACTGGCCTTATTCCCTGGAAGATCATCCCTAGGTGTCCCCTTTATACATAGTGATAGAGTTAGTAAGAAATGCAGCTAGCCCTCACTTTCCTGGTTTCTTCTTGGATGTGGTAGAGGCCTCTATGATGGACCCAGTCCTGCATAGTGTGTTTATTTCTATAGGTGGTTCAGGCATGGATCCATTGTGCTATTGTGTATTTGAGGCAATTTGTCAGGCATGAGCTTAAACAGCCATATCATTCTATTCAGATTCCTTGGAATGTATCCCTTTCGGGGGGTAGATATGTGAGGTGTGTATAGATATACGTGTGAGATATATATATAGTTATCAAATGAGATAGCTTAAATGAGATAATATTTGTAAAAATCATTTAGCACAGTTCCAGGCACATAGTATGTGCTACACAAAAATTTCCCTTCTTTGAATTCTTCTTCCCATAATGCAGGTTCATAGGGATGCACGCTACCTCCATTCACCATACTAGGTTGGACTTGATTTTCCAATTACTGTAGTTTGCTCAAATTGACAAAATGGTTAGGCCCAAGAGTAAAGTATGAATGAATATCTCCTTCTGAATGCTCAGTTTGAGGACAAAGAACATTGCTTATAGCTTTGCCCATTGGACTGATTGACCATTACCATGATTTGTGTGAACCTTACCTTGTTGTGGCACCTTGATTATTCCCATGCTCCATTAGACTTAACTATATTGAATGCAAGAGTTTCTAACAGTAAACCAGACCTCTGCATCCCTAGGAGGTCAGACAAGAGCCCCAAGTCACCAGGGGCATGGACAATGGGTAGGCTTCAGGCACATCTTCTCCAGTGGCTTCATTGGTCACTAATTCATGCAGCTATGTGTAATGTTAAGGGAATTTGAAGATATTCCCTGACCCTTAATAGGTTCATGTGACCTACTTTGAGCTTTGGCCTAGTGCACAGCTTGAGTCAGATGGAGCCCATAGTGGGAGGAGCTTGCCGAATGGGTAGAACAGGAAGGTTGGACCAGGGAGAGGGAGGTAGAGCTGGGAGAGAGTTAAGGCAGAACAGCTAGTGTGAATGAGGGAGGAAGGAATTTTGCCTAGAGGAACTTGTTTGTGGGGAGGACTCATGGAGAGAAGACTTGCGAGTGCTGGTGCTTCCTGGATTGGTGATGTGTATAAACTTCTTTGTTACCATGGTGGAATTGGCTTTCTGGTATCTGAATAAATATCTTGGTTCTGTGTTTGAGGAAGAGAGTTTGTTATATTTTACTATTCAACCCTGAAAATATGTCTGCATATTCATAGAAGCTGCTATTGGTGATATACTATGCTGATGATGCTCAAACTTACCTTGTTCCAAACTCTCTGCTAACCTCCAGTCTCTCATCTCCAACTGTCTTTCAGACATCTCTAACGGGATGTCCAGTAGACAACTTAAATGCATTATGCCCAAAATGCAACTCATTTTCTTTTCCTTTAAACACTCTTACATTCTTACCTTTCCTATTATTATAGAGGGTATACCATCCTCCTAGACCCTGAAATTCTCAACCCAGGAATCATCCTAGATTCCTCACTATCTCTCACCCCCTACATCCAAGCTGTTGCCAAAGTCTGTTGATTTCACTTTTTCAGTATCTCTCAGATGCACCCCTCTTCTCTCCTCTGACATTGCTATCACTCTAGTGCAGCTCCTTATCACATCATGCTTATTACAATAGTCTGCAGGTGAATCTTCTACCTTAAGTCTCTCCCCATTCCAGTTGCTCCTACATTTAAATACTAATGTGATTCTCTCCTCCACTCACCCCTACTTAATAAACTCTAGTGGTCTTCCTATTACCTCCAGGAACAAAATGCTCCGTTTGGCATTCAAAGCCTTTCATAATCTAACTCCCTCCAGTCTTCTTACACTTTACTCCCTGATACATATTCTTCAATTCAGTGATACTGGCCTGCTGGCTATTCTACAAACAAGACACTACATCTCTCTGTTTCAAGGATTCTCTCTGGCTGTTCCTGGACACGACTTTCCTTCATTCAGACTACTGATCTCCCTGACTTCCTTTAAGTTCCAATTCAAATCTCACCTTCTACAGGAGATCTTCCCCAATCCCTTTTCAATCCAGTATCTTCCCTCTGTTATTATCTCCTATTATCTAGTATATATCTTGCTTCGTATATATTTGCTTATATATTGTCTCTCCATAAGATTCTAAGCTTCTTGAAGACCAGGACTATCTTTTGCTTCTTCTACTTCTTTTTTTTTGTATCATAGCACTTAGAACAGTCTAGCACTTAGTAGGTGCTTAATAAATGTTTATTGATTGATTGAGTTTATTCAGTCCTCTATCACAGGCTTCACTTGGCTTTGAATGTACCATTTCCATTTTACAATTGATTCCTTCTATGCTCATTCCACCTTGTGGGACTTGGTCTTGGTCAGAAACCATTGGAATATGGGAAATGCACATTTCAATGTGATGGAAATTTCCCTGGTCAGGGAAATTAGGGCATACTACCAAGCCAATCATGTCTTTTCTAAAGGGGTATAATAGATTATTGCTCTTGTAAATGTGTGGGTCAAGAGCCTTAGAGGTTTCCATGTCTCAGCTGTATCCTTTTGCCATAAGCTCCGATCTACTACTACTGGAATAGTTTATGCCTGGAGTTTTGTAGCATCAGCAAAGCTTACAATATGCATCTGGGTCCCACAAAACAATTAACATTCCTTAATTAAAAATGGGGCATGGTTAGCTTTACCTGAATTCTGGTCCACTTTTCTTAGTAAATAACCAGTCATAATGTTCCATTACTACCAAAGACTTCTTTTGTATGTGTCAATAAAGAGGGTCTCCTTCTCACTGGGGTTGCTGGCTTTACTGAGGTTGCCAGTCTGACCTATTTTGTTAACAGTTATATGAATCACTATTAATAAACTGATCTTGTTCAGAGTCTGTAAGGCAGTCTACCTTTAGTAAATTTACTTGAGATAACAGTTTAGTGACATTTTGGGTATAGCAACAAATTGCTTTCCAGAATATTTGGACCAATTCATAGCTCCACCAATATGTTTTCATGTGACTTCCCTCCCATGGCTCTGCCTACAATTGCCATTTTTTTTCTTTTTCCATCTTTTTTTTTTTGCCTTTTGGAGAGCAATTGGTATTAAGTAACTTGCCCAAGGTTACACGGCTAGTATTTTTGTGTGGGTGTTAAGTGTCTCAGGCCGGAACCAAACTCAGGTCCTCCCAACTCCAGGGCCGTCACTTTACTCACAGCACCACCTAGTCTTTTTCCATCTTTGTTTATCTGATGGGCATAAGGTAGAACCTCAGAGTTTTAATTTGCATTTCTCTTTTTATTGGTGAATTGGAGATTTTTCATATGGTTATTGAGAACTTTTTTTTCTTTTGAAAACTGCCTGCTCATAACTTTTAACCATCTTTCTATTGTGAAATGTGAAATTTTTGTCCTTATATATTTGAAATAATTCTCTATGTAGTTTAGATATCAGACTTTGATCATAGAAATTTGCTGCAAAGTTTTTTTCACCAATAAACTGCTTCCCTTCTAATTTTAATTGCTTTAATTACCTTCCATATCCATAAAGAATAGGAATCATGGTGTAGTGAAAAGTACATGGGACTGACAGTGTTAATGTATTAAATAAAGTACAGAAGTTAAGGTAGGGGACACCTGAGTTCAAGTCCTACCTCTGACATATAAGCTGTGTGACTATGGGAAAGTCCCTTCTCTGATAACTGGTATCTAACTTTGAGTTGCTATGAGGTTCAAATGAAATAATATATTTAAAATATTTTGCAAACTTTAAAATACCGTAGAAATGTGAGGTGCTATTGGGAATGAGAAGACTGACCTGAATCCCTGGGCTGTTTTGACTTCAATTTCAACAGGTCATTCATTCAACAAAAACTTAATGAATTCCCTCTATGTGCCCTTTAGGTAACAATTTATTTCATTCAATATACAAAAGTTTGATTCAATATACAAACAGGGGGAATCAATGTGTCCAGGCTAGTTAACTTTAATCTAGTTCTTTTTATTTCACAAATGCTCTCTTTGATCTTTGAAGCTGTATCGTACAGTGTTTCAATGAGACTTCCATAGGCATACACATACATTAAATTATCTATGGTTATAGTTGGGTAAGCTTTCCCTTTTAGTTCTTACCCTCTATGAAGTCTTATCTAACCACCTTAGCCTGCATTAATCTCTTCCTTCCAAATCACACAATTTAAATCTTATGTTCAGAGTTATTTTAGTAACTAACATAGGCTTTTCAGTCCTGAATTTGAGTACTTATAACCTATAAATACAATAAATAAAACATTACTTTTTTAACATAAGGCTTATTTTTTACAACGCAAAGTTATTCAAAATATGTTACTGATAACATTGCTACTTGTAATTCTTTTTCACTAAAATAGATTATTTTGTCATTATAAATAATAAAATCTAGTTTCATAAATAATAAATAAAATAAATAAAAAATAAAATCTAGTTTCATCATAAAATCTAGTTTCACACAAATAGGATGTTACAAGTAAAATTAGTATTGTTTTTTTGTGTGTGGATAAACCAAAGAACTCTTTATTTACATATAACAAGAACATGGTAAGATGGCCAGGATCAAATACAAGACATCTATAGCTAATATATATAGTTAATAATGTTTCGATATAGTAAAAACCAAATATATTATATTTGTCCATGGCATCAACTAATCATTCTCCACCAATGAGAATTTTATATAAATGGGCTTGAGTCCCAGGTTGCACAAATAAAATAAAATGCCTTAATTTCTTTTCACTTTTCTTTTTAAAGGCAGTGTGACTCTAAGAAAAGCTTTTTTCTATATGTCAGTCAGTAAGTAGATTATTAGGAAAGACAAATAGCACTTGCTGGGGTTGGGATTAAAAAAATAAGCTTCTCCACTTTCTCTTTATTACTGTCTCCCACCCACCACCCTGGGCTAGAACTGTGGTTCCTGGCCAACAGGCAGCTTTGCTAGCCAGCATTAATGGAATCTCAGTGCTCCTGAAACATTGTAGAGTGACATTGAGTCAATGAAATGGACTATAGTAGCTGTATTATCCTTCCTTTGGATCATATGTATTTTAGCTCCACAATGGAAATTTAAAAGAAAGCAAAATGGTGAATATAAATGTCACTTATTATTTAACAAAATTCTTGTTCATTCTGTCAGAAGCTTATAAAATGATGAAATATGCCAATCTCCAAAGAAAGGAAGAAGTGTTAAGACTTGGGTTCTAAACAAATGCTATTTTAAGTGTGTGGTGTGGTTGTTGTTTTTTGACCCTGTTCTGTATGTAGTGAGAATCTTTGTTTTAATCTTTTTTTTTATTAATTTGTTTGTTTCCTTCTAGTTTACAGGATTCAATTCCACAATTCCTTGAGTTTCACATTTTGTCCCCCTCTCTCCTCTCCCCACGATGGCGGCTTATAGTCAAGTATAGGATCTGTAAATACTTTCACATTATACATTAGTCAGGTTATAAGGACGGATTGTACCAACTGGAATGAAAAATGGTAAAGAGGACATAAAACCAAATAAGAGAAGGAAAAAGATCAGGTATTTTGCTTCCACCTGGATATAAACTCAGTTCTTTCTTGTTCTTTCTCTGGATGCACATATTTCTCTCCATCATGAGTCTTTTGGGAATGACTTATATCACTGCATTGCTGAGAGGAGTCCAGTCTATCAAAGTTGGTCATCACACATACGTTGTGTCTGTAATTGTGTACAAATTTCTCCTGGTCTACTCTTCTCACTCAGCATCAGTTCTTTTAAGCCTCTCCAGGTAAATATGAAGACCGTCTGCTCCTCGTTTCTTATAGCACAATAGTATTCCATAACATGCATATACCACAACTTGTTCAGCCATTCCCCAATTGATGGGTACCCCTTTAATTTCCAATTCTTTGCTACCACAAAAAGAGCTGCTATAAACATTTTTGTACATATGGGTCTTTCTCTGATTTCTATTATCTCTTTGGGATATAACCCTACGAGTGGTATGGCTGGATCAAAGGGTATGAAAATGTTTATACCCCTTTGAGCATAATTCCAGATTGCTCTCCAGAAAGACTGGATCAGTTCACAACTCCACCAGCAATGCATTAGTCTTCCAATGTAGTGAGAATCTTGAAAGATCAGTGAAGGCTGCTAAGAGTGACTGCAGAACAGGCCTCAGAAACTTGCTTAATTTTCCCTTTCACCCTTCTAGTTTACTAAGTACCTATATTGAAAATATGGTGGTTCCCTGTCTCTTAAAGTATCTACAATTTATCTGGTGGGACAAGACACAGTTTGCAAAGAAAACTTAAATTGACATATACATGTAGATTATCATTATTATTAATGAAATAATGTGCTATAATAGAAAGATCACTGAAATTGGAGTCAGAGTACCTAGATTTGAATCCTGGTTCTGCAATTTACTAACTGCCTGACTTTAGGGGAATCACTTCATCTCTTTAAGTCTCAGTTTTCTCATCTATTAAATGAGGAATTTGGACTAGATGGCCCCTAAAAAGTCTTTTTCTAATCCTAAGTGCTAAATTGTGTAGTATAAAATCATGGTGGTTTACAAAGATAAAGGAGAGTTAAGCTGATCATTGAGGAAGAGCTTGTACTTTTGTTTATCCATTTCATACATGTTTCTCTTGGTTTCCCCAGAATACTGTAAGTTCCTAGTGAGATAGGGTTGTATTATATACATCTCATTTGTCTCCCCAATAAAGATGCTTAGCCTTTATGGATGTTCAATAGTTATCAAATTGAAAATACAGTAGAAAAGAACAATTGATTCCAATACTCTACAAACTATTTGGGAAAATTAGTGAAGAAGGAGTCCTACCAAATTCTTTTTATGACACAAATATGGTACTGATATCTAAATCAGGAAGAGATAAAACAGAGAAAGAAAATTATAGACCAATCTCCCTCATTAATATAGATGAAAAAAATTCTAAATAAAATACTAGCAAAAAGACTATAGCAACTTATCTCAAGAATAATACACTTTGATCAGGTAGGATTTATTCCAGGAATGCAAGGATGGTTTAATATTAGGAAAACCATCAGTATAATTGATCATATCAACAATAAAACTATCAGAAACCACATGATCATCTCAACAGATTCAGAAAAGGCTTTTGACAAAATACAACATCCATTCCTATTAAAAACATTAGAAAGTATAGGGATAAATGGAGCCTTCCTTAAAATAATAGGTAGCATCTATTTAAAGCCATCAGCAAGTATTATATATAATGGGGAGAAGCTAGAAGCATTTCCCATAAGATCAGGGGTGAGACAAGGGTGTCCACTCTCACCCCTCTTATTCAATCTGGTACTAGAAATGTTAGCAGTAGCAATTAGAGAAGAAAAAGAAATCAAAGGAATCAAATTAGGCAAAGAAGAGACAAAGCTATCACTCTTTGCAGATGATATGATGATATACTTAGAGAATCCTAGAGAATCAAGTAAAAAACTACTTGAGACAATAAATAAATCTGGCAAAGTTGCAGGATATAAAATAAACCCAAATAAATCCTCAGCATTCTTATATATTTCCAATGAAATTCAACAGCAAGAGGTAGAAAGAGAAATCCCATTTAAAGTTGCTGTAGATATTATAAAATATTTGGGAATCTACCTGCCAAAACAAACCCAGGACCTATATGACCACAACTACAAAACACTTTTCACACAAATAAAGTCAGATCTAACTAATTGGAAAAATATCAATTGCTCATGGCTGGGTCGAACTAACATAATAAAAATGACAATTTTACCTAAATTAAATTATATATTTAGTGCCATACCAATTAATTTACCAAAAAACAACTTTATAGAGCTAGAAAAAAATAGTAACAAAATTCATTTGTAAGAATAAACGGTCCAGAATATCAAGGGAATTAATGAAAAGAAATGCTAGGGAAGGTGGACTAGCTATACCAGATTTCAATATGTATTATAAAGCAGCTGTCATCAAAACTACTTGGTACTGGCTGAGGAATATAGGAGTGGATCAATGGAATAGATTAGGCATACGAGATTCAGAAGTCAACGACTATCATAATATATTGTTTGATAAACCCCCAGACCCTGGTTTTTGGGATAAGAACTCACTATTTGACAAAAACTGTTGGGAAAACTGGAATATAGTATGGCAGAAACTGGGCATAGACCATTATTCAACACCATATACCAAAATCAAGTGCAAATGGGTGCATGATATAAGTATAAAGGTTGATACTGTAAGCAGTCTCCTAAAACAAGGAATAGTTTACCTATCAGACTTGTGGAGAGGGAAAGACTTTATGACTAAACAAGAATTAGAGAACATTAGAAAATGTAAAATGGATAATTTTGACTACATGAAATTGAAAAGTTTCTGTACAAACAAAGCCAATGTAACCAAGATTAAGAGGGAGGTGGGAAATTGGGAAAGAATCTTTACAACCTATGTCTCTGACAAAGGGCTCATTTCTAAAATATACAGAGAATTGAGTCAAATTTATAAGAATACAAGTCATTCCCCAATTGATAAATGGTCAAAGGATATGAACAGGCAGTTTTCAGAGGAAGAAACTAAAGATATCTATAAACACACAAAGAAATGCTCTAGTTCATTATTGATTAGAGAAATGCAAATCAAAACAACTCTGAGGTACCACATCTCACAAGCCAGATTGGCTAAGATAACAAAACAGGAAAATGATAAATGCTGGAGAGGATGTGGGCAAATTGGCACACTAATGCATTGCTGGTGGAGTTGTGAACTGATCCAGCCTTTCTGGAAAGCAATCTGGAATTATGCCCAAAAGGCTATAAATACTTTCATACCCTTTGATCCAGCAATACCACTCCTAGGGTTATATCCCAAAGAGATAACAGAAGTGGGAGAAAGACCCATATGTACAAAAGTGTTTATAGCAGCTCTTTCTGTGGTGGCAAAGAAGTGGAAATTAAGGGGGTGCCCATCAATTGGGGAATGGCTAAACAAGTTGTGGTATATGCATGTTATGGAATACTATTGTGCTATAAGAAACGAGGAGCAGACGGTCTTCATATTTACCTGGAGAGGCTTAAAAGAACTGATGCTGAGTGAGAAGAGTAGAACCAGGAGAAATTTGTACACAATTACAGACACAACGTATGTGTGATGACCAACTTTGATAGACTGGACTCCTCTCAGCAATGCAGTGATATAAGTCATTCCCAAAAGACTCATGATGGAGAGAAATGTGTGCATCCAGAGAAAGAACAAGAAAGAACTGAATTTATATCCAGGTGGAAGCAAAATACCTGATCTTTTTCCTTCTCTTATTTGGTTTTATGTCCTCTTTACCATTTTTCATTCTAGCTGATACAATCCGTTTTTATAACCTGAATAATGTATAATGTGAAAGTATTTACAGATCCTATACTTGACTATATGCCACCATGGGAGGGGGACAAAATGTGAAACTCAAGGAATTGTGGAATTGAATCCTGTAAACTAAAAGGAAACAAACAAATTATTTAAAAAAAATAAAAGTTGAAGAAACACACACACACACACACACAAGAAAATACAATGGAAAAAATATAGGCTTGCATAGATTATGGGCTGGGTTTACTAGCACAATCTAGGGAGAGAATTTCTATTGGTCCTAACCTTTCCCTTCAGGGAAATTTTAAAATCTAAATATGAGGGTAGCCTTAGGGGATAGTGCCAATGATATTGTTCATGTCCAATCTAGGCTTCATATTGGCCTTTTGTGTGTGCAAATTTGTCAAATGAGAAACACCACAAATACATACAAGTACTATAAGAAACTAAATTAAAGATATCTGTGTATCTTGTTTTGAGAATATCTCATAAAGTCCATTCAAGCTGAGTTTTCTTTTTAGTTTTTTTTTAAATTTTGAACTGAATAATCACCAAATAAGATGAGCATTTCCATATGCAAAGTAGAGTAGAAAAAGAGAATTGTACATAAAACATGTGTTTCAGAAAGCTTGCTTTTCTTTTTAAGTATAAAATAAGTTCAAGTTATTTTCAAAACTATCCTGTGTGCAATCCCTACTGACTTTTCCTTCTGACCTTTTCTGTGCAAGTTTAAAAATGCTTCAATGACCCTCATTTCTTACTTTTTTTCTTCATTTTCATATCCTTATTACTATGTCTCCTCTCCCCATTCTCTTCAAATCACTCACCCATAATTGAATTAAAAAGAAAACCGCTTGTATCAAATATGCATTGTCAAGGAAAACAAATCCTCATGTTGGCTATGTCCAAAAATCTATGTCTCATTTTGAGCCTTAAGTTCAACAACTCTTTATTGCAAGGTGAGTAGCATATTTCATGTCAGGTCCCGGGTGATTGTTAAATCAGAGTTCTTAAATATTTCTTAGATGTTTTTCTTTAAGATATGGTTGCTATTGTATAAGTTGTTCTCTGGACTTTGCTTACTGCACTCTGAATCAGTTCATGCACATTTCTCTATGTTTACTGGAAAACTGTCTTCATCATTTTACATTGAACACTTATGTTCCATTACATTCACATACAACAAAATTTAGCAAGCCATTTCCCAAAAGATGGCATCCCCTTCCTCTCCAGTTCTTTGCACTGCAAACAAATAACTTCTATAAATGTTTTTGTTCTTTTCCTTTTTCTTTGATTTCATTTGTGTATAGGACTAGTAATGGTATCACTGGGTGAAGTATGCATTCTAGTTACTTTTTTTGGTTTTAGTTCCAAACTACTTTCCAGAATGAGTAGAAAAAATGTGCAAGTACAAAACCAGTGCTCAGTGTGCCTATCCTCTAACATACTGCCAATAATTGCCATTTTTGTCCATGTCATGGTTATAGTTATATTTTCATTTGCATTTCTCTAATTATTAATGATCTGAAGTATTTTTAATGTCTATTTATAATTCTCAAATGAGAAATGCCCATTCATATCCTTTTACCATTTATCTATTGGAAATGATTGGTACTTTTCTATACTTGAATCAGTTCTTTAGATATCTTTGATATACCTGTTAGAGGAACTAACAGTTCCCAAGGCAAAGCCAAGATGGCAGCATAAGTTTGACATTTTTTTGCTGAGCTCTTCCATCATATCCCCAATCTCCCCAAATTTTAAAAAGTGCATCAAACTGAATTCTGAGTGGGATAACCACCAAAAAGTCACAGGGAGTCATTTTTTTCCAGCCCAGGGCAGCTTAGGTGGTCAGAGAGAGAGGTGTGCAGACAATGGGGTAAGGGCTGATCTGGGGTGTGGCATGGTGGAAGTGGAACTGGTTGTGGACCTTGGAGGTGGTGGCAGCAGCTATGGAAACATGAGGAAGGAAGGAAGCATTCCCAGGAACCAGGGAATGATAACAGAAAAGAATATCTAATTCAGAAATAGATCCTATGGGCCCATCATGCCAATACTTAGCACAGGATCAGGTACCATTTGGTAGAACTATCACTTATTACCCATTTCTGGGTTGCAATTCCAGGGCAGATAGGAGTAATTTCAGACATAAGGGAGCACAGGCTAGGGCTGTGAACCAGAGTGCAGACCAGAAGGATACTAACCAGAATTCTCCCTGGATCACACCACCTTGGAAGTACAGAAAATTTACCAGCCCTCAGACCTAACCATGAAACAATAGTATATAAAAATAAGAGGATCAGGCCAGAGATAACCTTAATCCCAGAGGTAAACAGAGACAAATTAACATAAAGTCCAAAGTCAAGAGTTAGACTGGAAAAACGAGCAAACAACAAAAAAAGAACCTAGAAAAAATACTGAAGACAATTAAAAATCAGAATTGGTCAAATGGTAAAAGAGGCACAAAACTTAGTGTGGGAAAAAATAACTCCATAGAAATCAAATTTGGTCAAGTGGACTCCATGAGAAATCAAGAAATAATAAAAAAATTAAAAGACTGATAAAAAGAAGAAAATATCTCACTGCAAAAAAAAAACAACTGACCTGGAAAATGGAACAGAGAGATTCTATGAAAAATACCAGATTTCAAAGTATATTTAAAAAGCAATAATCGTCAATGGTGAATCAGTGGAATAGATTAGGTACACAATACACAGCAGTAAATAACCATAGTAACCCCATGGTTTGATAACCCCAAAGATTCAAGCTTTGAGAGCAAGAAATCAACTGATTGACAAAAATCAACTGATTGGAGAGAAAATTGGAGAGCAGGTTGACAGAAACTAAGCATAGAGCAACATATCCCACTTTACACCAACATAAGGTCAAAATGGATACATGATTAAACATAAAATTAAATATAAGCAAATTAAGGGAGCATGAAAAACTTTACCTGTCAGTTCTATGAAAAAGGGAAAAGTTTATGACCAGATAAGAAGTAGAGATGATCTTAGAAAATAAAATGCATAATTTTGATCACATGAAATTAAAAAGTTTTTGCACAAACAAAACCAATGAAATCAAAATGAGAGGGAAAGCAGGAAACTGGAGAAAACTTTTTTTACAGCAAGTTTCTTTGATAAAGGCTTCATTTCTCAAATATATGGGGAACTGAGTCAAATTTATAAACATGCAAGTCAATACCCAGTTGACAAGTGATCAAAGGATATGAACAGGCAGTTTTCAAAAGAAGAAATAAAAGCTATCTATAGTCATGTGAAAAAATGCTCTAAATTACTCTTGATTAGAGAAATGCAAATTAAAAGAACTTTGAGATTCCACCTTACACTTTTCAGATTAGCTAACATGACAGAAAAGGAAAAGGATGGAGGGGGTATGGGAAAATTGGGACACTAATGCACCATTGGTGGAGTTGTGAACTGATTCAACTATTCTGGAGAACAATTTGGAACTATGCCCAAAGGACTATAAAACTGTGCATACTCTTTGACCTAGCAATAGCGCTACTAAGGCTATATCCCAAAGAGATCAAAGCAAAAAAGAAAAAGACTTAAATGTACAAAAATATTTATAGCATATCTTTTTGTGTTGGCAAAGAATCGGGTATCAAGGGGATGCCCATCAATTGGAGAATGGCTCAACAAGCTGTGGTATATGATTATGATGCATTACTATTGGGCTATAAGAAATAATGAGGGGTTTCAGAAAAACCTTGGAAGAGTTATATTGGCTGATGCACAGTGAAGTGAATAGAATCAAGAGAACATTGTTCACAATAACAGCAATGTTTTAATAATGATCACCTGTGAAAGACTAAGATACTCTTGTCAATATAACAGTCTAAGACAATTCCAAGTCCCATGATGAAAAATGCAATCCACCACTAGAGAAAGATCTGATGAACTCTGAGTGCAGATGTTGTCACTTTTTGATTCTTGCATTTTAGTGGGTTTTTTCAACATGACTAATACGGAAATATGTTTTACATGAATTCACATGTATACTTGATATATTGCTTGCCTTCTCAATGGAGGGGTAGAGACTTGAGTAAGGAAGAGAATTTGAAGCTCAAATTTTTTTAAAAGAATGTTAAAATAAAGGGAAAAAAAGAAAGAAAAAGAATTATTGGACCACCTAGAAGCTATTATAAAATCACGATCAGTATTTTAAGAAATAACCAAAGAAAACTTCCAGATATCTTAAAACCAGAGGGTAAAGTAGAAACTGAAAAAATCCACCAATCACCTCTTGAAAGAAATCCCAAAATAAAAACTCCCAGGAATATTGTAGACAAATGTCGGAGCTCCCAGGTCAAGAAGTGTTGAAAGCAGCCAGAAAGAGATAATTCAAATACCATGGGGCCATAATGAGGATCACATAAGATTTAGTGTCTACCCTTGTAAAAAAGCAGAGGACTCAATATGATATTCTGGAAGGCAAAAGCAGTTAGGATTACAACCAAGCATAACTTTCGGTTATGGGAATGGGAATCTAATATCTTCTCTGCCCCTAGGCCCTTTGATAGTCTTAAGTGACTCTGAGAACCCTCCTTGATTTGAAAATACACTGTGCCCCCAATAGGCTGAATGTAGTCACCTGGAGCCTGTGGCAGGAGACTTGTTTTTTTTAGGAATGCCCACACCTTGATATTTTGTGATTGGGCAGTGGGTCAAGAGGGTTGTGACATTCTTTGAGCCAGGAGAAGGCTAATACATACCTTGATGTAATATTTTGTTTTGGGGCCCACTTTGAAAAGAGTTATGTGATTTGACCAGACAGGACTCTGGGCAGCCATTGAGCCCCCCAGCTTTGAAAACCCAGATGTTGGTGCTTCCCTCTCTGGTAACTGACTAGGTATGGATGTAATGGTCAGGCAGCTGGAAGCCTGTCTGTTGATCTGTTTCTCTGTCTATTTCTCTGATTCTAACCTCTGTATTCTCTGAAGTTTGGGGTGCTGACCTTTTTCCCCTGAACTAGGTAAATGACATATGTTTGATTAAAACAAGATTATTAATCCATTTTGAGTTGCTTTCCTTTAGAAAATCAGATCTAAGAACCTGTGTTGGCAGCCATCTTGGGGATCCTAGGGTGCTTGCTGCTACACTTGCCCAGAAAAATTGAGTATAATCTTATGGAACAAAAATGAATATTTAATAAAATAGGGGACTTTCAAGCATTTCTGATGAAAAGACCAGAAACTGGATAGAAAATTTGGCATTCAAACACAAAACTCAAGAGAAGCATAAAAAGGTAAACATGAAAGAGAAATCATAAGGAACTTAACAAGGTTAAATGAATTACATTCCTATGTGGGAAGATGATACATGTAAACCGCTAAGAACTTTGTCATCATTAGGGCAATTAAGAGTCTATTTATTCTACTTAGGGTATAGTGAATCTACTATGTTGTGATGATTTCAAAAGAAAAAGAAAAATGTAAGGGTGAGAAAGAGGGATGCACTGGGAGAAGGAGGAAGAGAGAGGAAGAATTGGGAATATTATCTCACGTAAAGAGGCTCACAAAGAAGAGTTTCTACAGGAAGGGGAAATGAGGGGGAGAGGTAGAGCTTGAATCTCAGTCATTTAACTCATTCAAAGAGGAGAGAATATGTGTGTATACGTATGTACATGTATGTATACATGTGTATGTCTGTGTATATAAACACATATATGCATGTTATGTATGTATATGTGTAAACACATACATATATATGATATGGTTGGTTAGTTGTTGTCCTTCGTTTTCAAAGAGGACTAAAATGACATCACTAAGTTAAAGTAAAGTTTCAGCATGTCTGACCTTGGCTGACCAGACCTATATGAACTTGGAATGCCCTACCACAGGTTAGGCACAAATAGTCCCTGTGAACACTTGAAGTATATTCTCTAAATTTGCATATCCTGTATTTCCTTTGAGCTAATGTGGGCACACTATGTTGAGTGGTCCTGTGCCAGTGTCTCTCATGTCACACAATCAGTACCAAAGTTCTTAAGAAAGACCTTGAGAATGTCTCTGTATCGCTTCTTCTGACCACCATGTTTGAATGCTTGCCCTGTGTGAGTTCTCCATAAAATAGTCTTTTTGGCAAGTTTAAGTTTTGTATTCTAATAACATGGCCAGCTGATCAGAGTTGTGCTGTCTGAAGCAGAGTTTGAATGCTTGGCAGTTTAGTTTGAAAAAGGACCTCAGTGTCATATCTTAACCTGAGAGGTGATCTTCAGAATCTTCCTAAGACAATTCAAATGGAAAGCAATTCAGTTTGTTGGTGTGATGCTGGTATACTGTCCAGGTTTCACAATCATATAACAAGGAGCTCAGCACAGTGGCTCTGCAGACCTTCAGTTTGGTAGTCAGTCTAATACTTCTTCTTTCCCATACTTTCCTTTGGAACCTTCCAAACACTGAGCTACCTCTGGCAATGTGTGTGTCTATCTCATTATCAATGTGTACATCTTTGGAAAGTACACTACCAAGGCAAGTGAACTTATTCACAGAATTCAAAACTTCTCCATTTGCTGTAACCAATGATTCTACATATGGATGTTGTGGTGGTGACTGACGGAGCACCTGTGTTTTCTTGGTGTTAATTGTTAGGCCAAAATTATCACAAACAGCAGAGAATTGATCCGTATCTTGTTGCATCTCAGCTTCAGAGGCTACACTGAGTGTACAATCATCTGCAAACAGAAAACCATGCACCATCACTCCCTCCATTTTGGTTTTGTCTTTTTCAAATTGAAGAATTTACTATAAGTGTGTTAGGTGACCTATACATACATATGTGTGTATGTTTATATGTGCATGTAGATAGATAGATATACATATACATATACATACACACATACATATACATATATTGTATCACCAAGGCAATATTCACAGCACCAACTGCGACTAAGAATATGCTGGTGTAGTTCTGAATTGCAAAATATAGCAGACTCTCCACGTTGAAGACAAAACAAAAACATTTATTCAGACATCAGAAAGCCAAATCCCAACACCAGAAAACCAAATCCATCAAAGCAATAATGAAATGAACACAAATTATTGCTGCAGGGAGCAACACCATCCCAAAGACTTCCCCCTGCTTGGGTCATCTCACAAAGAAACACTTACAATCCTAGCTGACTGCTTGCCTGCATCTTCTCTCTCCCTTTGCTCTAACTGTTCTGATTCACTTCATGCTCCACCCCTTCCTGCTCCACCCTTCAGCAAACTCCCCCTACCACAGGTTCCCAAGTGATTACATTTGGCCTATTAAGGGACAGGGAAGATCTTCAAATTACCATTACATATATATATATATATATATATATATATATATATATATAAACAGATAGATAGATAGATAGATAGATAGATAGATAGATAGATAGATAGA